>NC_137823.1:35562289-35579789 GCF_963921795.1 Nannobrachium achirus
AGATATCTCCATATACGGGCATAAAGGGACACAGACAGACAGATACAGAGATCTCCATATATGGGCATAAATAAGCAGGCTG
This sequence comes from Nannobrachium achirus, assembly GCF_963921795.1. Classification (NCBI taxonomy): domain Eukaryota; kingdom Metazoa; phylum Chordata; class Actinopteri; order Myctophiformes; family Myctophidae; genus Nannobrachium; species Nannobrachium achirus. The sequence goes on from NC_137823.1 coordinate 35,562,372, forward strand.
TGTATTCTGCTTAAAGAAGAAACAAACAAAAAGCGACAGAGATCTCATATATGGGCATAAAATGGACGCAGATAAACAGATATCTCCATATACGGGCATAAAGGGACACAGACAGACAGATACAGAGATCTCCATATATGGGCATAAAATGGACGCAAATAGACAGATATCTCCATATATGGGCATATGGGCATAAAATGGACTCAGAACTATATCTGCAGTGATCTCCATATATGGACATAAAATGGACGCCGACAGACAGACAGATACAGATATCTCCATATATGGGCATAAATGGACACAGGCAAACAGATGGTCAAAACGGGTCCTATGACAACAGGTATAATGGGGTTTGCATTAAAGGGCGGGGCATTCATTCCCTATTTACATCGTTCCCGAGTTGGCCAGGTCACCGACTAGACAGCTTCTAGTGTTGTTAAATTACAGTAAAATAACTACAAATGCAACATTTTACAAAATGGTCACTTCAACAAGGTATTATAATTATATTCTCCACATTTTTATTCATCTTGACAGAATGGTATATTCCCAGGTTCAGGTCAGCTGCACAGGTGCAGTGCATTATTGTTAATTGTGGCACGTTTACTAACATGACAAGTTTAGCTGCCATATCCAGCCCAAGAAACCGTAGAAACGGGGGAAAAAGGAAAATGTATTTCTCAAAATAAATGAATCATGCCTGTTGATAAGGTATGGCAACATGACTGGTGCTTCGCGCGCGCTCAAGACACCAGTCATGTTGCCATACCTTAGCTTTTTCTGAACTGACGCCACTGGAGGCAGGTCACAGTGGCGGTGACCTCGGTCACGGGCAGAGGAAGGGAGGAATCACTGGGCCCTAGGCGGAGGCGACAGTGGCATCATCATCAGTTTGGATCTCTTCTTCACACCATCAGATGGCAGAGAGGGATGGGAATGAGCGAAAGAGTGCGAGAGAAAGAGAGGGGGGAGGGGTCTGGTGGTAGTGAGGCTCTGTCAGTGGACATGGTGACTCATCCATTCAAATGCGGAGGGGTTAATAAAAGTCACGCTTTGCAGTCAAACATGTAAAGTCACGTAGCTATTTGCAACTTGAAGCCACTTTCAACCTGATGTCCCTATTTTGGGCCTGCATTATGCAAATAGTCAAAACATTGTCAAAAACTGTCAAATAACGATGGGACTTGTTGTGAGCTTGTAGATTGTCTATTTCTATTGTGTGACATCATCGTGTGATGCCGTATGATGCTTAACCACTTGAACCCTATATGGTTTTTGACCGGAGTCCCTCAGGGGTTTACACTAGGACACCTCTCCTTTCCCTCTACACCAAATCCCTTTGTCGAAAATCGCTGATCTCCAAGCTCTCTAACGCATTGCATTATTGTGGGCTCGCCTGGAAGGCGAGCACACGTATGTTATCTTCATTATTTATAGTCAGTCAGTCAGTCAGTCAGTCAGTCAGTCAGTCAGTATCTCCTCAAAACTTTGGCGCGATTCATCTCCTAAACGCTTACACCTTTAAACACCATTCAAATTTTTATGTGTTCAGCTTACTGAGGACACGTGTGCTTGTACTTTTGGTTTTGAAATGTTTTGTAGTTTAATTATAAAAAAATAAAAATGTTTAACTTTAAGCACCCAATGCATTTTCAATGGGTTTAGTGAGTGGGGAGAGAGTGAGACAGGGGAAAGGAACCCATGTTTATATTAAGTCGCTGTGGCTGCAATATTCACACTTCAGATATGCTATTCATATCAATGTGTTCACACAGGTCTGCTGTCTGATTTGATCCAAATGTCTAAGCTGTGTGATGTATAAAACTATAGTTATAGTTAAAACTATAAATAAATGTCCCTCTACACTCTACTGATTGACACAGCTGTGATTAAAGGCTTGGCTGTCATTGGCTGTTCTGTGGTGATGTAGCCTTACATAAGTCGGCCCTGCAGTGACAATGCGAAAGTCTCGGCAGAGACGTCTTAATGTAAGGCTAGTGGTGCTGCAAAGTAACCAAGTACATTTACTCAAGTATATACAAGTACTTGTACCTACAGTACAATTTTGAGGTACTTTTATTCTACTTTCCATTTTTGTTACATATACTCTACTATAAATACAGCATTTGACAGCTTCAGTTACTTGTTATTTTGCAGATTTTATTATTAATAAAAAAACATAGATGGACCACTTAATACTGCTATGAAGTTGATCTACAATGTGCACGCACACGCACGCACGCACGCACGCACGCACGCACGCACGCACGCACGCACGCACGCACGCACGCACACACACACACACACACACACACACACACACACACACACACACACACACACACACACACACACACACACACACACACACACACACACACACACACACACACAAACAACTGTTACTGTGGAGACGTTTGCTTGTATTTGTCTTTGAGACATGTTTTGTAGTGTTTTAGAAATTTTACTTAAAAAGAATAAGGGATTATTCTAAGTTATAGTTTTGCTTAGGCTTGCACCCCAATTGTTTGGCTACAAATCGGAAAAAATGGTCTACATTTTTTGTGCTGGATGTGCTCTAATTTGTGCAGTTGAAATCATCAATTGTGCTTTTATATATATAAATATTTATATGGTTATGAATTAGCAGATTTAGCAGCAGTATACTGATTGCCGGTGCAGCAGTATTTCATTGTAGAAGATAGCAGCAGAACAGTGGTGTCGTGTAGAATATCTCAATAATGATAGCAGCACAAATTATAAAATTTACGGCACAATTCAGCACTAAAGAATGACACCATTTTTATTATGTTTTCATCATATCTTACTTTCCATTTTTGTTACTTATACTCCACTACAATTACAGTATTTGACTGCTTCAGTTACTTGTTACTTTGCAGATTTTAGAATTAATACAAAACATAGGGAAACCTGGAGGTCCTTGAGGGTCCATTGCTGGTTCCCAAAGTGTGGTTCGGTTACCCCCGAGGGTCCCTGAAAGGTTTCCAGGGGGTCCATGGCTGGTTGCCAAAGTGTGGTTCGGGGACCTCTGGTGGGTCCCTGAGCTGTTTCCAGGGGGAGCATTGCGAATTCCCAAATGGCCGGGCTTTAAAGAGCCATAACTTCAGTTCTCAACATGCTACTGGTCTCGAACTTGTTTGTTTACCCGTCCACATTGTTTTTATTGTTATCTTAATTATTTCTTTATTTATCTATCATAGTAGTATCTCCTGCAGATTGTATTAATACAAAACATACAGTAACCACACACTGTGCATCTGACATACAATGTGACACGTTATGAGCTTGTAGATGTGCTATTTTCAGAAAATGAGAATAAATTTTATTCGGTAAGTTAAGTAAACCTTGCTGAGCATGTGCCTCCTGCTTGGCACTTAACATGGTAGTATCCACACGTTTCCAACGTCCCATCGTGCATTGTGCAGGTGGTGTGAGGTTGTATGTCTGCTGTTCTCCGGATGTGTCCCACACATAATGCTACAGTAAATTCTCGCGGAAACAGGTGGATATTTTCATGCTAAAACGTACCCCCCCCCCCCCCCCCCCCCCCATACCGTTAAAGGACCAGGTCACCTCTGGGACAACAACCAGATCTTATTTTATTGTTGTGTGGGACACGATCAACACAATCCTGTAATTTCTTGTGTTCAATCTGTGTTTTTAGATATTTTAGTATTTCAGCATGCTACAACTGGTCATATGATGCTTTGTAGCATGATATTGCATCATCTCATGCATCATATGATGCAAAATGCATCATATGACCAGTTGTAGCATACTGAAATACTAAAATATCTAAAAACACAGATTGAACACAAAAAATAACTCAACATTGTGTTGATCGTGTCCCCACACAACAATAAAATAAGATCTGGTTGTCCCAAAGGTGACCTGGTCCTTTAAGTTCATGTAATAACACTGCTTGTCTACATTGTATTTGCATTACCATTTTACGTCAGTAAAATGAAAGAGAGCATTGCCTGGGAACTTGACACTTTTACTATTATTGTTTTGGGTTGGAAGCGAGCCCACACTGTTTCGAAGGAACAGTCTTTCTAGTTTTCATTGTTGCTACACATTGTGAGCTTGTTGATCTGCATTTGCTCCAGGATAGGGATGCTAGGGTTTATGGGATTATAAGCATACCAAAAATCCACTGACTAAAGAGCAACTGCATTTCATTGCTTTTAAAAAAAAAAACTATCTTTGATTCATGTTGCGACTGAGTCCTAATGTGCGTGCAACGAGATTGTTGTTTTGCGACCATGCTGTCTCACTAGTCAGCCGATGCAGTGATGTTGTTTAAACGTCTCATTCATATTTTATGTTTCCATAATCATAAGCAATGATCAGGCTGTTAAATTATACAAACTCATATACAGTACAAGCATCTGGTGTTTTATGAGGATTTAGTAAGGCTGGGCAACATGGATATTATATGGATATTGTTCTATGAGTCTAGATCATCTGGGACTTTTGATATGTAATATCATATGGCATCATGTCAGAAAGTATTTTCCTCGTTTTGAAGGCTGCATTATTGTGATTCTTCTTGCACTATAGGCACTAGGAAAATAATATGTAGTTATATATAACCAGTAAGACGCCTAAGGGCGACAAGCGACCTAAAGGGCGAGGTCGCGTCATGTCTTGGCCATCTGGCCAGTGGTGTATATCGGACCAGTTACCCATATAGTGAGAGCAAAGCAAGTCCCCCAAAATATTGGAAAATAAAAATAATCGATAGTTGCAGTCCTACACAAATCACAGTACTGTGATTGAAAACACTGTCAAATTCCTGCCCACAGTGTCTTGTGGACCCTAATTATTAATTTGTTTGGTCAAGAAAAGAAATCCAAACCTGTGATTTTCAAAGGTTACCTTGACACTATGTGACGGATGTGTTCGAGAAGGCCGGCTTAATGGATATTCTGAATCGCTACACTGTCAACTATCCTGAGTGTTCATTTAACGCTGAGAGTGCACAAATCTTAAATGAACACCCTGGATTTAACAGCGTATGAAATGATGGGAGTACACTGTCCTTGTCTGGCCCCTAAATCAAGCACCAAGTACATATGAGTGTAAAATGCCATTCCCAATCACATTCTCACACACAAACACGCACGCATGCACGCACGCACGCACACACACACGCACACACACAGGGACGTGCTGGCCATTGGGAAAAGCGGGACAACTCCCGAACGGCCGGTTCATTCCCGGCCAGTCCAGGCCGGCCATTAGGAAAAAAATTAAAATAAAATGTCGGCCTTCGTTCCATTTTGGAGGCTGGGCGGCCAACAAAGTAAATCATCACTGAAACCTTGTATCTCCAAGTTTCAAATTTATACATTCTTTCGCAAAACAAAGCCCTGCTTCATCATACAAGGCAGTTGCACAAAAGTAGTGAAAACAGCAGATCCATAAGCACACAACGGTTGTGTGCTTGTAGATCGGCTGTTTTCACTTGTTTAAACGGTTTTGGACATACAAGGTTTCCACCCGACAACGACAAAATATAACTCATGTACAGTAACTGGCCCACTGGCTTGTCACTTGTCATGATCTGAAATGGCAAATCTTTGAGTAGCAGCAGCGCTATAGAGAGAGATCTCTCTCTATAGCGCGCAATGAGGGCCTCTTTTCCCGGGCTGAATCAGGGGCCCAGCATGTCCCTGCACACACACATGCAAGGATACGCACTGACGCACGCACGCATTCACGCACGCATTCACGCACGCATTCACGCACGCATTCACGCACGCATTCACGCACGCACGCCCGCATCCACGCACGCAGTGTTACAGTCAGTATAACACTGCTGCAATTCTGCACCATCCAAGCTGCTGCCATGGCAACCCTTCTCCATACCCAAGGGAACACTCTGCAGGAATACAAACATAAACACAAACACACATACGTAAATACTCACACACACACACACACACACACACACACACACACACACACACACACACACACACACACACACACACACACACACACACACACACACACACACACATGCACACACACACACACACACACACACACACACACACACACACACACACAGTCGACAAAAAGACACTCGCTCCCTTGGGAAATAACACTCTCCGCTCCATTTCGGTCCAATTTTGCTCCAAACAGGACATTTCATGCCTGCTTTGAAAGGAAGATTCTAACAAAGTGTCATCATTCACATTCATTTTGCTGTCCCATGCATCATGATGCTGTCACGGGATTCCATCAGGACACGATTATGGTCGGCCTTCTGCCACTTCTCTCATCTATAACTATGAATTACTGCCGTCGTGCTGTATTCATTTTCAACGCAACAGCGCTTTTTTCCTTGTCTGATGTGGTGGCAATGACCTCTGAAACAGTATTGACTCTGACTGGTACCACAATGTAATGTCCCATTGAGGTCACTGCTAATTACAACCCTTATTAGATGATGCGGCAAGCTTCTCAGTTTTTATGCCGACACAGATGTATCGTTTTATTTTTTTGTCGTCACTGTTCTCTTTTACAGTGCAGCATATATTTCAAATAGCAATGCATCATGTAGACATACAAATAATAATACATGAATATATGTAAAAAGAAAACAAATTGTCTATCATGTCAGCTTCCTGAGTATGATGCAAGTCTACACCTGGAAGGTATAGTGTGACAGGTGCGCACACACACCCGCACCCGCACACGGATGGACACGCACGCACGCACGCACGCACGCACGCACGCACGCACGCACACACGCACACACACACACCACACACACACACACACACACACACACACACACACACACACACACACACACACACACACACACACACACACACACACACACACACACAGAATTGCTTTTATAGAACCCCTATGAATCAGACATTGTCGGCTGACAGACGGCCCCCTGTTGCAGTTCAAAGTGGGTCCCTGCCCTACATATTTACAGGAGACTTGGCTCTCAGCAGAAATATAAATCACGCGGAAGCCTCCTGTTGTTGCTGTGAAGTTTGAAAGCGGAAAGTCTGTGGTGTGAAATGAGAATGGAGGCTGCTAGACTGTGACTTGAACAAGTCATATGAGGGCAGCGTGCTTCATTTGCATGAGGAAAGTGTATTACAGCAGTGTTTCCCAAACAATGTGTCGGGACTCATTTCGGGCTTAGGGTTATTTTATTTATATTTTTTAGGAAAAAGAGAAAAAAGGTCAGATACGGTATTTTCAATTTTTCAACTTTTTTTTCTTCTTTTTTTTTACCATAAGAGACAATGAAAATAGCAGATCTACTATTTTCAGTATTAAATAGTGCTTAAATGGTTAATTCATTATTTTAGTAGGTTTGTGTCCTAGGGAGACGCCTGTGCCAGACTGTGACTTGCACAAGTCAGATGAGGGCAGCGTGCTTCATTTGCATAAGGAAAGTGTATTACAGTAATAGATGTGGTGGGATGATGAGGTTGGCAAAGGGTGGTGTCTATCTGCTCTCGCCTTCACACACACATATCAATATGAGCCCTTGTATGCCTATTTATTCTGTACGCATTCACCCATGATATGAGGCTAATAATATGAAATCCATGGGCAGGCAACCAGCCAGCCACCTCTGTTTGATACCAGGTGTTCAGTTGAGTTGATAAAAAAACCATTATTGTAACTCACACATATTATTCACGCTAGATTTTAATATTCTGTCCTTGTATTATCCTAATTAGCAGTGGTTTTCACTGTCAGAATCAGCTTTATTGTCACATCACAGCCGGAAATAGCAGAGCAAAGAGGAGAAAGAGATAGTCAAAAGCAATCGGTTCTCACCAAAGGTAAAAAAGTGGGTGAAATTCGATAAGATATAAAGGTGCATGAGCATAGCAACAGATGTATAGACCTACTGTGCATTATATACTTATGTACGTTAGTTAAGTTGCTAGTAGAAAAGAAAAACACAAAAAAAGTCAAAAGTCAGTGTGATGTACATGGGACACTGTCCCATTGTACACTGTCGGTACAGGGTGATGCACAACAGCCCTGGAAAAAAGAGATAATGTGCCAGAAATCATTGCCCACCTAAGCAATTTCTACCTAAGCAATTACTGCAAGTCTAAATCACATTCAACTTGGCGTCCATGATTTGGGCATGTCATTATAGGTGAAGATGTCCCCAAAAAAGTCAAAAGCTTGCAAAAAAGAACAGAACATGTCCGCCTTGGCTATTTTCATCGTGGGACATCATCATACGACAAGATGTAAAATAGTGACAGAGTAATAACAGAAGCAAAGCATGAAGTGAGAGTTAACTTAGGGGGGAGTAAATGAACCTCACTTGCTGTCCCTGTAAGCAACATCAGCAGAATTAGCGGTGACAGTAATGATCTGTTTCCGTTATAACCGGCAAACAAATGCTGGCCTGTCAAGCAAAACATGCCTGTGGCATTCGGTACTGGTTGCGGGGTCGAAGCGTTTAGCATTCCGCTTCAGCTCAAATGACTGCAGTGTGCTGACGCAGTCGTCCAGAATTTGCAGACACCGATACAAAAGTATGTTTGCTCTATAACTTTTTTTCGAGGATGATGGCTTACACAGAAACCGATATCGTGATGTTGTGGCTAGGGCAGAAAGCTGTGCCGTATCCTGTCAGGAGTCAAAATGTGATGCAGAGTGTGTTTGGCTGCATGGGCAAACTCCCACATGTGTACGCACCCATTCTTTGAGACACACACATAGGTATTTGGGAGAGTGGTGAAGTCCACCACTGTCTTCAAGGTGCAAACAACACAGGTATCAGCATTGAGTTTGTGAGATGGACAACAGATACAGTGACTTATTTTTGGCAGTGTAGTCAAAGCCAAGCACATTCTCTTCTCCCTTGCCCCCTTTCTTCTTTTTCCCTTTCTTTTTTATGAAAATAACAAAAAACGATGGAACTCGTACAAAAACAAATTTCACCCACTGTTTTACAACCTTTAAACCTGTGATGTGGCAATATAGTTAATTCTAATTCTGATTCACTGGAGCTAAAAGAATACGAGTCAAGTTTTCTTCGGACAACTCTACTGCTCCCTCTGCAGCGACAAGATATAGTGATAGGCCACGGCAGCAACATGCTGCCCTTTTATCTATGAGATAGGGACCGTCGCTGATGCTAGGTCAGATTTTAGATTAGCTATGCATCATAATTAATGTTGGAGAGGGGAGAGGGGGGAGAGGGGGTGAAGCATTATGGGTAGCAGAGTTCTCTGTGATCTCGGGAGGCTTCGAGATACAATCTTTGATCTTTGATGTCGTCTCCTCGCTTTGTGTCGGATTGCCTCTCCAAGCAGCACGTCTCTTTGTGTGCTCAGATGGTGGAGATAGGGAGAGGCTGAGAACGGCTTGCCCGCTGCATTCCCAGTTCAGAAGCGTGTCCCCGTGTCCCTTTTTTTGCTGAGTCGGGAGACCTCACGAGGGTCCTATACTGCTCAACTCACAGGTGTGAGTTTGTATGTGTATGTGTGTATTGTGTATGTGTTTGTGTTTGGATGTCAAAAGTACATTTGGGTGTGTATGAGAGCTTTGTGAGCTCGGGTTTCCCACTATCTCATTTTCCTTCCCTATATACCTTTTGTTTCCTGACAACAGGGTATGCTCTCAGACGCACCTCCTGAAACTGATGTCATCAACGTATTATGATAAGATAGAACACAAGAAAATAAGGTCAATCACAGATGGGCCACATGTTTATACACCGCTGTTACTGTACATAAAATGTAACATGCATCTCATCTCATCTCATGTATTTTCAATAGCAGCATACAAATGCATTTCTATTTTCACTAGTGTTTAATCTTCTCTGAACAACAAATTAGTTTCTTTGTTTTGTTGCTTGCTCTCTTTCTCTGGCTCTGTCTCTCTCTCGCTCTCTCTCTAGTTTCCACATGCAAATAGAGATGATGTAATTATTGCATCCTTGGAAAACTTTAGTACTGCATATCCATTTCCTGCTTGGAAGTGACCTGCACAATAGGACAGCTGTTGTAATGTACCGTAAGTAATGGTGATAGCTAGGAAATATATAATGCACACAGGTGCATGATTAGCTGCACATTGTGATATCATGAGGTACTGTATGTGGTGTAAGAAAACAGCAACTGTTTTGTGCAGGTGCGTGTGTGGGTGCATGCATGCATGTATAGGTAGTTATTACGGGTCCAACAATACATGTATCGATATCGAACCGTTCGATACGAGGGTGTACCAAACCGAATCACCCTGTACCGAACAATACAATACCACTCCACATCCACATTCCCCTGGAACCCCCGCAGAGCCCACTTAGAGAACCACTACCCTAGAGGTTGGGTACGGTATATTGTTCAAAGTTAAAACAAAAAAATACGTAGTTATAAAAATACATTTATAAATCAAGGACATTTCTGTTTATTTTTTGTATCGAAAAAGTATCGAACCGTGACACCAAAATATCGAACCGAACCGAACCGTGAATTTTGTAAACTGTTGCACCCTTAATAGTTATGTGTGTGACATTTCTTCTTTCTTTCGTGTATCATTGTCCTTGATTGGCTGGTAACATTTTATTTCACAAGATTTCTTGTTACTTAGGGCCGGGGAGACCATGAGGTGGCTGTCGTCTTCTCCCCCTTGCTGATGTCGGCCTAGGCAGGGTTCTCACCTGCCGCATGAAGGGCATATGACCTAACTACTACACCACGTCACACCCATGTGTGTGAATGTAGGTGTTGATACTAACCCCAGTGTTACTGTAACTCTGAGAGTGTACAAAAGTAATCAAATACGTATGTGTGCATTTGGTTACATTTTGCACATATAGAGTTACAAATGATAATAATAATAATAATCTCTATTTATATCGCACCTTTCATACATAGAATGCAACTCAAAGTGCTTTACCCAAAAAAGAAAGATCATAAAACAAGTACATAAAAATCCATCAAATGTGCAGAAAACTATTAAACAAATGGATAGATTATGAGTATTTATTCTACTGTGAAAGGAACCAGACTACGGCTAATTTCTTATTCTATCAGGTACACCGTGAAATCATGAGTCCAGTTAAACTGTGAGAATGTTAAAATGGACCCGTAAGGCTTCACTGGTTTTCAACTTTGGACCTAAACCGCTTGCCAACGGCAGAGACAGAGCCAAAAGTTTGGGAGACCTTAACGTACCCCACAAACAGCAGCACGCAACCACAGCAGCTAATGTTATTTGTAGAAATATGTCCAACTGTGATCCAATTGTGTATCGGACCTGGCACGGGTACAGTGCATATTGCCTCCCTGCCAGAGACACACTGCTGTGTAAATTACATTGGGGGATGTACTTTGGACGTCGTTGCATTATTGCGCTGATATGCGCTGAGAGTGCCAGCGGGCCTTTATGGTATATGAGAGCTAACAGATGGTATTTCTCGAACCTTCCCCGTTTTGTGCAATATGCCGAGCTGACCTCCCTGACTTCAGATGTAATAACAGCCAGAGCAATGAGCCACGGAGCGAGGCGGAGAAGCAATCTCTGCAGACAGCGATAACATCACTTTTGGACATGTTGAAAGATAAAAGTATTGCGGTTGAAAGAAAATATCAAACATCATACAACAATGAATCGCAGATGTGCGACATCAAGCTAATATGACTCTCACTTTGTGTCAATAATTCGATGTCCATGGATGAAATGATGAGATACCGTCACAGGTGCACAAGCGGCACAAAGTAGGCCTACATGTTTGCATGTGCACAGCACGACACGCACACACACAACCTCAGAATAGGGCTGGTTAATATGGACAAAATCAAATATCACAATATTCTTTACCAAATGCCTCGATATTATCAACAATTGTTACATTGTTAGAATAAATTTTCTTTAGATATCTAAAATAGACGACAAGCTTAGAACGTGTCAAATATCGAGGTATTCAACAACGTTATGGAATATCGAAGGTTTTCCTAATATCGCCCAGCCTTAGTATGAATTATTATAAATACAAGACAATATCTGGTCCCATATGTTTGTTTTGCCCAGCCTGACCTGACAAGTACACACACAACTTTGTGCATATGTGATTCTTCTGTCTCTGAAATTGCTGAAGTAGCAGTTGTGGCAGGAAGGTAAGTTAACCAGCCAACATCCAAACACACAACACAACACAAACAAGATCACATGGCCTTTCAGAATGAGTCATCATCCACAACTGATGCACACTGTACTTTTCACTTCACAAACTGACCCCCTACAATACTGTGCTTTGTTGTATGACGAATAGTGAAAGTAGACAATTTACAAGCTTACAACACGATGCAATGTCACATTGCAACTATTTTTGCTATTTTTGAAAACGTTTTGAAAATCTTCAACCATAATGACACGCCCCAAAATAGGGGCAACAACAGGTTGAAAGTGTTACAATGATTGTTCACTCCAAGTTTATCGATGCTTCGAATGTGCTTACCCCGTTTTTGAGCGGTGGTCACAACGCTCCTATACGTGGCCGTGTGTGTGGGTCTGTCTGTCTCCGTCCGTCCGTGTCTGTCTGTCTGTATGTAGCCTACAGTACCTTTTTTGACCACACATGTTAAGGGAGGGGCGCTGTTGTTCAGGCCAGACCAGACACACCAGACACACACACACACACACACACACACACACACACACACACACACACACACACACACACACACACACACACACACACACACACACACACACAAGGATGGATACCAGTGGCGGCCTGAGTGACATGCATTTTATTATTAATATTTTGTTTAATATTGTTTTAATATTTTTTATAATATATATATACAGGTATATATTTGTTTTGCTGTTGCGCAGCCTCCACGACCACCGCTCAGTTCACACGGGTGTGATTTTTAATCAAACGCTTCCCTCTTTGTCGAACACCTATTACGTGTGTGCAGAGTGCATATAAGATGACTGAAAGGTTTGATAACATTTTGAGAATCTTTGTGAAGCATACTATCTGCAGTACCGGGGGTAAACCTCCTCCATTGTGAAAACCCAACATGCATGGTCTCTAGCTGGCCTCCGGTCCTTCCCTCCCTCCCTCTCTCTCTCTCTCTCTCTCTCTCTCTCTCTCTCTCTCTCTCTCTCTCCCTCTCTCTCACTTTCTCTCTGACTCACGCTTCGACAGGAATGAATGGCTGCTTCCTTCTCACTCTGTGTGCTCCTCTCTCAAATCATGGCTCACTGCCAGAGTGCTAATTTAAGCTCCGGGCCTTCTGCTGGGAGAGGGGGAGTGTAGAAGAGGAAGCCCAGCCCAGGCTGAAGTGCTGTGGGTGGGGGAGAGCACTGGGCCCCACTCCCTGGAGTGGAATTGATGGCTGTTAAGCTCATCAATGGAGATGAGTCATGTGAGGCAGCCAGCCGCTCCACTCCCCTCCGTTCCCCTCTCTCTCAGTCTGCCTGCCTGACGTGCTGGCCTGTGTGGACAGGTGCCAAGATGCTAGCTGTGACTGGCTGCTCCTACTGGTGGTTCCACTTTCACAGAAGCAAGGGATTATGGGCCACGGCTTAGAGATAACAATATATGAAGAAAATAAAAGTGTGTGTGAGAAACATAGGAAGAGTGTGTTAAGACAAGTATAATTAATTAAAAAGTTGTGCATAAAACAAACACACACACACACACACACACACACACACACACACACACACACACACACACACAACTAATAGTGGATTATTATAGAGAAAGCAATTGCACACACTTTCTTCAGTGATCCAGTCAGCCACCAAGACTTTGAATTGCCCAAAAGACACCATGTTGTGAGTCATGGTGTTTCTAGCTCAATCCAATCTTGAGATCTTGTGCAATACATTGAGTTTCTAAAAGCTAAACGTGTGGTGAGATGAAAAGGGAGTTTTGCGAACAGGGCTTTGTATGTAGGCCTGTGGCTGTGGCATGCATATATAATGTATCCCCGTAGTCCACAACTGGTCTTGCACAATCCTTTTGCCGTTTTCAAATGTGAGGCAAGACTTGTTTCTGTAGTGTAGGAATTAAATTTTGGCTTTCATTTTTTGTTTTGATGTTAAATTAGTAATATGTGCTTTCAGTCCAAAATAAATGCGAACGAGACTCGCTCGATTTGATCATCATTTAAAGTGCATGTGAGTCTATTGATTCTGAATTCAATGCTTTTGAAGATAATATGTATTATTTAGTTTTCTCAGTATTAGTTATGGCCAGTTTAAGGTTTGCCAGTGCGTGCTGTAAGCAGGGTACATGATTTGCTGAGAGGATGGGCAATCCATTCCCCTGCTTTTGAAATCTATCCCTCTGGTCATTCGTTTTTATCGTTGGTGGGGATATGTTTTATCCCTGCTTCTGCAGACAAGGTAGATACACACATTTTGGGAAATGTAACTGTCTACTATGTTTGATCATTTCAAAATTAAACGATTGTATTACAAAATATATATTAATTGATTATTATTAATTGATGTTAATCCCTATTTTGGGTCAAATTTGTCCAAATTTGATCAATTTGGATATATTAATTCAGAAATATCAGATCTACATTTTACAACACATCGCATGGCGACATGTTGTGTGCTTACAGATCTGATATATTCACTATTTGTCGTATAAAGAACAATATGGGGCTTAAGGCATGAGGCAAGTGGAGCCTTGCAGTACACCTTGATCTCTAGAAAGGCTGACTAGTCCATCTGCTACTACTACTATGCTACTATCGCTTGTGCTTTGTCAGATAAGTAGTTATGCTAACAATTTTGCGCATTGTAATCTATTCTAAGCAATGGTTTCTATTCAGTAACAGTTGGTGGTCTACTGTGCCATATGCCTTGGATAAATCAATAAATAATGCTACATAATTATGTTTCCCGTCAAGTGTCATTGATTACAAGAGAAGCAGCGGAGTCCACCATTGACCTCTATAGTAAAAGGCAGCAGTGATGATGGTAGACACACACACACACACACACACACACACACACACACACACACACACTTGTGTGTGCATGCGTGCATGTGCGTGCAAGCCGTGCATATGTGCAGGTGCACATCATAAGTAGCCCTTTACATATCCATCTGATTCTGAAAGGTCAAACAGTGGTAGACAGTCAATTGAGGGCACATAGCGGTTGGTTGAAAACACATCCATTCCATTTGCTCTGGTTTCAGTTTCAAAGCCTCCCACCTTCCTGTCTGATAATCACTCCCACAGATTTCTTTTTTCTTTTTATTCATTTCAGTCTTCAGTTTGGATATACAATCTTGACATGCAGGCAATAACTGGCGATGGTGAATCAAACACCAGAATGCACTATCCATGTGATTCTAAGGGAGCCAGGGCTGGAGAACTGGAGCAATTCATTCACTTCAATCCACACAAACTGCACAGACAAGCGCTCAAAATGGCCACCAGTGCGGAAAACACGGAAAGCTGTTTTGGTCGTAATGTTCCATTCCTCCAACAATAATTCAAACAGCTCTGCCTGCCAAACCAGGGAGCTGCAATATATCCGGGTGGTGACTGCTCTGTAAATGCTATCTTTAAATCCTGTTGCAAGCGTGTTACCATGACGGCTCGCAGGCTGCCAAGCGCTGTGTGATAGCATCAGTAGGTGCCAAATCAAAGAGGATCGCAGCCAGGAGAGCAGGGGCACAATGTACAGTGGCTTATCGCGGACTGCTTTCACATGCGTTTTTATGTAGGCATATCCTGCTTATCACGCCACTGAAACCACAAACACATCATAGCCCTGCTACAGGTCACCCTGCCCTCTGTGAACCCCCTTGTGTTTGTTTGTGTGTGCGTGCGTGCGTGCGTGCGTGCGTGCGTGCGTGCGTGTGTGTGTGTGTGTGTGTTTGTGCACGCGCGCACGTATGTGTGTGCGTGCCTGTGTGTGTGTGTGTGTGTGTGTGTGTACCACGTCAAAAGCCTGTGTTATCTCAATTTATTAGGCATTTAGCTCTTATCGACAGTGACTTAGAACGTGCGAGATCTGACTGAATGGCATGACCCCTCGCCAACACACAACAGGGTTAGTGGTCAAGTAAAGAGTGCAAAGAAATCAATGAAGTGCTGGTAAGAGTGTAATTTTTCATCTTGCTTAGACAGATGTTTGGATGTTTACCGATCATGGTTGTACTTCGTTGGACTCCATTCATACATAGCATCTACTGTACCAGTAAGACTCCCTAATCGGGAGATAAGCAACCGCCAGGTCGCATGTAAAAATCGTCCTGATGGTGTCGCTAAATGGGACAGATCCATGTTGATGACATGACTCTAGACATACCGGTACTGTGTGCCACTTTGTGTGATTTTAGGGCAAAATCTGTTGGAGCTGTGTCCAAAAATGTGTTTTTCAAGAATCGGCCTCATGGTGGCGCTAGAAGAGGGCCATGTGCGAAATGAGGGGCGGAGGTTGTGATTTGGCAGGCAAGGAGTGTGTGTGCAAAGTTTGCCATGGATTGGGGCAACGGTGGTGGAGATAAGAGTTGGGGAAAAGTGTGACGTGACTGACAGACAGCCGGTGGAGGTTTTGATAGTAACTGTAACAACCAGTAAGACTCCCTAATCGGGAGATAAGCGACCGTAGGTCACTTATCTCCACAAATAGGGCAAAAATGTGTTTTGCCAAAATCTTCCTGATCCATGTTGATGACATGAGTGTAGACATACTGTGTAGTGATTTTCGTGATTGTAGGGCAAAATCTGTAGGAGCAGTGTCCAAAAATGTGTTTTTAAAAATCGGCCTGGAGGTGGCGCTATATGGGAGAGATTCATGTTGATGGGATGAGTGTAGACATACTGTGTACCGATTTGCGTGATTTTAGGGCAAAAATTGTAGGAGCAGTGTCCAAAAATGTGTTTTGCAAGAATCGGCCTCATGGTGGCGCTAGAAGAGGGCCATGTGAGAAATGAGGGGTGGGGTCTCCGCGCCGGCAAGGCGGACGAATAGGTACCGGCCCCGGCTGTCCCGGTCGCTCCTAGCCGGAGTTACGGCATTTTATGTGAGCTGCAGTGTAGGGGGTCCTCCACTTTTGCATCCGTTCTGGAGCACCAGGAGTGGGTGGTCCCCGGGAATTCCCCGTGAGCAGCCCCGTTGGGGTGGTCATTTGGTCAGTTTAGCACATTTGGTCATTTTTTACATCTGGGGGTCCCCCAGGGACCTGGGGGTCCCTGGAGCTCCGGGGGTCCTTGGAGGTTGAACGTGTGTGCAAAATTTGGCATGGATCGGGGCAACGGTTGCGGAGATATGAGCAGGGCAAGAGTGTGACGTGTGAGGTGTGACAGACAGACGGAGTTACTTACTTACACTTTGTGGTGGTTTTGATAGTAAAGTGCGACCTACGGTCGCAATGACTTCCTATTAGGG
>NC_137823.1:35582289-35589789 GCF_963921795.1 Nannobrachium achirus
AAAACTGGGTCAGAATGTAATTCAGCATGTAGGGCGTAAGCCATTACAGTCCATGTTTCTGAGAGCAGTGTGCTGTGGTATATGCTGCATTACTGAAACTGCAGTCAGTTTCTATGTCTCTCTCTCTTTCTCTCTCTGTGCCTGTCTCTCTTCATCTCTGTCTTTCTATGTCCTTCTCCCTCCCTCTTTTTGTCTCTGTCTCTTTTTTGCAATTCGTGGCTTTATCAAGATCGTTCTCTACAGCAGCCAATGTGTCGGTATAAATATAAACACACATCATACAATACAATGTTCGGTAAAGCCAGTAACAGCTCATAAAACATTGTCCTTCTGATAAATGTGCGTATGTGTGTGTGTGTTTGTTTGTTTGTGTTTGTGTGGGGGCGTGCACACGCATTTGTGTGTGTGTGCATGCGTGCGTACACATACTACACATACAGCCCCTTCTCTCTGGTGGTCTGGACGTGTCACATGGCTTCCTTCTGGCCAGGTCACGCGGAATCGGCCGCTTCTTACGGGAAGACAGGAAGTGTTGGCCTGTGGTGTTTCACATGCCTCACATGTCTCTCTGAAGATGCTGCAGGACTCATTTATAATGCATTAATGGACATGGGGCCACAGGAAAGACTGTCTCCTGATGGAAACGGTGCTGGAGCGCTCCCATTCATCACGGGTTACATACACAGACCCACGGCAGACAGAAGTGCTCCGTGGAGGTTTGTCTCAGGCCAACCACACAGTCGCGAATCGCAATCGATATTCTCATATAGGCCAGGGGTTCCCAAACCTTTTCATGCCAAGGACCTCAAATAGCTGGGTTCACTGACTGGCCCTCCTATTTCCAAATGGCTTAAAAAAGAAGAAGAACTAAAACCAAAATAGGAGATGAAAGTGGTTATATTGGCACAATAATGTTATGAATTTTAAACATGCGACAACTTATACAAGCGGCTCAGAACCAGCTACTGTAATTTTGACACTTGTACTTCAAGCTCTCTGGACCCAGCCGTTCCTTTCAAGAAGTCCTGACGCAAAGTTTTGCAGATTTTTACCTCACCCCCGACCGCTGCAGCCAGCTGTCTCTCCAGCATTTGCTGCTCAGTGTTGTGGCTGTAATCAGGCCATGATGCAAGGCAAGGCAGTGAGTGAGAAACATGTCGCTGGTGGCTTGACTTCGCCCGACGAGGGTGGAGGGGGGCCTCACCTTGATTGCTGCTGATAAGGCATGACTTCTCCCCTGCGGGCCACTGAGGCAACAAGCTGCGATTCAGCTCCAGTGAAGGTGGACACACCTGATGAAATTTCTCCAATTATTAAACCGATAAGGCTGCTGTCACCTCCATTTCTGAGAGAATGGAACAAGCTGGCAAAACTTCCACTGAACAGCAGGCTTGGCCTTGAAATATTGAGACCAGATTCAACTAAGCAAGACAGGATAACCTAATTAGGCACTATAAGATCGGAGCCAACAATCGCAGAGAATATGGCAAATCTTGGAAACTTCTTGTAGAAATCTTTTGGAAACGTGAACAGTCACAGTGCTGGGCACTGTGCTAGTATTGCAATATTAAATTATTAACAATTTGTCTCGAGAGTACATGCAATTTTGATGCCACTCGTGTGATAACTTGATTAGGATAACTTGATTAGGATCAAATGGGGTTAGAATGTGTGTTTCTTTTCACAGTCCCACTCTGTTAGAGCTCAGGTCAAGTACATTTTGTGTCTGATTTCAAACTTCCCTCTTCCAAAGCTTAAATGCGTGAACTGGAATAGATGCCATGTCATGATTCATTCAGAGAGGCAGAGGCAGGATATGAAACAGTACTCTAGAGGCTAAACTGATTCCTCTTTGCTAATACAATAGCAAGATAATGTGTGCGAGTGCGCATATTTATATATATGCAAGTAGCAGTATGTGTGCATATATGTACACATACTGCTACTTGCATATATAAATAAGTGTGTGTGTGTGTGTGTGTGTGTGTGTGTGTGTGTGTGTGTGTGTGTGTGTGTGTGTGTGTGTGTGTGTGTGCGCGTGTGTGTGTGTGTGAGTGTGTGTGTGTGTGTGTGTGTGTGTGCTTATACTGTATATTGTATGCATGTGTGCGTCTGTACATGCGTGTGAGCCGTGTGTAAGTTAGTGTGCAGCGTGGTTAGGGGGCGTGACCTTATCATATCAGCCTTCTTCCCACCAGTGTAAATGCTGCCAGTGAACGCAGCCTCTTGTCTCTTTCACGAGACCAATTACCATCAAAACCACAGCGCTTCCCGTCATAAAATGATTCACTCCCTTGATTTTATGTTCTACCAGGGTCAACCTCTGGGTCACTCTGAGAGGAAGAGGCCTGAGGAAAGAGGAACAACCCATCTAATTGCTTGTCTTCGTCTCGCTGAATTGTTGACTCGGCCATTTTGTGGTCATTTGTTACTTGCTGATTTGATTGCACATTTATTTTCTACACTACTGTTGCAGATATCTGTGAAGAACGAGTAGTAATCTATAACATCTTAGATAGACAGATGGGGGGTGGGTGGTGCTCTTGTTCAAGGACTCTTTAACACCATCTCTGGGGGAGCCCGGGATCGAACTGGGAACCCTTCGGGAACCCTCTGTGTTCTAAGACGGCAACTCTACCCCTCAGCCATGCTGCCCCATAGAGCAGTGGTTCCAAAACATTTTAGCCCGTAGGAGCGAGATCATTTAGCGACCTACAACCGGGTCGCGACGTGGTCGGTAGTTTTCAGCGACCGGGTCGCTAAATCGAGCGACCGGGTCGCTAAATCACCGACCGCGCCGCTAAATCGACCGACCCGGTCGCTAAATCTACCGACCTGCCTGCAGTTTTAGGTCGGTAGATTTAGCGACCCGGTTGGTACATCTAATGACCCGGTCGGAAGATTTTGCGCCCCAGTCGATTTAGGGACCCGGTCGCTCGCTTTAGCGGCGCGGTCGGTGATTTAGCGACGCGGTCGGTGATTTAGCGACCCGGTCGGGAGGTTGCGTGGCAGGTTAGCCTAACTGAGGTAAGGTTACTGAGGTTAGGTTTAGGGTTAGGGTTAGGGTTAGGGTTAGGGTTAGTAGCGACCACCGGTCGGTGGATTTACCTACCCGGTCGCTGGATTTGCGTCCCGGTCGGTGGAATTAGCGCCCCGGTCGGTGGAATTAGCGACCCGGTCGGTGGTTTTAGCGTCCCGGTCGGTGGTTTTAGCGTCCCGGTCGGTCGATTTAGCGACCCGGTTGGTGGTTTTAGCGTCCCGGTCGGTGGTTTTAGCGTCCCGGTCGGTGGTTCTAGCGTCCCGGTCGGTGGTTTTACCGTCCCAGTCGGTCGATTTAGCGACCCGGTCGCTGAAAACTACCGACCACGTCGCGACTGTAATGATTTTAATTCTTTCTCCTGATTGGATAGTTCTGACCTGAAAATGCATTTTCTGTTTACTAAAGAGCTGGAGAGACAGGGAGACCCATGTTACTGATTACTGAACACACTATAGCAAATCAAATCAGTCACTCACTGTCTACCTCAAGGTCAATTCTGTGTATTTCCCTAGTCTAAGCCTGAGGTCCCAGTGACAGTTCTTATGTCTGTTGCAATATTTCGAGACTAGTCTGTACATGCTCATCGTTGGCAGTCGATTCTGAATATATAGCCAGTCACTCTTCAGTGGAACATCTCTGACCAATTAGTTGTTGTTTATGAGTTTTAAAGCTAATGTGTGACACCTGGGGATTAATGCCTGGCAACTGCAAATTAGCCTGGGAGTGCACCATGTGATAGGTACATTCAATGTGACACGATAAGTACTCACTAACACGCACACAGCCTGGCAGGTAAACATACTGTATGTGCACAATGCATACACGCACATGCACACGCACGCGCGCACACGCACACGCACACGTACACGCACACGCACACGCACACGCACACGCACACGCACACACACACACACACACACACACACACACACACACAGGCTAAATATACAGGGTACTGGTGGGGACATACACATTAGGGTGGATCTTAAATTACCTTTTTTAGATTTTCTTGAGTCTCACCCCCCAATTATGTTCCAATGTACAAAAAACTGCTTTGGTTAAAATTTGGTTGAATTTCAAGCATATTTAGAGGTAGCTCAATCAAGTCAAAGATTGTACATTTTATTGGTCAAAATCGAATTGCACTGCAGGCACATTTAAGTTATACATTACACATTATTCTTATACTAAGCACAGAAATTATATTTTTTAAGCTTACAAATCTAAACACAAATCTGATTACATGTTTGTCATATGTCAAACCAGAATTAATGTATTGTAGGAAATAGCAAAGCAAAGAATGACAAATTGCTATTTTTCATTTAACGTGCACAATGACATGTCTTTATTGCACACTCTTCAATCATACTCACAACACACAACAAGTACACAGCCCCACTTCCTTGTTTACCCCCAAAAACCCCGAAAGTCACTGCAGTATAGCAATTCAGTAGTTACTGATCAATTAAAGTTTGTTTACGGCTATCGGGATACTTGTGCCGATGGTTCTGCACAATTTGCAGCAAGTATTGGAGTTGGGACTCATCTTTAGTAATGAGACCACAATATTCTTGTATTAGGTCAACCCCACGCTCTGCATGATCATTGACAACATTCATTGCCTTCACTACAGCCAGAGCTTCTTGGTAGTCTACCCTGGGCTCCCACTCATCGGGATCAACGTCAAGGAAGTCATCTGGGAGATCCATCATTTTGAAAAGCACTTCAATGTTCTTCCTTGCAATTGTTCCAAGGTCAACAGTAATTCTCAGTTCATGATCTTCATTTCCATCTTTCATGGCTCTCACCATCAGCCTCTTCGTTTGCGCGCTCACTTGACTGTCAAACAATGCAAGTCCGACAATCTCTGGAGCAAAATACCATAAGTGATTGGAACACTTTTGAGAAGCAGCTTTAGACACCTCAGTATTTATTGATGAATATTCCAGCAACGATTTTAACAGCTGCCAAGTAATTTAGTGGAGCGCTGACAGCAACAGGTGCCATCATCCATGCCTTCACATAATTGCAAACTGCAAAAATGCACAAATCCATGCATGCTTTTTCTTCCCTGAAGGTCAGTTTGAATTGGCCATGAAACATCCAGATCTTCATACAATAAATAACCTTTGCCATCCAACGGGCATGATGGGTAGCTCCTGGAGCTCTTCATCAATAAATGCTGAGGTGTCTAAAGCTGCTTCTCAAAAGTTTTCCAATCACTTATGGTGAACAGGGGCATATGAAGAGAATTACTGTTGACCTTGGAACAATTGCAAGGCAGAACATTGAAGATTTTTTCCAAGGTGCTTTGAGTGGGAGCCCAGGGAGGACTACCAAGAAGCTCTGGCTGTAGTGAAGGCGATGAATGTTGTTAATGATCATGCAGAGTGTGGGGTTGACCTAATACAAGAATATTGTGGTCTCATTACTAAAGATGAGTCCCAACTCCAATACTTGCTGCAAATTGTGCAGGACTATCAGCACAAGTATCCCGATAGCCGTAAACAAACTTTAATTGATCAGTAACTACTGAATTGCTATACTGCAGTGACTTTCGGGGGTTTGGGGGTAAACAAGGAAGTGGGGCTGTGTACTTGTTGTGTGTTGTGAGTATGATTGAAGAGTGTGCAATAAAGACATGTCATTGTGCACGTTAAATGAAAAATTGCAAATTGTCATTCTTTGCTTTGCTATTACCTACAATACATTAATTCTGGTTTGACATATGACAAACATGTAATCAGATTTGTGTTTAGATTTGTAAGCTTAAAAAATATCATTTCTGTGCTTAGTATAAGAATAATGTGTAATGTATAACTTAAATGTGCCTGCAGTGCAATTCGATTTTGACCAATAAAATGTACAATCTTTGACTTGATTGAGCTACCTCTAAATATGCTTGAAATTCAACCAAATTTTAACCAAAGCAGTTTTTTGTACATTGGAACATAATTGGGGGGTGAGACTCAAGAAAATCAGAAAAAGGTCATTTAAGATCCACCCTAATACACATACATACATTACTGCCCCAAATTGTTAATTATTTTATATTTCATTAGGAAGCTGGTAAATTCTGTTATTGTCAGTATGAAAGGTTCAAGGTTCAAGTTTATTAGTCTCCCTCAGGAGAATTTTTTCTTGGAGACAGAGCCACATCTGCATTGTACATAAAAACATTTAAGACAAAAAAGAAAAAGACAAATTACAAAAACCAAAACAGAAAAAGAAAAGGAAAAGAAAAAGACATATAAGGCGATGCCTTGATGGCTGCGGCTTTTGATTGGCTGAGCCACAGTTACTGGGGGGTTTACCCAGGGTTTTCTTGAATGAATGAAATGCCTGGGTTCCCAAGACTAATGTTAACAAGTCACAGATCTCTGAATATCATTTGAAAATCAATCTTTTTTTCTTCTTCAGGGACTATTTTCGGCGAGACTTTCCAATGAACCCATGCTTTAAACTGTTTAAAGTCATGTCTTGTATTGTCATGTATTGAACAGAGAGTACGAACTACTGCCATCTGGCAGAGGATATAGAACTCCAGAATGCCATTACAATAGATATAAGCACTCATTTGTTCCTATGTTTATTAAAATGTTAAACGATAGACTGAGTAGAGGCAATGTACGTTAGGTGTACAGACACAATAATGTGCAGATCAAAGATCAAATAGGGAGCTGCCGTTCCGAGCTACCGTTTTATCCCCGTCCTTCTGAGCCATGGAATGCACAGTGCTCGATTAGACTATGTTAACATTAACAACACATGTTGTAAATGTTTAGCCAATGTTCTGTTTATTTATGATATATCCTGTAAATAGACAATGCCATGTATTGACTATGCAGGTAGCAGTTACATTAGTTCAGGGAGCATCGTCACTACTACTAGTAGACGTACGAACATTGCTAGAATGACTAGTTTGCATCTGACCCCTCCATCCCCAAGGGTTTCTTAAACTATTCATTATTCATAGTGAGAAGTTTTAATGTAGTCTTTGAAATATTCATCATGTAAATTATCTTGTCTCAAGGTCAGTTCTGAGAGTAAGCGATTAAAATTGAGGGGCCTGTAAATGCAATGTACAGGGCACAGGCACGATGAGATATTAATAAAAAAAACACATTTCTATTGTGGAAATGAAACTAAAATTTCAACTACTTATCTGCTTTGCATACTTTGGAATAATTACAATACCTGTAAAAATGTCTAATTTGTACAGTTGATAGAACAATTGAAAAAGACGTGGGTTGCTTTTTTGTCTTGTTACTGCAATGTCAATCAGCTGAAATCCAACAATGTTTCCCTTGTGCTATGGGGTGGCATAGCTCAGGGGTAGAGAAACCGTCATTAGAGCACGAAGGGTTCGAATCCGGCTCCCCCTGAGTTAATGTCGAAGAGTCCTTGAGCAAGACTCTGAACCCCTAGTTGCTCCCGGTGAGCAGGTTGGTGCCTTGCAT
>NC_137823.1:35594789-35614707 GCF_963921795.1 Nannobrachium achirus
TGATGTCGTCCGCATAGTCCAGGTCTGTCAGAACTACTGCGGGATGCCGTCTTGACCTCCTTGGTGTTAGCGTGAAGCCAAGCTCTTGTTCCCGTCCCCCTATGGCTTGCCAAGTTGCTGCCAACCCACCAGCGAGTATAGAGCAGACAACCAACGTGCCTCGTCCAATACACATGCCAGCCACATCTCCTCAGCGAGGACGCTTGCTGCATGGGAGAACTGTAAGGAGTGTGCAGGTCCTCGCTATCTAGCCCCCACATCCCCTCCCTTCCCCACAGCAGAGGCGTAAAGTAACCAAGTACATTTGCTGAAGTACAGTGCTTATGTACAATATCGAGGTACTTTTACTTTACTGGAGTATTTCCAATTGTATGTACTTTTACTCCTACTCCTACAGTACATCTCAGAGACAAATATTGTACTTTTGCTCCACTACAGTTATTTGAAAACATTAGTTGCTTTGGAGATTTTGATTATTATTACAAAACATATATTAACCACTTCAACTCTATTTAAAGTTTGACCGTTTGAAAATAGACGATCTGTAAGCTCACAACGCTTTGCATGTAGATTTGCTATTTTCAATAGATTTGCACACATTTTAAATATATTTGAAAACTTGAGTAGTAATAGGCTACTTTCTACTTTTTTTACTTTATACATTTTGATACCAATACTTTGTACTTTTACTCAATTACATTTTGAATTCCGGACTTTTACTTTTATAGATTTAGATATTTCTACATCGCACTGCAGTATTGATAGTTTTACGTAAGTAAAAATGTGTGTACTTTTTCCCACCACTGCCCCACATCGATAAGGGCTTCTCACTGTTAAAGCAGCTGATTGTGTGTTCCATGGAGCTCCCAGCCAAGCCGGAGGCCCTGCTGCCAGAATTGCACGGTTCTCTGCAGTGGTGGCCGATTGTTCTACTTCTACGGAACCAGGATGTCCCCAGTATTGTTATTTAAAGCAAATACATGTTCTGGGGTGTGGGAAGCCCTCAGTTGACCTATACAGATAGAATAAGTGTTTTTATCAGCTATCTATCTATAAATGCGAGAAGTCTCTGCGTGCGTGCGTGTCTGCGTGTCTGTCTGTAATCCGCGTATCTCGAGAACCGTTCGTCCCACCGGCTTCAGATTCGGCACGCGCGTTCCCCGCCGCGGCACGGAGTGCAGTGCCGGGCCTCGACCCGACCCGACGCGCGGTTTTCCCTAACCGGCGCGAAACGTTCGGAATCTCCTTATGCGGGCTGTTCCGGAGGAAATCGGCGCAAGCGCTGACTCATTGTGACATCACATCATAAAAGGCTCTGAGATCACGTACGCCACATGAGTCAACAAAAAATTCCATGGTTACGTATTCTGATGTTCCTATATGGGCATAAAAGGACACAGGCAAACATATGGTCAAAACGGCTCTTATGACAACACAACAGGTATAATGGGGTTTGCATTAAAGGGTGGGGCATTCATTCCCCATTTCAAATTCGGCACGCGCGTTCCCCGCCGCAGCAGGTAGTGCAGTGCCCGGCCTCGACCCGATCCGATACGCGATTTTCTGGAACCAGCACGAAAGGTTCGGATTCTGATGTCTGACATCAGGGTTTTCCGGAACCGGCACTGTGTCTGCATAGATCTCCATTTATGGGCATAAAATGGATGCAGATAGACAGATACGGATATCTCCATATATGAGCATAAATGGACACAGGCAAACAGATGGTCAAAGATCTCCATATATGGGCATAAAATGGACGCAAAAAGACAGATACAGATATCTCCATATATGGGCATAAATGGACACAGGCAAACAGATGGTCAAAACGGGTCCTATGACAACAGGTATAATGGGGTTTGCATTAAAGGGGGAACCAGCACTGTGTCTGCAACACAGTCGGAGGCACAGACAGATACAGAGATCTCCATAATGGGCACAAACAGATGGTCAAAGATCTCCATATATGGGCATAAAATGGACGCAAAAAGACAGATACAGATATCTCCATATATGGGCATAAATGGACACAGGCAAACAGAGGGTCAAAACGGGTCCTATGACAACAGGTATAATGGGGTTTGCATTAAAGGGGGAACCAGCACTGTGTCTGCAACACAGTCGGAGGCACAGACAGATACAGAGATTACCCAGGGGGCAAAGGAAGGTGTGCTGCATTTGCCCCGACATACAAAGTTGTCCACCAGAAATATTATCTATGACCCAGTAGGATCACAACCTATATGGACAACCCGGTCAATTTGTACAACAAAGTCCAATATGGCCGCCTTTAGTTTTAATGGGGGGTGAATAGGGCAAAACTTTAAACTGAGGGATATTTCCACGAAACTTCACAGGTTGAACAATGGTATACATATGAACATTTTTTGTATTGCAAGTTTCCATGAAATCCAATATGGCCACCACAATATGGCCGCCATAATGTAAGGACCCAGAAAATAGGTTTTGCCTCTAACTTCTGAACCAGATGAGCTAGAAACGCAAACTTGGTGTCTATTTCATGGTGTCTGACCATGGGAGACTCAATGGAATAGCTAATTTTATTATTGGGTGTGTCTGGACCTTTATTGTGCATATTTGCAAGATGGTGGACTCCCAAAATAGAGCTTTAACATAATTTCTACCATGATTGTTGACTGCTTTTGGAAATACAAGCAATATGAATCCATTTGCTAAGATTTATGGCACAGAAGGGACTTATACCTGTATTATTCTTGAGTTTGCATGTTGTCAAAATGGCTGTAAACGAGATATTATATTTCCTGTCCGATTCTACTGTATGTAGTTGTAGCAATGACTTCAGATAAAATCAGAGACCAAAACAATGTATCTTAGAAATTATTTTTTAATTAAAAAAAAAAAAAAGAAAAAAAGAGAGAGATTATCTCAATGAAATGAATGCAACTGCCTTTTTGGGTCTTTCACACATAGACATGCACATGCTTTCCAACAACTTCAGCTTCAGGGAAATTATAATGAACACATGATTAAAACAGGCTGCATTATAATGCAAATAATTGCTAGTCACTATCACTGTCATCTGTACCTATCCTGCTGCATCTTGTCTCCAGTCCTTGGCAACGACACCCCAAGTAGCATGCAATTCCCTTCTTCGCACATGAACAGTTTTTCTGGCAGCCTTTGATACAGCTACATGATATTGCCTTGTCCATTGATATAGGCCAGGCTGGCTCTGTAGATGGACAGGGGACTGCCTTCCCATCACTGAGAGACCATCCATATTCAGTGAAGCAAGGGATGTCTGGCTTCGCGATGTGTGCAGTTTTATCTATTATGGCTGCTAGAGCAGCTCTTTTCAGGTGCAGGCCAAAGGCATTTTCTGTAGGTGGCAGCAGCTTCAACAGGGTTGATCGGTTATTTAGGAACTTGTACACTCTCAGCTTTGCCAGGTCAAAGTCCTCCGAATGGTCAGCTTTTGATGCATATACAGCTATTGTGAGGTCTCTAGCCTGATTCTTGACATCCTCTGAGAGGGAATAAGAGGAATTTTCAACAAACTCCTGAAGTGCAGGGAGGTCTTGAACCATGCTTCCAGTGAAAAAGGGATAGCTGGTGGTATCTCTGCCACTCAGGCTGTGAATAAAGGGCAGGGCACGACACTGTGCGAGTCCAAGGGCTGAGACCATGTGATGGATAGGAAGATATGCATCCTGCTCTGTTCTCACCCACAGCTCTGGAAGGTCTAGGAGGTGGGTGGCAGCATGATATAGGCAAATGATGATGATGTCTGTGTCATTAGCATGGATGACAACTCTGTCAACTTTGTGAGCCTGGACACTGTAGATGGTGTGTAGAATTACCCTTGTGTCGGCCTCCTGTTGTGTTGACTCTAGTGCAGGGACATCAACAACACACCCCTCCTTGATCACCACACTCCTTGTCTCTTCTTTAAATCCTCCACTCTATCCCTTTTTCACTGGAAAGAAGGCATGGTTCAAGACCAGCATGGGTCTAGATCTCCCTGCACTTCAGGAGTTTGTTGAAAATTCCTCTTATTCCCTCTCAGAGGATGTCAAGAATCAGGCTAGAGACCTCACAATAGCTGTATATGCATCAAAAGCTGACCATTCGGAGGACTTTGACCTGGCAAAGCTGAGAGTGTACAAGTTCCTAAATAACCAATCAACCCTGTTGAAGCTGCTGCCACCTACAGAAAATGCCTTTGGCCTGCACCTGAAAAGAGCTGCTCTAGCAGCCATAATAGATAAAACTGCACACATCGCGAAGCCAGACATCCCTTGCTTCACTGAATATGGATGGTCTCTCAGTGATGGGAAGGCAGTCCCCTGTCCATCTACAGAGCCAGCCTGGCCTATATCAATGGACAAGGCAATATCATGTAGCTGTATCAAAGGCTGCCAGAAAAACTGTTCATGTGCGAAGAAGGGAATTGCATGCTACTTGGGGTGTCGTTGCCAAGGACTGGAGACAAGATGCAGCAGGATAGGTACAGATGACAGTGATAGTGACTAGCAATTATTTGCATTATAATGCAGCCTGTTTTAATCATGTGTTCATTATAATTTCCCTGAAGCTGAAGTTGTTGGAAAGCATGTGCATGTCTATGTGTGAAAGACCCAAAAAGGCAGTTGCATTCATTTCATTGAGATAATCTCTCTCTTTTTTTTCTTTTTGTTTAAATAAAAAAATAATTTCTAAGATACATTGTTTTGGTACAGTAGAATCGGACAGGAAATATAATATCTCGTTTACAGCCATTTTGACAACATGCAAACTCAAGAATAATACAGGTATAAGTCCCTTCTGTGCCATAAATCTTAGCAAATGGATTCATATTGCTTGTATTTCCAAAAGCAGTCAACAATCATGGTAGAAATTATGTTAAAGCTCTATTTTGGGAGTCCACCATCTTGCAAATATGCACAATAAAGGTCCAGACACACCCAATAATAAAATTAGCTATTCCATTGAGTCTCCCATGGTCAGACACCATGAAATAGACACCAAGTTTGCGTTTCTAGCTCATCTGGTTCAGAAGTTAGAGGCAAAACCTATTTTCTGGGTCCTTACATTATGGCGGCCATATTGTGGCGGCCATATTGGATTTCATGGAAACTTGCAATACAAAAAATGTTCATGTGTATACCATTGATCAACCTGTGAAGTTTCGTGGAAATATCCCTCAGTTTAAAATTTTGCCCTATTCACCCCCCATTAAAACTAAAGGCGGCCATATTGGACTTTGTTGTACAAATTGACCGGGTTGTCCATATATGTTGTGATCCTACTGGGTCATAGATAATATTTCTGGTGGACAACTTTGTATGTCGGGGCAAATGCAGGTTTCCTAAAAAAAGGCTGGTTTGCCCCCTGGGTAGATCTCCATAATGGGCATAAAGGGACACAGACAAACAGATACAGAGATCTCCATAATGTAAGCATAAATGGACACAGGCAAATAGATGGTCGATACAGGTCCTACAGAGATCTCCATATATGGGCATAAAATGGACAGATAACTCCATATATGGGCAAAAATGCACACAGGCAAACAGATGGTCAAAACGGGTCCTATGACAACAGGTATAATGGGGTTTGCATTAAAGGGCAGGGCATTCATCCCCTATTTACATTGTTCCCGAGTTGGCCAGGGCGCCGACTAGACTAGTTGTATATAAAGAAGGTCAGCAGAGTTCTAGTCCTGAAACACTGGTTTCATTAGCTACCATTTGACGTCAGAGCTACTAGCACTGGTATGTACTGTAAGACGTTATGCTGCACATTTTAATCAATTTAAGAAAATCATTGACATCTGTCAAATGTTTTGTGGTGGATGGAACTGTTACTGCACCCTATTTAGTACTCCGCTTTCAGACAATGTAAGATGGGGATGAGCATTGTACTGTATATATGCCACATTGGAACATTCAAATCTTGTTCAAAAAGTTTAGACATGCTGACATTTTGGTTTACTAGATACCGGTACATCTATTGATCCCGCGAATGGAGGAGTTCAGGCGCCAGAGACGGCACAGCAGTAAACGTTACAGATACAGGGCAAAGAGGTACAGTAGGTACAGAAGAATAACATTCACAGTAGTTACTTCTGCATTGCTTGCATCCATGTTTGTTGCTGAACCATATCCCATGTGTTTTGTTGGTAAAGATTACCTTGCTGACACAGGCTAAACAAATGCTCCCTTATTGTGAAACTCTCACCTTCATACAATAAATATGCTCTTTCCCTCTCTACTGTATCCACACAGACACACCGACAGAGGAAAGACCATTCTTAAAGCCAGTGCTGCTTAGCGTAGTTACAATGTAGATTCATTGTAGATTCCAGTCACTAATCTGCAAATGTATTGCAGTTTTTTTCTATAGTTTCGACCACTGAAATGCACTTTACAAATCGATGTAGTTCACATTCACCGGTTCACACATTACAGATGTGTAGGGCAGCAGTGGCTCAGGGCTGATAAAGCGGACGGATGGGAGCCGCGAGTTTCCCAGTTTCCCAGAGTTAGTGTGGAAGAGTCCTTGAGCAAAGACTCTGAACCCCTAATTGCTCCCGATGTGCCTTGCATGGTTTCCTCCGCCATCATCGGTGTATGAATGTGTGTGTGAATGGGTAAATGTAATGCACAATCTATGTAAAGCGCTTTGGATAAAAAAAGCGCTATATAAATGTACCATTTACCATTTACATTACAAGTTACAGGTGGTAGTACACATTCGCACACCGGTGGTAGAGGAAACCATGCAAGGCACCAACCTGCTCATCGGGAGCGGATAGGCGCTCAGTGTCTTGTTCAAGGACACTCTGACTTAAACATGCAGACAGGAGGAGCAGGGGATTGAACCGGTAATTCGGGAACATTCTGGCTCCCAAATGGCCGCTCTGCCCCTGAGCCACTGCCGTCCCCAGCAATCTGTTTAGTGAATAGATTTTAGAGCCTAACATTAGCAGCTAAAGTAATGATTATCTCCTTACACTCACTCACTCGAGCGGTGTTCGCGACCCCCCAAACATTGAATCACCACTGCACCACTGTTTTTAATACAGTAGCAAAAATACCAAGCATAGCAGGTGTAGGAGCTCATGGACACAACATGTTGAGGTGATGAGGTCATTGTGAAGTATAAAACAGGTTTTAAAACGCGCTGCTTGGTTCAATCTGAAAAGTAGTCAATAGAATAATCGCTGAGAAAATAATTGACAGTTGCAGCACTACTACCTCATAGTTGCAGCCAGGCTTACCTCATAGTTGCAGGCCTAGCTCAGATCAGAGCCTCGGGCTAATAAATCTATGAATAATTAATAATTAACAGTTTTTCTTTTTTCATGTGTGTATATTGCAACATTGAAGTGCATTAGACGCGTTCCACTGCGCTGTGCGTCACTAAACTCTGGGGCCATTGTCTTGTTTGTAGGAGAATCCAAGTGCTCTCATGTTACACGGCTTGTTTCACTGGAGCTTTGCGGACACCAACTCCTAACACTAATTAGGATTTTTTTGCCGCAACAAAAGTCACTCCATATAATACAAACATATGAACCCTGGGGTGAACATTTGGCGAGAACAACCAATCTACAAGTTCACCTATTTTTGGCAAATATATTTAGCATAGCAAAAACAGCAAGGGACCAATATAGAGCCATGGGGGCCTCCTGTCAACTGAGTATATCGTATAGGGTTTAAGTGGTTAATCAGATAAAAAAGTTACATTTGCGTTAAATGAACACCAGTATTTTATCAACTATCTTTGAGACTTGCAAATGTAAGTAATGTATGTCTTAATGCACTGTGTGCTATGGAAGATGATGTATGGCAGATAGATGAAAGGCTGCAACAGACCGCACATCACATCTCTATACAAACAGCACTGAAAGTGTGTACAGTGTTGAATGATGAAATGTGAACCCATACCAAGACACATGCATGTGTGGGGCGTCCTGATTGGTTCTACTCTACATACAACGTCTCTGTCGAGTGGAAACCTCATACAGTATGTCCAAAACGGTTACTTTTCAGGATTAAAATTCAAAAAGAGCAAAAGTAGAAACTCGAAATACGTCACTTTGCACGTTTTGAGCTGGCAGATCTGCTACTTCTGATGCTTTTGTGTGACGCTGTAGTGTGATTAAGGGCTGCTAGGGCATTAATTTACGAGAAAACACAAAAAGTTAAAATATGAAGATAGAAGGTTTCTGCATGACAGCAATGATGATATACAGTATATGGAACACACAGGGAAAGCCAGCGAAAATTCAAGTACACTAACGCATGCACAATACCACGCTGCGCAGACAAAACACGAGCACATACTCTACTCACAGACATACGCACATTAGCATGCACACGCACGCACACATGCCCGTGCGCACATACACACTCTCACACACGCACCCCAGAGGCCTGTGTTTGCCTTTCCTGTAATCTGAGCTTCCGTTCTCTGAAGAATGATGTAACTGAATGCCAGCTCTAAACCAAGAGGAGAGCCAGCCAGTCAGACACACAAATGTGTGTGTGTGTGTGTGTGTGTGTGTGTGTGTGTGTGTGTGTGTGTGTGTGTGTGTGTGTGTGCGTGCGTGCGTGCGTGCGTGCGTGCGTGCGTGCGTGCGTGCGTGCGTGCGTGTGTGTGCGCGTCTGTCTCTGAGTATGCTGAAATACTGTATATGGTATGTGTGTGTGTGCTCACACACTGTATATGTGTGGGTCTGCCTGTGTGCAATTTAGTCTGTGTGTGTGTATTGTGTATGTATGTATGTGCGTGCGTGTCTGGGTATGCTCACATACTGTATTGTATACTGTACATGTGTGTCTGCCTGTGTGCAATGTTGTCTCTGTGTGTGTGTGTGTGTGTGTGTGTGTGTGTGTGTGTGTGTGTGTGTGTGTGTGTGTGTGTGTGTGTGTGTGTGTGTGTGTGTGTGTGGGCATTACAAGCCCCTGCGCAGTCTTTACATGTCTTTACATCACTTATTACAGTTCACATAGCACTAATTGCTGCAGGGTTGTCAGGCGCTGGGAGTCTCTGCCCCCCCCCCCACTGTCTCTCTCTCTCGCTTTGTCCCTCTCTCTCTCTCTCTCTCTCTCTCTCTCTCTCTCCTCTCTCTCGCCCTGTCGTTTGTGACACCACAGATTTGTCTGCAGTAAACATGATCCCTCATTGCATCACGTTGGCCTGCAGATACTTTTACAAGGTCACGGGGACGTGGCACTGGACCAAGACACACACAGACGGGCCTGCTCTAAGCACTAAATCTCTGACTGCTTTGTGGAACGGACTATAAACACACATCACGAGGGACACCGGGACACACTGATGGCTTTGGGTTGTCGTGCGCAGGTAGGGGGGGGGACGTCACGTGACCGTAGCTCTGTCCCCTTTAGTTCTGATGACTCCTTGTCTTTTTGGTGTCCCTTGACGTTAAGTTTATTTTCTTTATTCTCTTCCCTCTCCTCTGTGCAGACAGTGAAACTACTCATGCACACTCGTGTGGGCGCTCGTGCATGCACTGACACACACGCGCACACGCGCGTACGCACACGCGCGTACGCACACTCCTGTCTCTCCCTCTCTTGTTGCCCGTGAGTGCAGTGGCGTCAGTTCAGCAAAAGCTAAGGTGTGGCAACATGACGGGTGTCTTGCACGCGCGCGTCATGTTGCCATACCTTAGCAACAGGCATGATGAAAAATACATTTCATTATTTCCCCCTGTAGCCAAGGTATGGCAGCTGCCACAGCTTGCCATACCCAATTGACGCCTCTGCGTGAGTGTGCAGTGGATATGGCTCCTGTGTGTATTCTCCTCTAGACACTGATGAGTCACTAAAGCAGGGCTGCTCCGGAACAGGAGCGACTGGCGGGGACCTGTGTCTCCCTCCCTGACACCCCATCCCCCAACCCCCACCTCCTCCTCCTCCTCCTCCACTGCTGGCATCTGTCCATCTTGAGTGGAAGCGGGCAGTTGTTAATTTTGCAAGCGTTCTCCCAGATGAATCGCTCACATCCGCTTCCCAGACGGCTTTTCCATCTTGGGCCGCGGTCATCGGCCCTCTGACATGTCAATCATGGATGTCTGAACCACAAACGTTTAAAAAATAAATAGCCCATCTACAAGCTCACAATTTGTCTCAAGCTTTTAGATCTGCAATGTAAAAATGAAAAGAAGTATTTAAAAAAAGATATATATAGTTTAGCCTATAATGACATGCCCAAAAGTGGGATGCCAGGGTTAAAGCGGTTAAAAGGAAGCTTGTAAAAATAAAGTTAAAGTTAAATAAACAAGCTCGTTAGCTGATGGCCGGCAGGACTAAAGAGAAACACAAAATAGCAAATAACAAAAAACACTATGCCAGCTTTTAGATACGAATTCATAAGAAGCATGAATCACGCTGACTCACCGACTTAGTGACTTGAGAATGGTTTGACGAAGGTAGCCAAAACAAAAGCATAATATGGTGTGTACACCCACAACGTTGTGGCCAAGAACAGCTCAAACGTCACTGTCACGTTTGCCTATACTATATGACACATGGTGGTCCCGATCTTAAACCAGGAAGAGAGGCTTTATCTGGAGGAGGTGGCCACTGGATCCTCCAGATGAATTTGGAACCAGTGGAAAGGGTGGACAGCTTCAAGTACATCACAGAATAGAAATAGAAAGGTAGACACCTCCTCTGGCTCTGGGGCGCCGGTAAAAGAGGACTGGCATTTTTTAAGGCAAGCTTCCTGAATTCTGAAGGACGCTTCCTTGTATGTCACAGAAAGGGGACATTTGGTAGACCAATCAGATGCAGGACTCCCTCTTTCCCAGAGGCACTTGCTTTGGCAATGTAAACGTTTGTCTCCTCATGCCAATAAAGCTCCTTTTAATTGAATGTAAGTCCCGGAAAAGACACACTGTGATTGGTCAGTAGTCACTTTGAGTGCCTTCCACACTTCCGCCAGTCCTGTTTTACCATGCAGTCACGCCAATGAACTGAAGCAGCG
This sequence comes from Nannobrachium achirus, assembly GCF_963921795.1. Classification (NCBI taxonomy): domain Eukaryota; kingdom Metazoa; phylum Chordata; class Actinopteri; order Myctophiformes; family Myctophidae; genus Nannobrachium; species Nannobrachium achirus. Next base: position 35,605,791 of record NC_137823.1, read on the forward strand.
GATGAGGTATCTAGCTTTTTATATCTGTGTCACAGAGGACCTGACTTGGAGAATGCACACATAGACTTTGGCAAAAACTAAAAGCAAGGCAACGGCTGCATCACCTCAGGCAGATGAGGAAATTCAAGGTCTTCCCAGGACCAACGCGTGCTGCAGAAGGTGGTGAGGTCGGTGGAGCACACCACAGGGAGCTATATCTCCTGTGCCTGCAGGACATACCGTATGAGAACAGGTGCATAGGGCAAAAAGAACAAGTATCAACGTAGCCACAGACTGTTACACAGACTGCTAGACAATTGAAAGAGACAAATGGTTTTCGAGTGTGCCTTCTGTTTCTTGCACATTTTGGACAGACACCACTGTACTAATATAATAGTATAATGCCTCTGCTTCGGTATTTTGATAGTAACACTCATGCTAAAAGATATTGTACTTGTCCTAGGTGACAGAAAAAGGTTAAAGGGGCTAAATAATGAATTGAACACTCAGTCTTTCATCTTCATTTCAGGGGTTTTCTGAATCGTGTGTCTGAACGGGCCTGTTCACAGCCTCCCCATGATTATGTAAGCATGGGGATTGTCCCGCCCCCGTACTTTTCAGTCTCCACCTGAGGAGGGCAGAGATTGACAGACAAACTCCCTCAATAGCGCCCCTTTTTCAACAAAGGGCATTTTGGTATTGCAGCTGAAAAGGCTTAGAATGACAGACAGAACACGAAGGTTCAATATCTGAGTGGTTGTTTAGGCTTAAACCTGTTTAAAAACGTAATATGGGCCAATAAAATCTCTTTTTCTGTAATCCCAAAGGTCAATTGAGTTCAATGGACGTTTTCTGTAACCCCAAAGCCCCAAACCAGACCTTTCCTGTGCCTTTTCTGATTGGACAATACAATGTCCAATCAGACAGGATTGGTCATGCGGAACTCATTTTCCAGCGGAATTCCTCGCAACTCGCGTCAGTGCAATCACACTTGCAATTTCGCAGAATTTAACCTTTCTAGTTATTTTACTTTTTATTTCTTTTTATTTCTTTTTCTACTTTTATTTCATTATTATTATATAATACACATCCCCCAACAACATTTCACTGCGTGTACCTACTGTATGTATAAGTGACAAATATATAAACCGTTCTTCATTGCTTCTTGAGGCATCTACTATTGGCTGAACTGTGGAGAATGTTGTAATATAAGCAATGTAGAGCAGAATAATGAATCTTCTCTTTTTCTCTGGTGGGGAAATGGGTCAGAAATGGGTAATTACTTTGTAGTGCTGCAGTCTTTCGCTCCAGGTTTTTGCCACTCACTGTTTCGGTCTGCGTACGTGGATGAGCGTGTGCATGTGAGCATGTGTGCGTGTGTGTGTGTGTGTGTGTGTGTGTGTGTGTGTGTGTGTGTGTGTGTGTGTGTGTGTGTGTGTGTGTGTGTGTGTTTGTTTGTGCACGTGTGTGCGTTTGTGTGTGTGTGTTTGCTTCTCCATGTGACCCATTTGCTGATCGAACACAGTGTTCCCCGCTCTGCTGGGGTTTCCATGCCAACGCAGGCAGTAGCAAGGCAAAAGAGGAGAACTTACAGAATCCCCATCAGAGAGAGACCACTACTCACACTGATCACTTGGACAGAATATTGTGTTCGACATTTCTGCCTGTCATCTGCGTGTGGGTATATATCTATAATATCTATATATATATATTCAAACTGTATATTATTTAATGTTCATTATATAACAATGCCTTTGTGAATGTACACGCTCAAAGATTTATTTGTGCATGTGGACATTTGTGCATACATGTGAAACAATGCATGCAATGCAAGCCACTACATAAATGAGAGTTTAGCATAGACATAATGTCTTGCAGAACATAATTAATTGCCTGTGCATGCTTAAATGGCAGTATGTTTCTCAGTTGATGACAACACTTCCCCAATAACTATTCGATAGCCAAAGACAAAAACACTTGTTTAAATGAACGGTGAAGGCAACAGTGGCTAATGATGTTTAAAACAAAAATGTGTGATACATCATGTATCACACATTGGTCCCAAAAGATAAAGAAGAGGAATAATGCTATTGTATGTCAAAAAAACGTCAGCTCTCCCCCTCCAAACAAGAGCAAGTCAGCTCTCCCTTCTACACAACAGCTCAACTCAATTCCTTCCTGGCCCTTTTTAAGGTAAAAAATATGTACCTGGTACATTTTTGATGAGCTGAGCCAAAAGTTGAACACTGAATATTACAGATTTGTCAGAGAGAATCGTAGCGTGCACATCACAGCAGACCGCATGGAAGCTCAAGAATACTGAGCTTAAAGATCTGAACTCAAAGGAATACTTGCCCCCAAATTGACCTTTTCTATAAATTACTTACCCCCAGTCGCATTGAATTCATGGATTTTATTTTTTTATATAGTTTTTCATGGTGAATGAAGAAATATTACAAAAGCTAAATTATGTCAAAAATCTGTTTACTATATAAACTCTCACACAACTCGTATTCAGTCCTTCCAAAATACAGCGATTTCGCTCAAACGTTACAATTTAAAACACTTCTGGGATAAACAGTCTTGATCCCCCTGGGCTCTATGCTCGGCGTGTGCGTGAAACGAGCACGACAACTGAACTTGCCACTACGCCCTTCAGATTGTCCGCGCCTCCCAACTAGTCGACCACCTCTCATTGAAAATGAATTACTAGGCACGTCAATCACTCACCGTCCACAAAGCCCTTCAGGAGGAGTATAGCCTAGGGTGAGGATAGATTCTGACAACACGCCTTAATAAAAGGTGTTAAAAGACGCGGATGGCTGACAGCCAGATGCACATATTGGTTCTGCAGCACTGTCTCAATGAAACAGGCATAACAGAGGATATTATTTTCAACCCCGGCAATGATAGAAAGATATCACACAATGCAGCTCTAAAGGAAAAGCGGGGGAAAAAAACAGAACAAACTGAGAAACAGAACGTGTGACAAAACTGAAAACTGAAGATAAAAGGAGCAGAAGAGTCAGTACATGGTGATGGAGAGAGTCTAGAGGGAGAGGGGAGCTACACTTTCACTAATCTGCAGACACCGAGACCTCAAACAACCACAGCCTTTTTTGCACAGGCCAAGGTGACCCTTGAGACTGCAAACCTGTGCGTGCGTGCGTGCGTGCGCGCATGCGTGTTCCTCTTTTGCGCAAATCCCTCATCAGCACCATTTTGATTGAACTTGACAGGTCTAAACAAATAGACAGCGTTGCATTCACTTATCAAGTAAATAAGGGGGAAAGCCACACACACACACACACACACACACACACACACACACACACACACACACACACACACACACACACACACACACACACACCCACACACACACACACACACACACACACACACACACACACACACACACACACACACACACACACACACACACACACACACACACACACACACACACACACACACACACACACACACTGCGGTATCCTCATCAAAGCATGATTAATGATCTTGGCAGTCAGCACAGCAGACAACCGGACTGATCAATCGGCAGTCACTCATGGTGCACTAGTGGAACAGACACGTCTACTTTCTCAGCCCTGAATAAATGCAGCTTTGGTGACAATTTTACGTTGGCCATATTCCAGTGCGTCAAGCCACTGGTTCTCAAAGTGGGGTCAAGGCAAGGGACCCCCAGGGGTCATTGAAGGGGTTCCAGGGGGTCCTCAGCAGAATGAGGAACAATTTAAAGAGGTGGTACCATAGCGTTGTACTTTTTCTATTTTGTATGTGATGGAGTTAACATTACTCTAGTCTATAAAAGACCCCCAGGCATGGTTATAATATGCAAATATCTCTTCCCTGTGTATTTTTGATTTCTTCCTGAAATCTGAAAGTCTCAAAGTCAAAAGGCCAAATTGAAATACACCACTTTAATGACAACATAAAATCATCCCCTCCCCTTTTTTCCATTCAGCAACAGTTGTGGGTGTGGCTAATTTCAGCTGGGTCACCACTCACCACCCACCTGAAAACCAGGTATACTTAATGAACAGGTGGGTGTGGCCACATAAAAATATAATTTTAACACTTTCTGTTTTCTTTTGAAAAAACATCTTCCTCCAAGTAATATGATTATCATATTTTAAGGCGGAAAAATCACAGCACCCTGACTTACAACAAGGTGAGGGTTTGTCCATGTGTTGTAATATAATGTCCATGTATTTGCTAAAGAATCACAGTGTTTACTTATTCCATAATAATAGATTCTTCCCTTAAAAACCTGCTCTATTGACACGTTTCACACAGATTTAATGTCTTTGCTAAATAGTAACTATATCGATTTTAAATCATTGAATCGAATCGTATCGTATAGTCATGAATGAACCAATATCGTCCATGTATCGTATCGTCAACCATGAATCGCGATGCTTTGTCACCTATTTTCTGATGTATGCTATACTATGCAGATGTACTGTATGTTGGTTACTTTCTCATTGTAATTTGAATGGACCTGCTGTTATTTAGATAGCAGGTCGTTTGGACAGATGCTGATGTTTTCCTGGTATCCTAGTTACTTTGTAGCCCTTAATTGTTTTCTTTGCACTCTATTTACGTACTTGGCCATCCACCCTGTCGTTTGTTGACATTGGTTCATGCCATTTACTCTGATCTTGATATTTAGTAAGTCGCTCTGGAGTGTCTTCTAAAAGCTGTTGTAACTGTAATTGTTGCACTAAGCCTCTCCATTGTACACTGTCTTTTGCCGCCATTTAGGTTGTTTACAATCTGCTCACGGCCATAAATGTAGCTTACCTTTGCAAATTTATAGAAAAATAGCCATCCATTATTTCCTATCGCAGACTGTAAAAGACGGCTGCATTGCTCACGGAGCAGTGAAAAAATACTGATTGCAGCAGACTATACTATACCACCTCTGCTTTTGATATTGGTCATTGCTCGGGTGATTCATTTTTGTTTAGTCCCTGCGTCTTGTCACACTAGTAAATACATGCATGCATTTCCTTTCGGGAAATGTAGAGCTGCTTCATATGTTTGATAACATCGCCAATTTTTGTTCACCACATTAAGCCTTGTGTCAAACCTTTGGACAATTTGCCAACAATTACAGCTCATAAGTCCGATTTATAGGCTGTCATACGATATGATGGTGTCTGAAAATAGAAATTTTACACGGATGCGACGGGTTGTGAGATTGTAAATAGGCAATTTACGCATGACGCCAGAAACCAGGCAATATTCTGCTCCGCCCCCCTGTAGGAGTCCACTCACTTTCGCACACTGACAGATATGTGCATGCATATAGCATGCATACACACACACACACACACACACACACACACACACACACACACACACACACACACACACACACACACACACACACACACACACACACACACACACACACACACACACAAAGACGAAGGATGCATACACGCCCACACATTTTGCAGGGTGAATCACCAGCCTTCGCCAGTCTTCCTTCCTTAGGGTCTCTGACAGGATGAGTCATCCTCGTCAAACACTGGACCTCTAGGAAACTCTAGGAAACTCCACAAATGCGCGCGCATGCGCGCGCACACACACACACACACACACACACACACACACACACACACACACACACACACACACACACACACGCACACACACACACACACACACACACACACACACACACACACACACACACACACGCACACACACACACACACACACACACACACACACACACACACACACACACACACACCTCTTATGGGGAGAACAAAAAACACGCACAGGTGCACACACATACTGTAATGCTGTACAGTAAAACTCACACTAATACGACACACGTAATGCATAAAAAGAGCACAAACAGGGCTTCCCTGTTCAGTATGCATGTCAGGGATATTCTTGAGCGTGATGCTCTATTAGTGAGGGAAGCCCATGGTGTATGTGTGTGTGCGTGCATGTGTGTGCGTGCAAGTGTGTGTGTGTGTGTGTGTGTGTGTGTGTGTGTGTGTGTGTGTGTGTGTGTGTGCGTGCATATAATAATAGAAGGATCACGTGCTGCGTAGGATGACTCACAGGCTGGTTGGACAGGGAGCGTTGGTAGGAGATCATCAGCCATGCACCACTGAACACAACAAACCAGGCGAGGGCTCTCCAACGACCAGTCTCTCTCTCTCTCTCTCTCTCTCTCTCTCTCTCTCTCTCTCTTTCTCACCTTTTCTTCCTAACCTACGTTTATTCGATGAGCGCTTGCTCGGCCACAAAATGGCCGCCCCATGCATCAGTCGGTCACGGCAGCGGCTATACAGACATTCTATTCGGTGATTTTGAAGCGCCCCCTTTTCTCTGCACCTTGTTAGTTCATTTAATGCCTCCCAGATGGGCGCACGGTAAAGCGGCACGGAGGAAGTCACAGGATGGAAGTGTTCCCTTTCTGTGCCCTTAACCACTTAAATACCCTATACTGTATATACTTGGTTGGGACGTCGTCAAATAGCGAAAACAGACGATCTACAAGCTCACAACACAACTCGAGATGCGTGAACAACAGACGGTCGGACAGACGGACATTGATTTTGCCCATTAAGGACATGCCCCCAAAATAGGGACTGAGGTTGAAGGTGGTTATAAGAAGATTGACGTTCCATACCAAATGAACCACCCTCTGATCTCCAACAGTACCATAGTGCTGTGGATGCTGCATCGGGCCTTCATAAGGACCTTATACTGAAACATCTGTTGGCCTAGATAAGCAGGAACCAACAGCCAATCTGTGAGAGCAAAGGGCGACTGCAGCGCGTAATCTGCTTGACATCTTACGAGAGCAAACGGCACAGATTACAATGGTGGACAGATGCAAAGACATACAGATATACGTACTGTACGTGCATTGGGGAACTGCACTGATGTGAATCTGTCATCTGTCAGAGATTATTTTGTTAAAGTTTCCCTGCACAGTAAAATCCTTAGTGGTAAAATTCAACAGTGAATGTATTGTAATAAACTGTGTGGACAACGAAACAGGGACAGAACCTGTTCTGAAGTGTTTGTAGGCTGTGTGCATGTGTGTGTGTGTGGGTGTGTGTGTGTGTGTGTGTGTTGCTTATGCTTTCCCCCTTATTCACTTGATGTGATGTGAATGCAGCACATCAATTTGTTTAGACCTGTCAAGCTCAATCACAATGTGCTGATGAGGAACACGCAGCACGCGTGTCACGCACGCACAGGTTTACAGTCTCAAGGGTCACCTTGAGACTGTACGGAAAGGCTGTGGTTATTTGAGGTCTCAGTGTCGGCAGATTAGTAAAAGTGTAGCTCCCCTCTCCCTCTAGTCTCTCTCCAAACACCATGTACTGACTCTTCTTCTCCTTTATTTTCTGTTCATCACACGGGAGTCCCTTTTTTGGCAGGTCTTTCAGTACGAGTGTATCAAAAAAGCACCTTGGTTACAGTTTACAGTTTACGGTGGAGACGACGGAGGCGTGGCATGTCAGGTGACCTTGAGACACCGCCGAGCGAGCGGTAACGAGTGAGTCGCCGTGCCGAGCGTTGAGAAGGTCGCATGAGCCGACTCAGCGCCGTTAGAAGTTGTAAACCAGGGGGCCAGAATAGTACATTTTCGGCCCCCTGACTTTCGGCACCTCCGCGCAGCCAATCAAAAGCTTCCGCGGCCGGGTCTTGCCTTAACCGAGGTGCTTTTTTGATAAACTCGGACTGAATGACCTGCAAAAAAGGTAGTCCCGTTGTCACACGGCATACATGTGCTTGTGTATTTGCACTTAGTAATGTCCTGTGTTAGGCAGAAACCTCGTACCTCCAAGGTTTCAAACGTGTACATTGTTTTCCCAAAGTAAAGCCCTGTTTCACCATACAAAGCCGTTGCACAAAAGTAGTGAAAACAGCAGATCTACAAGCACACAACGCCTCGCGGTGCGAGGCGTTGTGTGCTTGTAGATCAGCTGTTTTCACTAGTTTAAATCATTTTTAAAATGATAAATAAAAAACAAACGGTTTTGGACATACAAGGTTTTCACCGGACAACGACGATATATATATATATATATATATACATTCTTTCTTTTTTATTTTCAATATTTGATATCGAATATCAAATGAACACAGAGGATTTTCCTGTGCATGTACAGTATGTGCACAGTGCACAGGTAGGCTGCAGTAAGTTGGCGTGCTTGTCTGCCTGTGGGGCGTACTTGCACCTTCCGCTCCTTATTTTCTTCCCAGATGCAGGTAAATGATGTGCATGAGTCATAGCCCAGCGGTGCCGGGTATCACAGCGAAGCGAGTGTCCCTGATGCGGTGCGAGCACCCAGAGATTGTGAGACACGAGCCGCGCCGAAACAGCCTGCCACACAATGCCTCTTTGTTGCCATGACAACTCCCGGCTCTCAGCCAGGACTGCTGAGAATTATGATTTTTTTTCCCCCAACCTTAATGAGACAAATGGATATTATTTTTGTCTACCTGCCAGTGGTGGAAACTGGAAAGTAACTAAGTAGATTTACTCATGTAAAGTTTGGGGTACTTTTACTTTACTTGAGTATTTTCATATTTTCCTGATCATTTATACTTTTGCTCCACTACATCTAGAGGAAATTATTTTACATTTTACTCCATTACAATTACTTAAAAAATGCTCTAATTTCGATTATTATTACAAAATATACATTAACCACTTAAACCCTCTATAGTCTTAGAGAATCATACTTGAGTTACAACTGTACTTTGATCTATTTTTTCCATCTATGCGACACGTTGTGAGCTTGTAGCTCTGCTATTTTTGGCAAATGCCAGCCCCCCAGAATAGCCATGCTGGGGTTCAAGTGCCCTATTTTAAAAATGTTTAATACATTTTGTAACTTGTGAAATATCGATAATCTGAATAATGAGG
>NC_137823.1:35614907-35937407 GCF_963921795.1 Nannobrachium achirus
ACAGTTCGAGCCGCTGCGTAGCCAGCCTCCATATGTTGCGAATACGAACCAAACCTAAATGGCGTGCAGGAATGCCCTTTCGTTGGCGCCCGAGTCCCCTGCCCTCTTAAAAGTCTCTGCATGCTTGGGCCCATACTGTAATCCACCCTGACCAGCACCAAGCAGCCCAGGTCTAATGAGGGGACCATGATCTCACCATCATGCCCACGATGAATAACGGATTATTCAATTACAGGGGAACACAATGAATCACTCTTCTCTTGCCTGACAGTCTCCTCACCACTCATCTAACCCACTCATCGACACCGCCGATCAGAGAAGATGGGCCTGTTATCTCCGTAATGTGGATAAAACAGTGACAGTTGCCTCAGCGAGGGGGCCTATTCTAAAGGCTCCGGATCAAACGGGAACCCGTTATGGAAAATGTGACACAATTGTGTCTACGGAGAGAGGCTCTACGCGGAATATAATATGCTCTTTATTTCATAAACTAGACAGCGGGCCCGGCAGGATGCCTGACTGTGCCACTGCAGATTCCGGCCCGGGCCGACGAAATGGAATGAAATTACTTGAGGTGCAGCTTAAGTCCCGTGACTATTCGCTCAGCAGACAGACACACTGTCTGCTAACAAGAAGGCCCAGTACACGTGTGTGTCTGTGTGGCGAAACACTCTTCTCTCTCTTTGTCCTCATACATACCTTCTCGCTCGAACACACACACACACACCACCACGTGTCTCGTTTCCACAGAAAATGTGTCAATCACAGTTCTCACTGGAGGATCAGCCGGTGTGACCCCCACACCACCCTCTCTGCTCCCATTTTTGGACATTTCTGAAGTACACAAGGGGGGGGGTGGGGGGGGATGGGGACACGGGTTCATAGGACCAAAAAAAGACAGGGAGAGAAAACGGTCAGACCTCTGAAAAACAAATCAAGGTTCCCCTGGATAATCAGGGCTTTGCAGTGATCCACAGAGTCAGGAGGAATTCACAGCGAGCTCAGCGTTCAGGTTCGTGTACACTCCAGCTGAGGGTGGGCGATATGGAAAGATACCATTTCACGATACACAAGGGTCCATTTGGTTTCATTTGTATACTGTGAGAGTTAAGGGAGACCTTGACATTTTAAAGTTTGAGAACTACTCATTTAGACCAAAATGCAGTTTAAATTAATTATGCAATGAATCTCTGTATTAACAAATTCAACAAGGCTCCCTCATTAGTATCACGATATATACGATATCTCTGAAAAGGCATATCGTGGAGACATTGTATCGTCTCAACGATATTTATCAACCATATCGCCCACACCCCTACCGGACTACCTCAGCTGGACGACCTGAAGCTGTGCAGCAAATCGTTGTTGTCGCGTGGAAACCTTGCATGTCCCAAACCGTTTCGTATTTGTCATTTGAAAAAAAATACTTAAAAGAGTGAAAATAGCCAGCAATGCCACGACCATCACAAGGCATTCTTGTGTGATGAAGCAGGGCTTTACTTTACAAAAAAACAAACAAATGTGAAACTTGGAAGATACGAGGTTTCTGCCCGACAGTTACGAAATAATGGCTTCGACCAGGGCTATATTTTTATAGAACTCTCGGAAATCATTCACCAAAGGTTTTGAATTACAGCAGCACACAAGACAAACTAGTTTCAAACACACACATAACTATAACAACATCATTTTGGGGATAGGTTAATAAACAACATTAATCTTATGTTTTCAGAGCCAGGACATAATACCTGGAGGAGCACAGTTCACATGCTTAAATCTCCATCCTTTTGCTGTCTTTCGCTCCTGGGAGACTACCCAAGGAAAACAGATAAAATGTAAGTACAGAAGAAAACAGATCCAGGGAAAGCAACACCAAAGACCTTTCTGCAGTGTATATATTTGACAACTGGTGGAGTATTTGAAAAACAATCTGCCTTGAGCCGCTGTGTCAATAATCTGCAATGGAGCGGCGCGGTGTGGCATTTTCCACAGGACAATTTGTGGTTTGTTTAATCGCCGGAGTCTTTCTTCTCTTTTGCTGCAGACCCGATCAGTAATAACAATGTAGCTCTCCCAGTCAAAACAATCTCTACGACGCTATACGACTTACTGACCTCTGGATACAAGGACTGGCAAAAGCAGGAGTGTTATGTTGTACTGGTAACCGTCTGACTCAATTACATTTTTTAAACCTGACACTGTTGTATGGTGAAAATATTTTTACTGTGTGGTTGTAATATGTCATGTGTATTATTTGGGAGCGTGTCGCTGTTACTACATGTCATCTTTTCGACACCCGACTCTAACCCTCACCCTAACCTTAACCTCCGTGGAGTGAGTCGCTAAGTATATAGGTGAAGCCGATCTACATGTTCACAACACCTCGCGTTGGAGTTGTGAACATGTAGATCGGCTATTTTCACAATTTCTGTCATTAATATTTGACAATTTGGCCAATGTTGAATTTGTCATTTTAGAGGTATTAAAAAGTCCTTAAATTGTCACTTTAGAAATGTGCATATACCCTCTACACAGAGTCTATACACTTAAACTTTAAGTTGGTTTGTTTACTATTGAGTGAGAGAACAATGTTGCACATTCATCTGGGGACCCCCCCCCCCCTCCAGGCGGGCCTTGATGGTGTCGTAATGGCTGATTTTACACACTTGGTTGCACTCTGAGAATAGCAGATCTACAGTACAAGCTCACAACGTGTCGCAGCGCGACGCGTTGTGAGCTTGCAGATCTGCTATTCTCATAGTGCAACACCGGAGTGCAACCAAACATAATATTACTTGTCTTTTAGTTCTACTGGATCTCTTCTCCACTAGTCCCTACTGTGAAATTATAGTCTAGTTTTTATTTGTTGGCGAAATTGTCAATATATTTAGTCATAGTTTTAGTCATCATAGCTTAGTTTTCTATTTAGTTTCTATTTAGTTTTCGTCAGTGATAAAAGGTAGTCGACGAACATTTTTTCGTCATAGTTTTAGTCGACAAAATCAACACTGGAGTAGAACACACTTGAATCTGTCAGATCGCGCCGTGACTGAGAATATGTGTTGACTGACACCACGTTGTTACATTTGGGAGGCGGTGGCTCAGGAGGTAGAGCGGCCGCTTCGGAATCGTAAGGTTTCTCGGTTCGATCCCGGGCTCCTCCTGTGTGTTTCAAGGTTTCCTTGAGCAAGAAACTGAACCCCTTAACAGATTGGTGCCTTGCATGGTTTCTTCTGCCATCTGTGTGTGTGTGTGTGTGTGTGTGTGTGTGTGTGTGTGTGTGTGTGTGTGTGTGTGTGTGTGTGTGTGTGTGTGTGTGTGTGTCTGTGTGTTGTGTGTGTGTGTGTGTGTGTGTGTGTGTGTGTGTGTGTGTGTGTGTGTGTGTGTGTGTGTGTGTGTGTGTGTGTGTGTGTGTGTGTAATGTGCTTTGGATAAAAGCCACTATATTAAAAAAACACCATTTACATTAGGTCAAACATTTCATAAATAGCCCAGGCTATTTTCACAATAGTACCGTGATATACAAAATCAACTTTTACAACTCCAAGTGCTCGTCAAGGTAGGGGGGTCCCCAGTTCAAATATGATTATTTTGGGGGTTGCGATCTGAAAAAGTTGAGAATCACTGTCCTAGAGGATCAGCTGTCTCCTCCTCCTCCTCCTCTCCCCACCAAAATCACCTTCTTCCCCTCTCCAGAGTCCATACCCTCTATTCACAAACACTGGAGGGTCGCGGACACATTTTTATGGGTCCCTTTAATTTTTTTGTTTCCTATATTTAGTTTTTAATTATTATTATTTCAAAAGATTTTCAAAAAACATTCCCAAAAAAAGCAAAATGACTTTTCTAATCATGAATAGTTAAAAGAAGAAACAAAGAAATTCCATAAACTAGAAAACAAATGTTCAAGGAGGAGTGAAAATAGCCAATCTTCAAGCTCACAACACTGCACTATAAGCGACGCATTGCGAGCTTGTAGATCTGGGTTTGTGGATTTGGGTCCTGGGAAAAGGTCTAATTCCTCTTTTGGGTCTTGAGCTAAATGTTTGGGAACCACAATGTTTGGGTCAAATCCTTTCTATCTTCTCCATCCAGCACCTTTAAGCAATGTATATTATATATATATATAATTGCTCTAGTACAGGGGTTCTCAAACCTTTTTAGGCCGTGACCCCCAACATAAACATATATAAACTGGGGACCCCCGACCTGACAAGCACTTGGAATTGTAGGTACATTTAATGTGACTCGGTTCCAATTTGGGGACCCCACTTGGGGTCCCGACCCCAAGTTTGAGAACCACTGCTCTAGTATGACAGTATCTCTCTCCATTAACATTGTCCAGAAGGTCTTGGCCTTGCTATAACCGCACATAACTGTTTGCTTAATAATGTTGCCTATCTAGAAATGTCAGCTTACTCCATTCAACTTCACTCAGTAACTGGTAATCAATGAATGAACGTAGCAGTGGATAATGGCACCAGTTAAATGCCAACGACGTGAAAAAAGGGTGACCTTTGAACATTTTACGCACAAACCCATAACTGATACACTCAAGGCATTTCCAGACTGGACCTGTAATTGGTCCGTCTTTTCCTCCATTAACTTGGGGGGGACGGAGGCAGGGGTGTTGCACCAAATTCTGGGCCCTGGGTACAAGGATTCACTGCGGGCCCCCCATGAATGTTCTACATGGGGGGGAGGGTTTAACCCATTTAGACTGGGAACGCATGATTACGCGTTATTTTGTGCTTTAACTATTGAAAAATAGCAGATATACAAGCTCCGGTGCCACGCTGCGAGCTTGTAGATCTGATATTTTTGAAAAATCGTGAAGATTTGTGCAAAGTTGTGAATATTTTCTAATCCTTAGGTTTTTTGAAAAACCTATGTTTCTATGTCAGTGGTGCTCAAACTTTTTCATGTGAAGGACCCCCAAAATGATATGTATTTGGCAACAAACCTCCATCTCAAAATATTTAGTTCCAGGGACCCACCGGAAGCAAAATTTGAGTTACAAATGTTCGCTTAAAAAAATACATATATTCAAAGATTTGACCACATTTTCACAACTTTTAAAAAATAGCAGTGCCGCACTGTGAGCTTGTAGATCTGCTATTTTTCAATGGCTAAAGTATAAAATAATTAAGGCCCCTCCACCTTGGGCCCTAGTAACTCAGTCCAACTTTCCCCCCCTTGTGACACCCCTGGACAGAGCTTGTAAGGATCGGGGGCAGAACTCCATTCAGAAACACCCCCACTTAGAAACATCCCCATTCAGAAATACCCCCACTGAGGTTAGGGTTTAGGTTAGGTTTAGGTGACACCGCCATTTAGAATAATGGAAGTCAATCTTCTGAATGGCAATGTTTCTGAATGGAGATGTGTGTAACCGTAAGGATGACCGAGAGAGGAGCTGGCATGCAGTCAGCCGAGCACCTCCTCCTCCCCCCCATATACCCCCACACTGTTACGCAAGTGCTGGAGTCCTGCCATGTTACACAACTCCGGCAGCGGGTGAACCCAGAGGAGCCAGGGTTAAGCACTTAAGGTCTATTTTATACTTCATCGTACGTTGGTGGTGTCAAACAGAGCGTAAATAATCTCGATAATTGCTAAAAGGAAATCAATCTACGAGCTCACAGTAGATCAGCTATTTTTGCCATTTAAAAAAAAGGAAAAAAAGAAAATCTTTGAAAATTGGCACGTATTAATTGCATGCCCAAAACAGGGATACCAGGTTGAAAATGGTTAACTTGTCTATAGGGCTGCCATTTAGTACTGACGGTCCCCCTCGCCATGAAAGAAATAAACCCCAACACTGCCTGTGGATCTGTGGGAAGAAGTTTCCCACATCCGGATCAGTGTCGGGCCGGGTATATATTGTTACTGAGTGCGTTGGATTTGAGAGGGATAAGGTGTTCTCTAAGGTGCCCGGGGGCCACGCGCTACACAGTCGAGTACGCTACAGAGGAGGAGGGTTCTCTTTTTCTCGCTCCAGGAGACCACTATGCGTGTACAGACGACCCGCTGAACCCTGTCTGTGGGTAGGAGGGACTCTGTGTGTGTGTGTGTGTGTGTGTGTGTGTGTGTGTGTGTGTGTGTGTGTGTGTTGTGTGTGTGTGTGGTAGTAGTAGTTGGGCCAGACGGCCTGCCTCGCCAAGCCCAGCATGTGTTTCCTGTGCGGGAAGGCTCTAGCGTAATATAGTTTAAGTGTGTGTGTGTGTGTGTGTGTGTGTGTGTGTGTGTGTGTGTGTGTGTGTGTGTGTGTGTGTGTGTGTGAGTGAGTGAGTGAGTGAGTGAGTGAGTGAGTGAGTGAGTGAGTGAGTGAGTGAGTGAGTGAGTGAGTGAGAGAGAGAGAGAGAGAGAGAGAGAGAGAGAGAGAGAGAGAGAGAGAGAGAGAAAAGAGCAAGAAAACAACTAGAAAGGTGCAATTGTGGGAAATTGCAAGTGGTTGCACTGACGAGAGTCGTTAGCAGGGACGTGCAGAGAACGTTAAAGAGGCAGGGGCTGACATTTCTAAAAGGGCCTTTTAGTGAAACTATTGAAAATAGCAGACCTCCAAGAGCTTGGAGGTCGCCTATTTTCGCGGTACTTGATACCACACTAAACTAAGTATAATCAAGTGAATACTGAAGATGTGATTTACGGCATGTATTTCTACACAGAGAGGTCAATTCTTTCAACATAAGATGCTGCATTCAAGTTCAGGAGAGTTTGGACAAGGCAATCCTCTTGAATGCATGCCTTCAGGTATGGCATGGAAAGGGGGCATTTGCATTTATTTCACCATAGTGAAAACTGCATGCATGGTCAGCAGAGGGCACTTTTTTTTACAGACAAGTAAAAGGGCAGGGGCTCAAGCCCTATGTGTGCACGTGCCTGGTCGAGAGGAATCCACTGAGAACTGAATTCCGTCTTTATACTATACCATTTATATTACATATTGTTATGTCATGTGAAGCATGACAACTGTGACAACACGTGTGTGAAGCATGACCAAAAGCTTCACCTTGTTGTCGTGCAGCCTTACAACCTGGATAACATTACTCACAAGGTTTACCAAACCCAGGTTCACTTTGCTGGCAAAAGGTTCTCAGACCGAATACAATAGTGTGTTGCCTTTGCCTATAGCAACCACACTAAGAAAGAAAGCAAGCAAACAAACAACTAGAGAAGATGAGAGTAACAAACAGCGGGTAAAACAAGACAGGCAGAGGGAGAGAGAGACAAGAGCGGGAGATGCAGCAGCAGACGTAGAACTATATATACTAGTCCTTACCCGTTCAAAGATATGAGCTCCGAAATGATGTGCAGTGTGTGGATTATGGGATGTGCACTGTGCACACAGTATATGAGGGATGGAAAGTAACTTTAACTGGTGCTTGCATGCTAATATGTAGGAGCATCAATGTAAGAAATACCCGTTCCATTTAACGGCTACAGAGATACTGTGTACCGATCTGCATGATTTTGGACAACATCTGTAACAGGGCCAGAACCACCCCCCCCCCCCCCCCCCCGCCCGCCCGCCCGCCTGCCCGCCTGCACACACACACACTCCCCCCCCCCCCCCCCGTGTGTGTGTGTGTGTGTGGGTTTGTGTGTGATTGTGCATGGCCTGAACAACAGCGCCCCTCCCTTAACTCATTGAGTGCCTATCCCGAATTAGTTCGGGATATATTATCGCATCCCAGAGTGCCTATCCCGAACTAGTTCGGGATATTAAAAAAAAAAAAAAAAAAAAAAATTGAAAAAATTTTTTTTGAATTTTTTTTTTTGGACCCCATCAAATCTAGTGAACATGATTTCAATCGCGATTTTGCATGTTCCACCCCCATACAACCCCATCTAACATACAGGGCAGCCATGTTTGTTTACATAACATGTAAAACATAATGGCGATTATCTCAAGAATGCCTGAACGGATTTCCAATCGGATTTTTTTGTTTGAAAGCTTTGAACAAACTGCACAAATCCACTCCAATGCAATCCAGGATTGCATTGGATTTTTTAGAGCTCATTCTTCTCTGTTTTTTTCCCATGCATGAGGTGTGCAAGGTTTAATCATGGCTAAGTTGACGAAAATAAGGCTTCTAAAATGCTTGGTAGCCAATAGCTAACTTCAAGCTAACTTCATCCTCTTCCTGTACATGCACAAAGGAAAGTGTTCAGGCAAGTCATGGCTGCAGGGCTTCTGCATATACCAGCATATCTCTATGGGATTTTCTATGGCCACTGGGCGCCCTCTAGTGGTGAAAGGGGTGGCACTAAATGAGTTAACATGTGTGGTCACAAAAGGTACTGTAGGCTAAATAGATATAGATACACCATAAAAATGCAATTATACAGCATACGATTTGTGAAAGTGACAAACGGGCTTCACAGTTATGTCAGGTGTGTTCATATGCTGATGGTGATGCGATTTCAGATCAATTGCTCCAGCCACTGAGGAGAAACGCGGTTTCAGACAGACAGACACTCAGACAGACAGACAGACATTCGGAAAATTATATGTTAGATATAGAGCAAGGGTCTTCAACAGGGGGTCCGGGACCCCTAGGGGGTCCTCAGAGTTACTACAAGGGGGCCGCCATATCTTTGTGATAGGATCATGTTTTTTTTACATTAACCGCTTGAACCCTCGCATCCCTATTCTGAGTGGAAGATTAGCCAAATGCGCCTCGCACTGCGAGGCGTTGTAAGTTTGTAGATTGGCTATTTTTGGCAAAGAGGTTTGTAGCGGGAAAAGATGAGCAGACTAGGGATGGACATTGGAATCGGCCAATATGAAAAATCGGCAGGTATGATATCAAACCGGCCGAAGCGGTGACCGCCAATTGTGTCTATGGCACTGCACAGCATGATGCTCTGGTCCTGTGACTAAAGTAAACATTAGCAAGTAGCAGCCAGTCTACTTAAAGGGCCATTTATAGTTAGTGGCAGCCTACAGAATACAGGTGGTGATGATTACCTTTGCAATGTAAGGATATATTCCATAATCCTGTGTCAATGTCGTCTCCAAAAAGAAGGGGAAAAAAGCATGCGTCACCTCTTTTCCTCCTGCCTAGTCCAGACGGTCATATTAGACTGGATATTGTCTGTGATTTTGGATATTGTACTATTGTGATTGATTTGGCATTAGTGTTCTTCTAGCTTATTGGTACTCAAATTGAAGTATGTATTGTAGGCCTACTTGGCCTGAAAAAAAGGGTATTGGAGCAACCCTATTTTCTAGTTCTTAGCTAAAGAAATCGGTATCGGAAAAATCGGTTTTGGCAGGTCAGACCTTCATAAAACCGGTGGATCGGTATCGGCCACGAATTTTGCAATCGGTCAGTATTTGACGGTTCAAGTGGTTAAATATCTGAAAATACACATTACTTCAGCATGATGACAGTGCTGTCGAACAAGTCTAAGCTGTCTAAGAAATCTATAATCTGCAACACAATTTTATACAATATGTAGCAGGTGGGGGGCGGTCCCTGCTTCATCTTGCTCTAAGCTAAGGGGTCCTTGGCCTGAAAACGCTGAAAGACCCCTGATATATAAAGGTTCATGCCACTTACTCCCATCTCCATCTTGCATTTTGTAAGTCACTCTGGATAAGATAAGAGTGTCTGCTAAATGCCTAAAATTGTAAATTGTAGAGAGAGAGAGAGAGAGAGAGAGGAAAAGAGAGGAGTGCAGTCTTTAGAGGGTGCCTGGAAGGCCTCCAGAATCCTGTGCTCAAACCAACCATAAAATTCCAACTGAAGCCACAAACCCAGTATGAGCACTGGATTGGGAGCTGCGTGCCCACAATGGGGGAGGATGTGTGTGTGTGCATGTTAGTGTGCATGTTTATGCACGTGTGTGTGTGTGTGTGTGTGTGTGTGTGTGTGTGTGTGTGTGTGTGTGCATGCGTGCGTGCGTGCGTGCGTGCGTGCGTGTGCGTGTGCGTGCGTGCGTGCCGTGTATACAATAGGCTATATGACTGTATGTGTGCGTGTGCATATGAACGTGTATAGTAGTTGGGTTGCATATTTGTGCACTTACAGTAGGTGTGTATATTGGTGTAAGCATGTGTGTGCACTTGTGTACAGTATGTGTGTGTGTGTGTGTGTGTGTGTGTGTGTGTGTGTGTGTGTGTGTGTGTGTGTGTGTGTGTGTGTGTGAAACATGTGATTAAAGGGTCCGAGCAGAGGAGGCGAGTGATGCAATCTGCGGAAGCGTACAGCAGAGGACATGCAGGCGGCAGGAAGGAAGGGTGGGATGAGAGGGAAGGAGGAATTGTTGCTTCTGGGGGATCCAGCTCTCCAGGAATGTGCTGACGGCCGAGTCCCACGCAGCCAAGGGATTGCAATGCATTCTGGGAAATGTGCGGAGGTGACACCACCTGTTTTGGCGGTGCAGTCAGTGTGATAAGACGCTTTTAACAAAATGCACAGACTCAGGTCAGGGTTTGAATGGTCTCAAGGTAGCCAGATGATTAGATAGATAGATAACATCTGGGGTACAACCGTGCAACTATTGAAAAGTTGTTAAGAACCATGCCGACACAAAGGAAATGTGTGACAAACATGAATGTACCAATCACAGCCCTTCTTAAACAAAGCACTGATCAACCATGGACTACTGTAACAGCCCAAGTAACGGTTCTCTCTGGTAAAACCTGGACATGTTAACTTGTGATTGTGACGTTCCATCAGTGGAATTGATGATTGTAAAATGGTGGGTATGACCACGTGAGAATAGGGTTTGAATGTCTTGCAAGACCACATGTCTTGCAAGACCGAAGTTCATAACAGATCGAGTCATCCTGCTTCTCCTAAAAGCACATTTAGTCTTTCTCGCTAGCTGTAGGCTGGAGTCCACCCTCACATGGTAGCAAGTGAATTACGGTCTATTTTTGTGCAAGCCACACAGTGTCCACAAGCTCCCACACGCGCTCGGTGGGTAAGGTTATTGGTAAGCCCGGACAAATAGTCTATTTATGAGCATCGCTAGAGCAGGCAGTTGCCCTTGAGCTGGTTTTGTCTGCTGTCTGAAGTGCTAAGTGCTGTATACAGTTACAATAGACAGAACATTCACAAGGACAGCTGAAGGTGGGGAAGGCAATGGAGGCAGTGGGAGGGAGCGAGGGGGAGCCTGATGGAGCACTGGGAATAGAGATGGTGAGTCAGAGGCCATTTGGAAAGTAATTTCATCTCTGAATGCTGTATATCTTTTCATCAATGAATGGGAAAATATTTTCCGAGCCAGGCAGGCCAAAGGAGGAAAAACATCTCTGTTTGATAAAATTGAGTTTGCAGGGGGGGGAGAAGAAAAAAAAATACGGATATAATTCAATTGTCTGATTACTCTTGTAATCTCTAACAGGTAACGGTGTTTCAATACACTTCAGGGAAGGGCTGAATCTGGAAGAATCAAAGTGGATTCCAGGAACTCTGTGGGTTCCTTTATGGGGGTCTAAATTGACCCATACAAGTCTGTAACTCTGACAGTGTACAAATGGAACCAAATGAACCCTAACGGGCCCATTGGTTCCATTTGTACACGGTCAGAGTTAAGGGGAGACCTTGAAATGTCAAAGTTTGAGAAACACTGGCCTAGACAATCTTGGTCAGCCCCCCTCTTTCCAGACACTTACACCCCATTTACTGTAAGTCGCTAAGAGGGAGCTACCATGAACAGGTCTGAACTGATGTGTGTACCCTGGCGTTGGCTTATCAGCCCGTTTTGAGCCTTGGCCTTGACAGCACTACACAAACACACACACACAACGTGTGACTCATGTCGTGTTTTCATTGCATAAATATGGGTGGATGTAGTCTCGTCCATTTACCAAAAACAAACCCGGTGCACTTTCTCCACATTTGCACAAAATCAATAAAGAATATTCTAGTATCATGGCTAGGCAGGGCAGCAAAACAGTGAGTAACCCTAAGCGCTGCTGGAGGACATGCCCAAATGCTCAAAGCTGAAAACCCATTCCGATTACATGAATCCTGTATCATTATCTCCAAATATGTTTTCTTTTAACGGAGTTCGCTCAATGAGAGGGAAGCCACCGTTGGCTAGCGAACCGCAGCCAGGGGTGTCACAAGGGGGGCGGGGGGGTGGAAGTGGGACTGAGTTACAAGGGCCCAAGGTGGAGGGGCCTTAATTATTTTATACTTTAGCTATTGAAAAATAGCAGATCCACAAGCTCACGGCGCGGTACCGAGTGCCCCGCTGCGAGCTTGTAGATCTGCTATTTTTGAAAACTTGTGTGCAAATCTTTGAATATATGTATTTTTTAAGCGAACATTTGTAACTCAAATGTTGCTTCTGGGGGTCTGTGGCCATATCATTTTTGGGGTCCTTCACATGAAAAGATTTGCGCACCACTGACATAGAAACATACGGTAGGCTTTTCAAAAAACCTTAGAAGGATTTTAAATAATTCAAAGACTTTTTGAATTGGAACTTTCACGATTTTTCAAAAATAGCAGATTTACTAGCTCTCTGTGAGCTTGTATATCTGCTATTTTTCAATAGTTAAAACACAAAATAATGCATTCCCAGTCTAAATGAGTTACGCCTCCCCCATGAAGAACATTCATGGGGGCCCCGCAGTGAATCCTTGTACCCAGGGCCCAGAATTTGGTGCGACACCCCTGACCGCAGCATACTGAGCTGGACTCGTTTCGGAGAGGCCTGGCAGCAGTCATGTGGTTGTACGGGCCAGCATAAAGAAAATGCTGTGGGTTTATAGTTGCACCGCAATCCGCCCAGCCTTCCATGTAATGTTCTTCTGCTGACCGTCGCTGGCCCAGTTCAATCTGCGTGGATTATGAGTCGACGGTGCCGAAGAACTGTGTGGGGAGAGGTTGTGCGAGGACACAGAGATACAGCCCTCGCTGCATCCAAATCTACTGGGTTCAGTGTAACTGCAGTTCACAGTCCCCCAGCCAGAACACCCGCCAGCCCCCATGACCAAAGCTTCTGAATCCTCCACTGTTTGTGTGCATGTCTTCACAAACCCCAAATAACAAAAAATAAAAGGAATAAAAAAAGAATTCAGGGAGGTTGGCGTTTTGTTTTTTTGGCCGTGCGCACAGCAAACATTGGTTTGTTTGTGTACCGTGGTACGTCAGCGGTGATATTTTAAGCGCTGTGGAGGAGTCTATCCGTCGTTGAGCAAACACGACCCGGTGCCGGCAGAATGTTTTGTTTGCTGAGCCCATCACCTTTCATCAAGTGCCTTCACCACATCCTCCAAAGAAACAACAGATTGGTCATAAATCTCTGAAATGGCATTTGCATGTGGGCGTCCCAGGGGATGCAGGATAGGCTGAGGAACATGCCGTAAACTGGATTTAAATAGGATCTCAACAGTGTGGTGCCGGAAGTAAAATTCCAATACATTTTTTGGCATAGAGAATTTTATTATCAGCTATGTCTTGACAATTCAATGTAGAATAGACCCTATTCACGGCCCGCCCACGCACGCGCACTCAGCAAATTTCTCAGCAACTTCCTGGTGCTGACGTCAGCTTTGAAGGGTAAATTAATACAGAAATTGCTGGACTTAAAGCCAACAAATCATTATTTCAAACGGTAAAGTAAATTATAACGCTTTGTGCCTTTTACTATCTTGTGTTCTTGATCATGCTAGCCGTATTTTATACAACTGTACTATTCGGTAATTGCATTAAATTTGCGATTTCTGTGTTAACTCTATAGGCTTTTAGTAGGGTTTTCCCCTTCAACCGTGACGTCAGTACCAGGAAGTTGCGTAACGTGAATTTGGTCAATTACCATGAGCATGAGTGGTTGTAATTAAATCAATACTATATGGTCCTGTAGAAGCCACACGTCTTTGTGCAGTCAATCTAGTTTTAAGAAAAAAGTGTTTCATTCGCAATGTCATAGAGAAATACTTCACTATCCACAAATGAGCTTGCGTTGCCACATGAGTTTCAGCTACCCTAGATCCCATAGCCCAGAGACACAATCGTTGTTGTAAATCAGAATGTCAACTACAATATTTTACAACACTATTCAATATAAACATTACAATGATGACAACGGTTAAAGGTAAGAATAAACAAGCCACTGTAAATTATCGTATGATTAGAAGCATCAGAAAGCTATGCACAATGGCTTATGGGAAGATCTTGTACCTTTGCAATTTTTGGGCTTTTCACATTCTTTTTATGCACAGAATCATATATTTCATGGTGATGATTCATCATATCACTGGTTGGCTTGATTCCATGCTAAAACCTGAAATGTCTATACTCTCTAATTTATGGGAAATTATTTTCCTGTGCCAAAACCTTTCAAAACGTGGGAGGCCACTGTTGAGCTCTGTCAGCTGAGACTTAAAGTTTAGATCAATTAACTTCCCCTTAGAATAGAAAATAATCAGCACTGTGGGTCTATGACTGACATAACTTGTCACAGGTGGATGATTATACTCACCCGCCTACAGAGGCCCTAACATTTGATTCCAATTTGAGAATCAAATCACAGAGATAGGCCCTGCCCTCTACATTTTAAAGGCAATTACAGGCAAACAATATGGCATATCAAAGCCCAGTGACACTAATTGTCACATGTCTCACAAGACTCTTTGTGCCTAATTTGCTGTGTGGGGAAATCCTCTTCCTTCAACAGTGACATTTGTAGGCTTTGTGGCGCTTCCTATGGGTGTACGTGAAATTGCTTCTGGCTCTGAGTCGCTTAGAAGCCCCTCAAATTTTCATGAGTTCATTCAAAGTTTCATACCAATCGGTCCTGAGGTGTCCGAGATTACCTGCGCACGCACGCACGCACGCACGCACGCACGCACGCACGCACGCACGCACGCACACAGAGAAAACATCTTTCCCTTCCTGGCCTGTCAGCCTGGACAAACTACTGGTGATTGTTACACTGATATTGGTAACCTATCAATTTCAGTGGCACTATGTAATTTAGGTCAAGTCAAAACTAGGTACCGGAACACACTCTGTTGTATAACAGGCACAGCTATGCTAGGTTTTATTTAGAAACATAACACCTTTGGATAACATTTTGGAATCCTTATGCTAATCTTTCAACCATGTTATAAAATAAATAATGCACTTTTAAGGATGTGATTAGGGTAGCCAATTTCTTTCATTCATCCATCCATTTTTACAATAACAATATCACTCATTCATAGTCGGGTCACGCATGGAGCAGTTCTAGAAGAGAATCCCAGACTTCCCTATCCCTGGTCACATTATAGCTAGCTCTGACTGGGGGGGTTCCGAGGCATTCCCAGGCCAGTGTGGAGATATCACCCCCCACCTGGTCCTCTGTCTCTACCCCATGGCCTCTTCCTAGCTGGGCTTACTAGATGTCTGAACCACATCAACTGGCTCCTTTCTACACAAAGGATCGGCAGCTCTCAAGGATGACTGTCTTTCTCACCCTCTCGATAAGGGAGATGCCAGTTACCCCCCTGACAAAAACAAATTTGGCCACTTGCATTTACAAAAAAGTTAAGTACAGTACGGTAGCAACTACTGGAAAAATCGAACCTCTGTTCGAAGTGGAGCTGTGTGTGTGTGTGTGTGTGTGTGTGTGTGTGTGTGTGTGTGTGTGTGTGTGTGTGTGTGTGTGTGTGTGTGTGTGTGTGTGTGTGTAGCACCTCTCTGGTCACCCAGGATCATGTGTACCGATTTTTGTGACATTTGAAGAAAATATGTAGGAAAAGGTGCAAAAAGTGTGTTTTGGAGAAAATTCAAGATGGCGGAAAATCTATCCTGGCGCAAATGGGCGTCTTGACCCAAGGAATCCAGGGAAAAAAGAATTTTAATTTTCCGATCTACGGTTCAAGAGTTACGGGGCAAAAACGCAAAGTGGGCCGTTATAGCGCCACCATGAGGCCGAGTGATGTATTTTTTTTTGGATTCATTCTTAACACCTTCTAAGCCAAGGGGAGCCCCTTAATGTTAAAACCGTACTATATCGCACATCCCCCCAGGGACTCTCAGCCACGTCGCACATTCCCGGACTTTGTCTTTAAAACCGGAATAAAAGCTTTTGATCCGAAAATCGGCGATCGTCTAACCTTCCCTAGTCACCACTCGTGCACTGATGGCTCATGCAGACCGTGCATGAAGCAGAGGTGACGTCAGCGCCTCTCCTTCTCCAAGGCACCTTCCACCCATCCGTTTACTGTCTACACACTCGAGCTCCTCCTGCAGCCATGCTTGGGGCTATGCTAGCGAAACTTTTCAGGTCTGTTCTTCAGTCACACATGGACTATTTGCGGGGACATTTACGTGAAAGGATCGCGCACGCGAAACGCACGGGGACATCGACGATCGGCCAAAACCCCCATTCTATCCCAACGGAGATCGAGAAAATCATGGTGAGTTACTGGCCTGGGGGGGAAAAAAAAAGAAAAAACAGCGGCGCTGTTCAAGATGGAGGGGCTGCGGGGTCATGTTTATAAACATAATATTATGTCTCAGATCACAATACAATAATAGAAATTTCACGGCTAATCTACCAACCCCCATTCTATTTCGGACTGCAACGTGTTAAAATCATTATGAATCTCCTCTCCGAGGTTTGAAACTGTAGCTCCTATGGTTTACGAGAGAAAAATACTTGAATGTGAGTTTTTGCAATTCCCATTATAAGTCAATGGGGAAAATTAATTCACTAATAAATTAATATCAATTAAACTATAGAACCTTTCTCTTAGCAAGTTACTAGCAGACGATTCCCGAGTAAGCCGGTCGATTTGACATATGGCGCGAGTGTGTGGTGCAAAAACTGTGGGAGGAGTAGCTACATACAGACAGACAGACAGACACGGACACACACACGGCCACGTATAGGGAGCTTGTGTTCCACACAGCTCCAAAAAATATGCTGTTGGCGAATAGAATATGCCAAACTTTATGTACATGTACATTTGAGGATGCTCTTTTCTTTTCTCGTAGCTCTTTTGCCTTTTGCACTCTCTTTCTTTTCTCATCTTTCTACGTCTTATTATTATTACCCTTTTTAGATTATTGTCTCCACCAGCCGAAGGCAGGGGGAGAGTATGTTTTCGCCCCTGTCCATGCGTGCGTCCGTCCGTCCGTCCGTCCTCTGAGTTTGTGTACAGATAATCTCCGGCGCCAAACTGAGCACACACACTCCCTGGATGCCAATTCAGAACCTCTGCCCCACATTTTTCAAATGGCCCTGTTCTAGCGCCACCATGAGGCCGATGTTTGCAAAACACATTTCTGTACACTACTCCTACAGATTTTGTCCAAAAATCCTACAAATCGGTAGACAGTATCTCTACAGTCATGTGATCATCATGGATACGTCCGATTTTCCACATTCCATCCTGATTGGCTACAATTGGCTTCCAAAGTTTGCAGGATTGCTCCGTTTTGAACAAAATGCCTCAAATCATGAACACAGCGTGCAATCTTGGTGAAATTGGGCGTGCACGTTCCCACTAGGTAGAGGAAGAAATGCCACTTCAAATTTCTCAAATCAGCCTCATGGTGGCGCTATAACAGGGAAATTTGTGTGGCCTGGTGGAGACCTGTGCTCGGAAGAGCACTGCTTCTAGTTATTATTTTGTAGATGTGGTATATTGTTTGCTGTTATTTTAGAAATACCACTGCATTGTCTGAAGGATGCCAAACAAAAACTAGTTTTACTCTTATGTACCTGTACAAAAGACGTAACAATAAAGTGCAACCTTGAACCTTGTATCAACGATCTTGTTCTTTCCGTCATGGCCTACATTTCATAGGTGAGTGATGAGGATTTACTGGTACATTGTAAGCTTTGCCTT
Source organism: Nannobrachium achirus (assembly GCF_963921795.1). Classification (NCBI taxonomy): domain Eukaryota; kingdom Metazoa; phylum Chordata; class Actinopteri; order Myctophiformes; family Myctophidae; genus Nannobrachium; species Nannobrachium achirus. The sequence goes on from NC_137823.1 coordinate 35,632,717, forward strand.
CTGGCTCAGCTCTCTTTTCGTCACAATGATATGATACAGCCAATGGAATACCACTCATGCAGCTCGGATTCTCCGGCTTTCCATCCTCCCCTCACTTGAGAACTAGACCCTAAGATCTATTAACTCTTTCACTTTTTCATACCCTACCTGGAATGAAGGTAGGTTGCCACCTCATGTGGAGAAAAGATGGACGTCCCCTGCTGCATGTCCTACATCTTCTCCACCCTGGTGATGCAATGAATTTGAAGTGCTTTACTGCAAGACAAAACAACTTGGAATTACAAGTGTAACAAAAACAGATTTTGTATTATAGGTTACTTTGGATTTTTAAGTAATGATTGGTTTGTCGCAAACAAGACAACACAAAGATAACATTGACTGTGTCCATCCCAAACAAATGGAAACCATCAACAGCAAGCATTCCCCAGTAGCCCAAATTGCTTTGTTTCCGTAGCAGCTGTTCAGGCACTCACTCTCTCTGTGTGGAGCCAGTAATCTTTCTTTCTCTACTTCTACTGCTTTCAGCATTGAACCTTTTAAACCCAATATATTTCATTGACTGGAGTCTCCTATGGGTCTATAATAGGCCCCCTCCTTTTTTTCTCTACACCACATCTCTGAGACTCTCTAGTCTAAATCAATTAGTCTAATTAAACATTTAAGGACTATGTTATACCTCGACATACAACGGTATCGACTAGAAATGGAGAAAATAGATCCAAACTCAGCCCTTGAGCTTGTTTGCTATTTTTTGTTGCTGTATTTAGACAGAAGGAAAAAACTGTTTAATCAATTATTTTGTATAATCTATTAAATTGATTAGTTTCATTAACTGTTGCACCCGACTGGACTGGCATATTTGGTAGATCAAATGCTTCAAATACAGCCATTCACCTCGCAGCCACGTCTTTGCTTATTCATTGATCATCAGAAGCAGTTTGCTGCAGCTTATCCATCTTCAGCCTGCTTGTAAGGTTGAGTTTTTCAGACTTGTCATTGAAAGTGATTTTGTCTTCATTGAGAGAGAAGGGCAGAAGAGTAGTAGCCAGCTGCTGTTGGAAAAGCCAAACCGTTTACATTTTTGTATTTACTGTATACCTAATGACTGTGTCAATGAAGGCCTTTAATTCTTGCTTTGCCTTGTCTGCATCAAGTGGAGAGAGATGCCACTATTCCTTCTGCAGATTCATTGGGATTCTCCATTTTGTTCATCACGCCACTTTCACATTATAAAGAAACAAACTGTAAGGGGAAAAATTGTAGTTTCTTTTGTTTGAGGCATTAGTTTAAGCAGAAAAAATGTCTTTCTGATTTTCAACACATCCAGTGCCTTTGGTGCAAGAACATCTTTTACTAATGCCTCAGATTTTGTTCCCCCACAATAAATGTACTTGACAATTGTGTCGAGTCACAGTGTAATATACATGTGTCAACTGTGCAGAGTGTTAAGCCGGCATCATAGTCGCCTGGGCGGTGGAAGGCTTTACACCGCGGTGTAGTCTTTTCGAGTCTTTTTGAGTCATGAAACTACAACGTTACATCATTCCTCGCGGTGGAGAGCTTTCCACCGCGAGCCCCAACACATCTCTCTGTTTTTACTATCAGACAGACAGGCTCTACACCTCGTTCACTGATTGGTCAATCTAGACTAGTCAGTCACGGTGAATAGGACTCCACGTGGCGTACTATGATGTCCTGCACTTATTTTCTGACTTGCGGTGGAAAGCTTTCCACCCAAAATTTGCGGTGGAGAGGTCTCCACCGTACACTCTGATACGGGCTTTACCTAGATAGATACCTTTATTATCCCAAGGGGGAAAATCAGTAAAAACCTGTAGAGGAGCAGTCATTAACCACTTAAACGTTAGACCGAGGTCCCCCAGTTAGTTTTGCCACAAATTGCCGATCTACAATCAAACATCACAAACGTAAAAGAGAGGAATGCCAAACTGGACCTGTTGAAAAGACAGATGAGGGTGGGGCCAAAGCTCCACTCCAGAACATAGAGGTATTGGGGTCACCAAAATCAGTTTTCCGCCTCTTCTAATTTCAGTCTTCCGTTATTATTCATGCTGTAGGCATTATACTAAAAACGTGTTTCAATAGATGTATTCATTTTCTCATGCTAAGTTTGCTAACTGTATTTCATTCCGTAGTCACTTTGACATTAGCTATTAGTCACAAGACTTTTTAAGAAGCAGCTGCTGATGTGCTGTCCTGTCCTGTTTATATCTATGTATTCCGATCGCCAAAATAAGCCTGGGTTTCCGAGGCTAATATCTATGCAAATACTCTTGATTCTCATGAGCAAATGTGATTACAGATAAGCACAGCTCAGGCAGATAGATGTGCTATGATGAGATACATATTTAATATAGACATTTAATGCAAATGAATGTAATTACAATTACTGTGTGTGTGTGTGTGTGTGTGTGTGTGTGTGTGTGTGTGTGTGTGTGTGTGTGTGTGTTGTATCTAGGTGTTCATGCAGGTGTGTATGTGTGTGCATGAAGAAAAAAATGGTGTGTTGAGTGTGTGCATGGTGTATCTGTGTGTGCCTGCAGGTGTGTACTGTACTGCATGTGTGCATGAAGAGTGTGTGTGTGTGTGTGTGTGTGTGTGTGTGTGTGTGTGTGTGTGTGTGTGTGTGTGTGTGTGTGTGTGCGCGCGCGCGTGTGCGCGCGCGCGTGCGTGCGTGCGTGCATGCGTGCGTGTGTGTGTGTTAGGGGTGGTATGGGGGGTCATGTGAACACAGTGTTCCAGGTCAATGCTGTAAAAAGGCACAGCCTCCAGACCAGAGAGGTATGAGTCACCGGAACAGAGCAGATTGCTAGCTTGCAGAATTCATTAAGACACGTGTAAGGTATATGGATTTCCTCTGTCAAAAAAGAAAAAAGGAAAAGAAAAAGAAACCTTGGCAGTTGTACCATGGCTCCCTGCCGTCCCTGGTGAATCGTCAAGTAGCTTTCCATACATCCTTAGAATGACAGAGCACATTCTAGTGTGGCTGATTTATGTTGGCCTGAATATACATGAGGAAATGTAACCCAAGGCATCTTGGCAGCACTTTTCAAAAACAGTCCCATTCAACTATACAGCACCGTTTATAAAACTATAGGTCTGGAGATTAGTAGGAGCTATAGCCTATTTTCGTCCATGCCTTACCCTCTTATAACCTCTTTTCTTTATTTTTTTCCCCCATTTTGACAATTTTACTTGAAATAGCCGATGTACGATCTACATCGAAATGTGATCTTGTAGATCAGCTATTTGAAATATTTAGCCTATAAATGTTTTTCAAAATAGTAAAAAATGGCAAAAGAGCTTATAGGGATGGGTAAGGCATGGACGAAACACACATATGCAGTTATGCACGCACGCACGCACACACACACTCACGCACACGCGCACGCGCACGCACACACACACACACACACACACACACACACACACACACACACACACACACACACACACACACACGTGCACGCTTTGATCTCCTATACAGGCTGAATTCGGTCGTTGCCTTGTTTTACCAATAGGCTCAATCGGACCATAAAAGGTATAAAAGATATTATTCTTCTTACCATGGGTTAATTACAACTCTTAAATCGCCATGTAGGTGTTTGCAGTGTTATAGATGTTTTGCGATGTGAGAAACAATTTTCAGCATCTTCCTGTGGCTTTTTATCATTTATAGCCACTATAGTGGTGCCACCTAGTGGACATGAGAAAAAATACACACTACAGAGTACAGATATCAGGAATGGAATGCAAGAGGTACCGTATTATTACAGCATCTCTGACTGCAATGTCTCTGCTAAATATTTGGCCGTAATATTTGGCTCTTGTGGGGGTCCCTGGGACTCCCTGGCATATATTTTCAAATGGGGGTCCGCGGGCTAATACGTGTAAATATTGAGGTCCTTGACATGAAAAAGTTTGAGAACCACGCACTGATATAAACTGACAGGGTTGTTTTGTTACGGGGTCCCTAGGCTACGGCGCGGGTAAAAGCATCCGTGAAACCGTTCACTGATGTGAGAGCCGAAATCAGCCACTCAGCGGAACCAGACGGAAGAAGACGAAAAGACCCGAGCAGGAAATACCTTCCTTCCGCTGTAAAGAACGCACTAGGCGCAGCAGTGATGAGGCACATCCCATAGCCTGGATGGACCGTCGGCAGCGCCGTGATTGGCTTATTGGTTTTCAAGCAGACTATGTTGTCGAGCTATCTAATCCATTGGTTCTCAAAGTGGGGTCCGGGGACGGTGGTGGACGCCCAGGCCAGGGGTCCTTGAGGGAGTTCCAGGGGGTCCCTAGCTAAATGATAGTCAGGAACCAAATGGTCAAATGGACCCTTATGGGTCTGTAACTCTGAGAGAGTACACATTTGTACACTCATGCGGAGTTAAATGAACAATTGCTTTTACAATCTCAGAGGGTCTCAGAGATAAAAATGCCATTGAATGGAGGTCCGTAGCCTAATGCATGTCAAACCTGGGGGTCCGAGACATTAACCCCAGGGCTCCACTGGCTGCGTTGCGTTGCTCTGCGTCTTGACGGCGTCATTGACGCAGACACGTTGCCGTCCGACTGGCTCCACTGAACGTGAATGTGTTGATATTTCAATCAAAGATCATAGGATATTCGCATTATCAACTGTAGTGTTATATATGCCTAATTATAATAATTTATGCTGTGTAAAGTGCCAGAAAAAAATAGCAGATATACAAGCTCACAACATGTCGAGTGCATGAATCTGTCATCATGCTGTTGTGACTGTGTCTGAGCTTGTAGATTGGCTATTTTCGGTACACCAGTCTAGCGCAGCCACGATAATGTATAGCCTAAAAATCTGTGTTCAAACTCAGTCACTCACTGCTGGCCTGTTTTTAGGAGGAAGAATTGAGAAAGTTGTTGCCTGTTGTGAACTTGTGATTAGCCTATATCAAGTGGGAAGACCACTGTAATTACATAAAAAAATATGCAAGGAGTTTTGGGACATCTAGTCACCCTTGTGAATGACGTGAATGGATATCCAACAGCAGAAAGGCACGTACGGTATATAGGCTACATTTAATATGCAATGCAATTACATTTAATCATAATTTATACATGACTGGACGTTGTGGACGCCGTCAAAAAATTGAACCGGGGCAATTTTCGAGTTTGGACGCCGGCACCGGAGCGTCCGACGTTGACGTTACCGTCGGCAGTGGAGCTCCCTTCATTGATTAAAACGGGAGCGTTCCCAACGTTGACGTTGACGCGACGCTCGACGCGCCCGGTGGAGCCGGGGGGTTAAATGGTTCAGAATCACTGCTATAGCTGTAAACATCTTCTCTTACCCTATCTTTTCAAAATGGGGGTCTGTGGGCTAATAAGTGTTAATTTGGGGGTCCTTGACATGAAAAAGTTTGGGGAACACCAGTGGTCTATTTGATAAATAGGATGACTACAATGACAGTTTTGTTGTTCCATTTTATATGCTTAATTATTTATTTATTACATATTTAAGAGGTTGTCTCTTAGACCATTATTTCACCCCATAACTGGTAATGTTGCAGGCCGCAGAACAGGATTACAAACCATTTAAAATGTGTAGGTTGAGGTTCCATCAGTTTGTAGGCCTATAGTGAACAAAAAAGTTATCAGAAATATCTGCAGATTAACGAGGACAGATTTGGACAAAACACAAATGTTTATCTCCTCATGTCAGTGCAGCTGACCACTGCAGTAGTTCTCAAACTTTCTCATGTCAAGGACCCCCAAATTGACACTTATTAGCCCGCGGACCCCCATTTGAAAAGATACGCCAAGGCAGTGATTCTCAACCATTTTCCAAGGAAACCCCAGTTTGACATGCATTCAACTGATTTTGACCCAGGAACCACCATCCCGACTACACATAAACTGGGGACCACCACTATTGTGTCTGTGGGTCCATCAAAGACCCACCTGACACAATAGTAGGCCTATCAGTTTTCAAAGCATTTCTGTTGTATACAGGCACATTTGAATGCATCAACTATTTACAAGAGTATTTTTTACGTGGACCAGGCAGGACAGCCCAAGAAGTCCTCTGTCCAAATATCGTCTATTTTCACAATGTTCTTGCTTTGACAGTTTGGTATTAAAACGGTCTTGAAAGTCCAAAAATTGTCACTTTATAAATGTGAAGATACCCTGTATACACTTATACTGTTTGTTGGTTTGTTTACCATTGAGTGGGAATTATTTTTTTACATTAGGCTAATCATCTGGGGACCCCACAAAATAATTTGGGGACCCCACTTTGGGGTCCCGAGTCCCGACCCCAAGTTTGAGAACCACTGCCCTAGAGGGTCCATTTGGTTCCTAACTATTATTTAGCTGGGGAGTGGGGACCCCCTGGAACTCCCTCAAGGACCCCTGGTGGGGTCCCCGAACCCCACTTTGAGAACCAGTGACTTAACTGCACTTTGTCAGCCGTTGCCAGACAACCACCCAACCAATCGCAGCCTTCGCAGGGCGCTCGTTCCTCCGGGCTATGGGGTGTACACTCTACCTTTGTGGAGGGCTTCCATTTTAGCGAGCTTACGGTAAGAAAGGTTGTTTGATGATTTGTAACGTTGGCAGACCGTGGAGGACGCTCATTCATGAATCCTTCAGCGTGTTGTTGTCCCTTAAAAGCTGGATTGCTTAAAAGCGACGTGTTCTTTTCATAGATCATGTTAATAACAGGCCCATATTGTGTCTGCAGGGCTAACGTTAGCTTCTCAGGGCTAGCAGCTAGCACTGATAATATATCCAAGTGAATGTTACTTTGTCACAACTAGGAGATATGTCATTAACGTCAATGAGGACCAAAGTGATTTAAACATGGAGCTTACATAATTTAGAAGAGCGTTAACAAACTTAGCAAGGCAGATAATCTCGAATGTTACCACTGTTTACCTGGCTGTGCGTGTTTGCAGCAGCAGAACTGTCTCAATAACATCCCACTGATCCCGGACCCAGCGTGTCTGTCACCAACCCGATAAGGGGACTGATCATAATTCCGACCTCTCAATAGTCCGACCAGGTTAACAACGGCTGATATATTCCACAGTTCACAATCCACACACATTACCAGTGCTGTAAAGTAACTAAGTACATTTACTCCAGTACTGTACTTGAGTACAATTTTGAGGTATTTGTTCTTTACTTGAGTATTTACAATTTTCAGTGCTTTTAAAAATAACCACTTAAGCATTATAATATAATTCGTTTTTTTGTGCCCGAAATGTAGACCTAATAGGCTATATACATTTCGGCCTTTTGAAAATATCATATCTACAAGCTCACAATGCGTCGTGAAGCGACGTATAATGCTGAAGTGGTTAATTTCCATACATTTTCATACGTTTGAAAACTTGAAATCAAATGGGACAGGACACAATGAGTACTTTTACTTTTGGTACATTTTGATGCCAATACTTTTTACTCAAGTAGGTCTACATTTTTTATTCTGGACTTATACTTGTAACAGAGTAATTCTGAAGTATTATACAGTACTTTGAACTTAAATAAAACATTTGAGTACTTTTTCCACGACACACTGCATGTATTCATAAGTATTACGCAGACAACAATCGAGACATTTTTCGTTTCAATACCGGTATTTGACCAATTACACCTTTTCTGCCAGAACTTGAATATATATGATTTGATGAGATGACCTGATGTCTCTGCAATTAATTATTGGAGTACACACACACACACACACACACACACACACACACACACACACAAAACCACTACAAATTACAGTAGAATGCCATCTAAATTCATTGAGTCATTAATAAAGTTAATCCCCTTTGTTGTTGTTTTTCTCTGCAGCTCTGACAAAACATGGATGACGGAGTAGTACAGCTGTCTTCTAAGAGTCACCATGAGAACATTCTGGGCTCCCTTCATCAGCTGAGGCTGCAAGGACAGCTGAGCGATGTAACCGTGCTGGTAGATTACCAGGGAGAGGCGGAGGAGTTTCCGGCCCACCAATTGATGCTCGCTGCATCCAGTGGCTACTTCAAGAAGATTCTCCTCTCCCAAGATGCTGCCCCCAACAAGCTAATCCTCTCGAACATGAAAACTGCAGACTTTTCCACATTTTTGGAGTTTGTGTACACTGGCAAAGTGGTGGTGGCCAAAGACAAGATCAGCGACGTCCGCGAAGTGGCGGAGATGTTGGACTGCGGTGATCTTTCGGATGTTTGCAGAGCAGCCTTGGACGCCGGACAATCGGAGGAGCCTACAGCATCTGTAGATGAGGAAAAATCTGTGCTGGAGGGTATGGACTCAGAGACGGTGCCGAAGACCAGGACAAAGAGACCGCCTAGACGGGCCGCCCGGAAGCGGCAGCTCTCACCTAAGAGCTCGAAGAGAGGGGAGGGCAGCTCTAAAAGGTCAAAGGTGAGAAAGGCGGCCACGGGTGGCGATGAATCCACACGTGGCGTGGAAGAAGGAACAACACGGCTCAGCAGCAGGCTGGCTGGTCGAAAGGTCCCTGTGAGGGCCTTAAAGCGTAAAACCGACGACGGGTCCGCCGAAGAGGGCTTGGAGAAGAACGCCGACGTGGACACTGCTGTTGAAAAGACTGATGAGGTTGAGGACGAAGCTCCACTCCAGGAGGACAAGGGCAAGATTTCACTGGAACTGCCTGCCTCTGAGGATGAATTTGATGAGCCAGGGGAGATGCCAGAGGAAGACACTGAAGACTCTGAAGACCCAACCTTGGAGAAAGGAGACGAAGAGGACGGAGAGAGGCCGACTCTGAAGTACCCGACCCTGGAGAAAGACGACGAAGAGGACGGAGAGAGGTCGCCTCTGAAGTACCCGACCTTGGAGAAAGACGACGAAGAGGACGGACAGAGGTTGACTCTGAAGCAACCGACGGACGGACCGAGGTACAGAGGAATTTCCAAGGCCAATTTTAAGTGTGAGAAATGCCAGCGGACGTTCCACTACGAGAGAAGCTACTTGAAGCACATCAGGTGGGACATAATCATGGTTTTCTAAACTAAAGAGATGTTTCTTCTGAATGTTTGAGACTGACATCACATATATAGTAGCAACATATGCTGTACTGTATATTCTGCTGTATATGGCATGTTTACCTTTTTATAATGCTCATCAAATATACACTTTAAGTTGCATTCATAATGGTTTTCAAATGTTATTATGTTATATATATATGTTCCAAGTTCAACCCATATTAATCTACAGTTAGATGGTGCAACAATTTCTGATTTTAACGATGCAATCATGTCAAATAAACACCATATGTCTCTACAATATTATAGCACATTTGTAATACTTAATGCACCTTGTGTAATTCTATATAATAATAATAAAACAAAATAAAATAATAGAGCACAATACATAATTTCCTTCACTATGTGATGCATTCGGAAAGATGTGTCACTGACTGACGTCTGTTTTCCTGTCACTGGTTCCCACCAGCACATACCATGGAGTGAAAGCAGAAGTCATATATCGCTGTGAGACCTGCCTGCAGACCTTTCGCAACCGCGGCAACCTGAAGATCCACGAGAAACACGTGCACAGTGACGAGCGGCTGTTCAACTGCCAAGTTTGTACCAAGACCTTCAAACGCAAGAAGGACGTCATCCGCCATCAGCGGCAGGTGAAGAGGATTATGCCATAACCAGCCAAAATGAGTGGCTTATTTCACCTGTGTCAGGGGTTTTCAACAGGGGGTCCGGGATCCCTAGGGGGTCCTCAGTGTTACTACAGGGGCTCCTCCAAATCTTCCAATCCTTTTTATATTAACAACTTGAACTATAGTGTCCATATTCTGATAACTGTAGCCAAAAATAGCAGATCTACATGCTCACTACGCCTCGCAGCGCTTGTAGATCGGCTATTTTCAGCAAAGAGGTTTGGTGTAGAGGGGAAAAAGAGCAGACTAAGTACAGAGTAAAAGGTCAAGTTTATTACGTAATGACGGCTCGAGTGGTTAAATATCTGAAAACAAACTATATGGAATCTATGAACAGGTTGTGGGAGTCCCTGCTTCATCTCTCTCTCAACTAAAGGGTCCTTGGCCTGAAAACATTAAAAGACCCCCGTCCTATGTGATCGTGTTCTTTGACCTCTTCATGAGACCAGTTTCTACCTGCTCGCTTTTCACGTTTTCCGGTTTTTTCTTGTGTCATTGGAACCCCCAGGTGCACGAAGGGGGCAGTCAGCGTCACATCTGCCCTCTCTGTGGGAAGGCACTCAGCTCTAAAACCGCCCTGCTGTTGCACGAGAGAACGCACACCGGCGCCAAGCCCTTCGAGTGCACCATTTGCAATGCCAAGTTCACACAGAGCTCTGCCCTCAAGATGCACCACAGGTAGAGCTACTGGCCAGTTGCACACTTTGGTGTTGATGAGCCACTCGGTAAAAGTCAAATGTATTTTCTTTTGCTTGCAGACAAGGACTGACATTTACTCCCCCCCCCCCCCCCCCCCCCTGCACCTTTCTTTTTGTTTTGTCATTTTTAATGTTCAGGACTCACACGGGAGAGAAGCCGTTTGCCTGTGACCAGTGCAACGCCAGGTTCACCCAGAAGCACATGCTGTCTTATCACAAGAGATCCCACACGGGTGAGAGATGTCGCAAATGACGATCATTCTGTTTGCGTGGTTCTTTTTTGTCAGGGTTTGATATTGATTTACAAACCGAACTGAACCGATAACACAAGCACAGACATGTTGAGTGTTTACATTGGTTTCAGATTTCATCAGCTTCAAATTCATAATGTTGCCATAGTTGGCACAGTATTCATTTTCTTTTACCTTACATCTGGGCTCACACTACAGGATAATCAGGGAAATGTTCACAGGGCATCACAGCGGCGTTCCCCGTTTAGAGGCTGTACGGAAACCATTATCTGCCCAGATGATCCTGTTGTGTGAGTGGTTCATAGATCCAATCTTAAGCCTTCGGATTTGCTCACAGACCCATCCCTGATAATTATCAAATATGTTTGATATTTATCTTGGAGCGGAGAGCTGCTTCTGGGAATCATTTGAAACACATCTGGTAGAGTGGAGAATGAGTAAATGCCACTGCACGGCACACTCATGAGTCTTGAGTTTTCACATGAGTCTGTTTTCACATTCGGCTCCACCGCACGGAATAAAAGTTATTTTTGGCAGTCATGTCCTAGTCAACGTATACAGACGTCAAATGTCCCCACCACACCTCTGTGATGGGGAGGAGCCCTCTTTGAACTGGTCTTTATCAACAGACGACTGTCGCCATGCTCATGAAGACAAAGCTATCTACACGGTACACACAGCGCCATACTGGACGTCATCACATTGTTCTCGTTTGTGTTTTTGTCTGGTGTCCTAGGAGAGAGGCCCTTCATGTGTGATATCTGCGGGAAAAGCTTTGCGTCCAAGGAGTACCTGAGGCACCACTCCAACATCCACACCGGCTCCAAGCCATACAAGTGTGAAAAGTGTGGCCAAGGCTTTGCTCAGAGAAACTCTCTCCATCAGCATCTAAAGATACACACAGGTAACCACGGCTCTGCAAGAGGCTGGCCGCCTATAGATGATCTGTGTGCATGTCTGTCACACAAGACCAAAGCACCTCCACTAATCTTTTTCACGAATGTTTCATACTTTGTGAACAATTAAACTTTCATTTTATCATAGAAAAAAGGGTCTGGGATCGCATTACACCCTGCCCAAACTTTGAATGATATGTCGTAGACGACTTGATGTCCAAGATCCACATTTCTGTGTGGGTCCCAAGACTGTTAATACAGACAAACCCTGTTCTAAAATCCACCTGCACGTGCAGGAAATAGGAGCATACGTGTTGTCATTTGTATCGAGTCATGTCCGTTTCCTGACTTTTGTTGTTGTCACTGTTGTCTCCATATCCCATTCTTGTGTGCATCCACTCTCTGGCATTGGTAGGCGAGCGTCCGTACGCCTGTAAGACATGTGAGAAGAGGTTTACCCAGCTCAACGCCCTCCAGAGGCACCAGCGCATCCATACAGGGGAGAAGCCCTACATGTGTGGCCTTTGTAACCGCACCTTCACAGACAAGTCCACAGTTCGCAGGCACACCATGGTGAGATACTGTATATCGTTGTTGTCGGGTGGAAACCTTGTATATCCAAAACCGTTCGTTTTGTATTTATCATTTTAGAAAATTAACTAAACTACAAAATTAACGAAACAGATCTACAAGCACACAACGCCTCGCACCGCGAGGCGTTGTGTGCTTGTAGATCGGCTGTTTTCACTACTTTTGTGTGACGGCCTTGTATGAAGAAGCAGGGCTTTACTTTGCGAAAAAAGTACAAATTTGAAACTTGGAGATATGAGGTTTCTGCCCGACAGTGTCGATATATTTGGGGCTGTTATTGCCCTTTAAGAAACCAGTAGTTATTCATTGATAATGTTCCCAACATTTGACATGATAATATAACATTAGTGTTTTGTAACTTCCCAGACGCATGACACAGACGCCCCCTGGAAGAATTACCTGGTGGTGCTGGAAGGAAATATCGAGGACAAGAAACCCCAAGATTCTCCCAAGGAGAAATCAGAAAAAACTGAAGCAGGGGAGAATGCGAGCAGTGCTGGAAGCGATGGTGCTGGTGGTGGCAGCAGCAGCAGTGGTGGTATTGTTACTGGTGTAACCTCTGCCCAGAACATAGTGGTGCCGGCAGAGCCAGTCACGTTGTCGGCCAACTGGGCCAGTCACAGTGGCCTGGGTGGCATCATTGTCATCCACGGCGAGGTCCCACCAGGGACACAGTTCCAGCCCATCGTGACCACTGACGGCACAGGGGCTAATGTGATTTCCCTAGATGGTTCGTCCATCTCTGTACCTTTCTCTATACCCGTCTGCATGGCTCACCCTCTCCCTGTGTCCTCCGCTGCCGCCACGTCTTCTCCCTCTCTGTCCGTTCCCGTCTCCCTTTCCGCCCCTGTCTCTGAAACCATGCTGGCTTCGGTTTCAGAGACCCCCGCCGCGGTCCTGGAAGCCGCCGTGTCGCAGACCATTTTGGCCCCGGTTCCCGAGGCGGACACGTTGGACACCGACATTCAGACTGTGGTCATCACCGAGAAGGAGTGTGCTGCGGAACAGCCGGCCACTACAGATGAGCAACAGCCAGCCACCACTGATGAGCAACAAAGGACAGCAGAACAAGTGAAATCTGAGGAAACGCCAGAAGTAGTCCCCACTGAAAACGCTGAGGAAACGCCAGAAGTAGTCCCCACTGAAAACGCTGAGTAGGAGAGACTCTTCATCTTATCAGCAATTGTCTCTTGTACCTGGTTATGACTGAGACTTTAGAAATGTTCATTCATTTTAATAAGCCTCGAGTAAAACGCTATCATTCAATTTTGGCTCATCAGACTGGCCGCATAATCTGCCAGTAGTCTCTATGTACTGCAATTACTTTAATATATCTAATGAGCTGCACATAGCATGGAATTGCTGTACAATAAAGGTTATTTAAAGTAAATGGATATCCAGTATGTCATAACTGCCTTTGTAATGAGCCTTAATGAACAGCAAAAAGACAACAAGGGGAGTTTGGGAGATAAATATCTTTAATTTTGTCCATTCGAACAAGCATACAGGTCAAGTCATAACAAGTCCACTGTTATTCTTTCTGGAAGAAGCTTGATAAGTAGGATGACTGGCCCTTTAGTAAAAACTTTGGTGCGGCTCACACTAATACACAAAGTACAACACTAAACTATACACAATGGCATGCTTAGCGACTGGCCATTTAGAAGGTGCACTACACTAGCAAACCTTCAATGATACGGCTAAGTTCACAATACAATACAGCACAACATGATTGATGGGTGATGGTGAGTTTTCTTGCCCCTGGAAAGAGTAAGGGAAGCCTTGCGAGAATTCTTCATTAAAAAATACAGTTTTCCCACAGGCAAACTATAAATCATGGCTTATAGATTCAGACATTCAAAATAATATTACTGGTTGATCCACTCACATTAGGAATAGAACTGTAGATGAATACTAGTTCAGTATGTGCAGAAAAAGCATCAGTGTGTGAGATAATTAAGTATGGGTGTCCTAACAGTCTATTTTGCATCAACCTTTTGTGAAGTCAAGTCTCTTCCTGTTTGAAACTGAAATGGTCTATTTTTATGACTGAAATAACGTAAGTTAAAAGAACAATTATGACATTAAGGATGTCAGTCTTCTATTCTACCTTGGACCCCCAAAATACACTTTTACTGATAATACATGTGTCAAATGGAAGTCATGAACACTAGGCATTGGATTGATTGACAATCGATAATGATATTTAGTAAAGAAAACTATAAATACAATAAATAACAAATTATAAAAATATTTGACTGCCAAAGAACTGATTGTACAAATCATGTCAATACTAACATCAGATCCACCTCTTTAATGCCACATGAAGTAAGCCCCTGGGTCACTCCTTATCAAACTGGAAACATAGCTATCCTTTATCCACTTAAACCCTATGCTTCGTTTGACCGGGGTATCCCAGGGGTCTATGCTGTACTTGGTCCCCTTTTTTCCTCCGCTCTACACCAAATCTCTTCAGCAAAAATAGATCTACAAGCTCAAAAACGTGTGACAAAACACGTTGAGCTTGTAGATCCGCTATATTCACCGAATGTTTGTGTATTTTTGCAGAATGTTCAACTATTATGACATGCCCAGATTTGGGATGCTAGGGTTAATGTGGATAAACTACGTTTTTGCGTTTTAACTGGCTTTAAAGGCGTTGCAGTGGGGAACCCTCATACTCCATCTAAATAGAACGGAACGTGTAAATTAAGAAAAAATGAAATGCTCTATGGATTGCAGCAGTTAATCATTCTGATGTACCCTGTAAGAGGGGGACCTGGGTTGGCTAGTGCACTATAAAGTAAATGTAATGAGTGAAGGGGTGTTAGTGAGTGAGGGTTGTGCCTGATTCATACTTTGCTGCGCTGCTTCGTGTCACCCACTGGAAACAGCCGATCTACAAGCTTGTAGATGTTCTTTCATAGGTGCGTGACACCAGCATGTAACTAAATATAAATCAGGCTTTAGTGTTAGTGTAGGTGATGGGTAGCATGGCGTTATGGAGTCCACCCTCCATGCTGCATTTGCACCCTGGGGTTTCTCTCCCCCTCGTCACTTGAGGTCCCCTTCGTCACCCTGGATGGTCTTTTTGATGCGCAACAGCAGGGTGGTGTGCCACTGGTCCAGACGAGAGATGGAGTCAAACTCCTTCACCTACACATAGATGGAGAAGGCCGTAAGGGGCTTGATACACTTTGTAGTGTGGTGTTGCACACCAATGCACAATATACTTTGGTGCACGAAATCGTCACAGCACAATATACTTTGGTACACAAAATGGGCACACTACTAAGTAGTAAATAAATCACCCGTAAGAATAAGGTGGTGTCGAGAGTCAGGCAGCATTCACACTGGTTCTGCACAATTACTTCTAACATATTCATGGTAACGGTCAGATATACCATTTAATATAATTCTGTCCAGGCATATTCTATTTTTTATTAACTATATATTTGTAATATATTGTCATATTCGTGTTAATCCATGGCAACAACCGGTATTGACAACAAGGTAGTGTACCACACTACGTATGTCAGAATTCTACAAAGGTGGTATACTGGTCTTCCAGTTTGGAGGGTAGAATCAATGTTTGATTTTGGGATCCTGTCTGTAATCATATTTTAATTAGACAGCAGCAGAGTGATGAGATTTGATCACTCAATGTTTACCTGAGGTAATACAGGAACACTCATCGTCAGGGGTGTTATTTTGAGCCATTTAAATCGTTTTAGAATGGAAAACTGCACAACTCTCACAGACTTACCGCGTCCGTGAACGCCTCCGCGTTCTGTTCCTCATGGGCATCCAGGAGTTTCTGCAAAACAGGAAATGGGTTAGAGATAAAGACAGAATAGATTGACAGGAGGAAAATGTGTTATTATTAGTGCGAGAATTGTGTGTGTGTGTGTGTGTGTGTGTGTGTTCAGAACAGTAAAAGCTTTAACCTGAAATAAAGTACCATAGTTTAAAGGCTAAAAAAACATTCTTTAAAACAAAACTATTGGACATTCACTACGGTCACCACCAGACTGTTCATCATGCAATTATGTGCCAGAACAACGTGGGCAGTTTTATTTCAGGGCAATGCATTGTGGGATAAGATGATTTCACTATATGGTTTAATAAATAATTATAACTATTCAATGGGACTCTACTACGGACACACAGAGCAACAGACATCGCCATAGCGTTAACAGTACAAAACGAACACAACCTTCTGTTATATCCCTCCCCATTATCAACAGCTAGGTACCTTCAACAGCTTGCATTCCCTCGAATCTGAGAAGGCTGGAAACATCTCCTCGTACTTCTCAACAGCAATCTGTGGAGACAAAGATTACTTTATGGAGTTTCTCCTGCATTACTGGAACAGGACATTGCAGAGTGATGGGAAAGACGTGTCGCAAAGTGGTGTGAGATGGGAAATCTGTTATTTTGATTGCTGTTGACATTTGGTGAAAGAATGCGTAAAGGCACAGTGACACAGAAAGTTGACATTTTAATTAAAAAGAAATACAGAATGCACTTTGTGTCGTTTATGTGCTATGAGTGACCTTCAGACCTATTTCACTGTGCAATGTAAGTCACTGGGGCGGATTATTACATTTCTTTTAATCAGCAGAGTAACCATTGAAAATATCTTTGATATTTTCAGTTATATCATGGCAAGGCAATGACCATGACACAACCCCAAACTCTTTATTTTTTATTTGGATCTCCATTAGCTGCCACTACAGTAAGCAGCTACTCTTCCTGAAGTTCACAACAAACAAATAACAAAACATAATAAAACATGTAATAGTCTTAATAAAAACCTTTTCAAGACATAAGTCAAGTGGGGAAAAAAGGAAGAAAAACATCACAACTCATCAAATAACGTTCCTTCGACGTTATTCAAGGAAGGAACCTTTGAAGAATTTAGCCAACCCTGGGGAAATCCTTGTGAGCCATGAGAGGTTGGACGGCATCTTTTCGATACTAGTTTTAATTGAACAGCCCAGAACAAGTCAGTGATCATTATATAGTTGGTAACGTATTCCATATTGTAATGGCCATTACATACATACAGATCTGCGTACTGCATTTTAGCCTGCCTGATAATGTGACTATGATATCTCTCACATAATTCTTTGCGAGTACAGACAAATTGGTCGTTTACTATGACAAATATTCCCAAAGACACCCACTAAATTGCATGCCAACCTCTCCACTAGTCTACTGTACTGAGCCATGAGAGACTGGCATGCAATCTCTCAGTACTCTGCCTCACACAAGCCTTGCAGCTTTATTCTGAGCTATTTGAAGCTTAGACAGATGTGTTTTGTCTGCACCCGACCATATTGCAGAGCGGTAATCAAGGTGAGATAGTACTAGTGGCTGTGTTACTAGTGCTCTAGAGACTGGGGTTAAAAAAAGGAGAGAGACACTTCTAATGCATGATATTCCTCTACCCGTTTTTTTTAAAATATTTTCACAGTGTTTCTCCCATGTTAATTGTCCACTGTTTTAAGTTTAACAGTTAAAATGATTAACAAGTCACTCTGTGGGACCTTGGAATTAGAGCTGGGATACCCGACTGAAAACCTGTGGGGCCCGACAAGCCAGATGGGCTCGGGGCGGACGCATTTTCATAATTAATTGTCGGACGTCGATTCGGGTCGGACCTAATTGGTGATATAGCCTCTGCCTACCTATGACATGCATCATGCATTCTCTCTGATGATGCACGCAGCGTACAACTCCTGTGTGTGTGTGTGTGTGTGTGTGTGTGTGTGTGTGTGTGTGTGTGTGTGTGTGCTGCTCACACTAATGCTGCAGCCACGGAGACGTAACTTTGAGCATGGAGAAAAGTCCCACGCTGAGGTAAACGCGTTGTTGTGGTTTGATCGGAAGTGGCGTGCCGCTGAATGGAGCTCCTAGCTTGTGTTCCCACTACTTTACCTTGCACTGGATGTTTATTTTTTGGCGCTG
Source organism: Nannobrachium achirus (assembly GCF_963921795.1). Taxonomy (NCBI): domain Eukaryota; kingdom Metazoa; phylum Chordata; class Actinopteri; order Myctophiformes; family Myctophidae; genus Nannobrachium; species Nannobrachium achirus. Next base: position 35,650,832 of record NC_137823.1, read on the forward strand.
TTGTGTGCAGTCGCAGTGCAGTGGCAGCCTCGTCCGTCAGTCCGTTCAACACACATAACATCACTCAAGTAAATCCTGGCTTTTATACTTCTTCATCGCGGTGTGTTCCATGACAAAGGTGTCTGATCTACAAGCTCACAACGCCTCGCATCTGCGCCGCGTTGTGAGCTTGTAAATCTGCTATTTTCGAGGCGCAGAAATGCAGAATGAGTGAGTCACTGTGTCAGACATCTATAGCGCAGCGCACGTTATTATTTGTATTATTTAATAATCAACGTAGCCTACTATTTAAACATTTTCACAATCCACAGTGTGGCTTAATAGATCACAGGGTAACATGCAGGGGGCACGCTGCATGCACTGCACATTAGAACAAGTTTGCTAGTGAGTGTAAATCAGTGGCTTCCTCAAAGAAAAAGAAATGAGGCGAAAAAGCGTTGGAAACATAAGGTTCGGGCCTCGGCGATTCGGGGTGGACAAAAATCTCTCGGACACGTTTCGGAACGGACAGAAAAAATGGGCCCGATCCCAGCTCTACTGGGAATGATAGTTTTGGGGCGGCCATAGCTGAATGAGCGGCCAAAGCTGAATGAGCCTGCCTAGGACTCCGGAGGTCCCAGGTAAGATTCCACCAATGTGTCAAAGTGTCCATGAGCAAGACACCTAACCCCTAACTGCTCCCCTCCCCCACGCTCCTTGTGGGCAGCACTCAGCTGGGTTAAGCTGAAACTAAATTTCCCCCGTGGAAGAATATAGGTAATTATTATTATTATATTATTTTAAGTTATGTATTCTAACTCTGTTCTCTTTCACACAGATTCTGCCCTTCTATCACTCAATCAGGGCTCTATGGGTTGTACGGTTGTACTGGCGGTGAGAACTTGCCTTAGCGTTCAGTTCGTCCACAATAAAATGACACAGGGAGGCCTTGAAGAAGTACTCTTTTGCGCTGTATTTCAGTAGTGGGTTGTCCATAGTGTTAGCTCCAACCTGTACAAACACAAAACAAGGACGCAAGCAGAAAGAATACTCATTAGCTCCCACAACATGCACTCATCAGCTCACTAAGTACAAATGCTGTATACCAGAGTCGTCAGACCTACCTGCTCGTAAATCTCAATAGCCTTCTGGTACTGTTCCAACTGAGCGCTGTAGGCACCCACCTTCAGCAGACACTTGTTGGCAGAGCTAAGACAGAGAAAGGCCACATAGAAAAACTGGACTCAAACATGTCATCGCTGTCAGGCAGAATCATGCACGTCCATATTTCATCTTTTTCTGTATATGTAATCTTCTTTGTCGTATAACAGTGTCACGGAAAAGATCTATAAGCTCACAAGGCACTGCATTGCGACGCGCTGTAGATTGTCCATTTTCCCAATTTCTTTTCTTTTGAAAAGGCTTGCGTATAATTACAAGGCCAAAATAGGGAGATCAGGTTGGATCTGTCTGATGTTTGTCTGTGTATGTACTGTCTAACGCTACAGTACAAGCAAGCACATTATGCCTAGTTTATACTCCTGTCCTAGGACACAGTATAAATCAGACTTTAGAGTGCCTGGCAGAGGAATAATGAGAGCTGACACTAATGACATAAAAAGGAAGCTCAATAATACTGTGTAGATTCTTCATTTAACAAGATCCCATGCCTCGCCACTACAAAACATGCGACAGAAATAGTCTCCTAAGGATGCTTTTGAAAATACATTCCAGAGAGCAACGGAGCCCAGGCGCTCTTTGGGTCGGAGCGTCACAGATTCTCAGCGCGTACTTCCAAACATACCCCATCTTACTCCTAAATCCAATCAAAGTTTGAAAGTCTTGCTTTCCCGTTGCATTTGCAATTATTCAGTTGATTTCATCCATCCATTTTACATTAAGTCTTATATTTATTGCTATAATGATTTCTAGAGCAGTGTGGAGCAGAAATGTTACCTGTTTGACTCCTCTCCTTTGTAGTAATCTGCTGCCTGCTCATAATGTGCAATGGCCTGTAAAAGAAAAAGGAAGATGAACTTTAAAGAGATCATTCAGATTAACAGGCTTAGCCATTCCCATGTTAATCACTTATCATGGCTGATTAAGACTCGTTTCACGATTACAGTACAGTACAGTACAAACACTGCGTGCATGTAGCAGTAAAAGCATGCACAGGGAGACACACATGCAAACAACTCATGCATGTGCGCACTCATACGGAGGTACCCATCCAGCCACAAACACCCACCTTTTCGATATCCACCAGTTCGGACTCGTAGACCTCTGCGATGCTGATGTGGTGTTTTGCTGCGATGGTGAACCTTCCCTGGAGGTGGAGGGGAAAAAATCACTACTAACTGTGTCTACTCACTCAACCCTCCTCAAGTAGCAATGCTGCAGTTTGACAGGTGACACAATGACATGTTACACACATCTCTAGAGATGACTCTCAAGTCTGTAAAAATCTGTTCACAATAATGCGGGTGGCCTACAGACAAATGTTAATAAAAAGATTTAGATTTATCAAAAGGATTCTGGTCATAGGGAAAGGTATCTTGTCAGCACAACAACCAGTAAGACTCCCTAATCGGGAGATAAGCGACCGTCAGGTCACAGCGTGATTTTAGGCCAAAATGTGTAGAAGCAGTGTCCAAAAATGTGATTGAAAAAATCGTCCTGATGGTGGCGCTATATGGGACAGATCCATTATGATGACATGAGTGTAGACATGCTGTGTAGCGATTTTCGTGATTTTAGGCCAAAATCTGTAGGAGTAGTGTCCAAAAATGTGTTTTAAAAAATCGAGAAGTGCACACAATTCAAGAAAAGCAAAGGCTAAATGAACACGAAGATACCTGTATGAAACATAGGCAGAATGACTAGTTTGTGTCTGCAAACTCTGCATGCATCTTACCATGTCTGTGTATATATCGATGGCTGCATTTAAACACTTGATTGCCTCTATTGGCCGCATTAAGAGAAGAGGAGGGCACAGTTAAAGACATGCAACATTGGTTAGCTTTGTTTAAAATCAGACAGATCCTTAACTACTTAAGCCCCATATACAGGTATACTGTAATTGTACTGTAGATCGCAGCTCCTATTTGTTGTACAATATAACCTCACAACGGGTCACAATTGTGAGTTTGTACACAATTGTAAAATACTAATTTCTGAAAACAAATCCTTGCCCACAAATCCAGGCTGCGACTACAGATCAGCATTGCCATCCATCCGGGCAATGGGACTGTGACTACATATCGCACAGCTTGTGGCAATGCTAATAACCAGCTTAAATTAGGGAAAGCTTTACTCCCTCTGCATAATAATGGTCAGTGACCATTTAGAAGTTCAGATCAATTGATCAACCCAATGTCGGGAGAAAAATGGATGAGGGCGTGTTGTACGAACAGACTGAGAGTTATGTATGGGGTTTAGCTATAATGACATGCCCAAAATAGGGATGTCAGATGGTTGAACAGCACAGCACGCATGCCATGTGACTTAAAACACTAAAACGGAATGATAAATTAAAACCAAACAAGGAAGGACTGTTTGCGTCTTCACTGCAGTGCACATAAAGACTGAATATGCTGTATACTGCCAGATAAACTACAGTATTACGCAACAACCCTGTGATCTAGGGACAAACAGAGGTTATAAAATAAAAGCCCACGGCATCTTTCTTCAATCTCATATGACAAAACTTGATGTGCTGCTGATGGAAGTGGCTGGTGGGGGGACATAGATCAACTGAAAACAACATCCAAATGAAGAGCAACATGTTCAACACACTGTGATTAATTCATCACTTGCTCTCCACCAGTCCAAGTTAGAAGGACTGAAGGAAAGAGTACAGCGTTGTTTTGCCTGATAATGAGGTCACAAGCTGGTATCTGCAGTGTGTGGCTGAATGGCCTGATTTAACAATGATATTATGTTGCAATAGGCTTAGACCACCAGGGGACCTCCTCCGAGTCTCTGAGCTCCTCTCACCTACTCTCTCCCTCTGCATTTGTCTGCATTCGTTACCAGGTTTTTGTGATTTCAATGGATCGTGATTACAGAGTAATACAGACCCCTCTTGCCTGCAGTTTGAGTGTTTCCACAGACAATGGCTTATTATTAGTTATTGTTTGCTTAAATTGCTTAGCATCTTTGTGTCCTGTCCTCCCTCTCTCCAACCAATCTGTCAGTGCCAATGTAGCTACGAAACGAGGGCAAGGCTGTCATTGTGACCTGTCATTTTCTTAAACTTGTTTTGGCTCCATCATGTGTTTACATAGACTGAGTAACAGCCAATAATAACTAGCCCCTTTATAAAATGCTCATTGAAGCCCTTTGCACACAGGCGCGTTTATCTGCACGGATAAAACGGACAATTCCATTTTTTTAAAAGAAAACAAAGATTCTCTACGACCTCATGCACACCGGATCCGAATTAGCCGTGCGACGAGTGGCTGCGGCCGTGCGTCTTTTTCTCGATCGAACCCAGTTCGATTTGTGCGTCTTGTCGCATGCGGTAAAAAACTCATCACTCCTTTTATGACTCCTTTTGGGATCTGCAGCACCGATTCCGCACAGCATTGCACACCAAATCCAATCCTGTGTGCAAAGGGCTTGACTATGACAAGTCTAGCGCTTTATTCGAACATTACAATGATGAGGTACAGTATTTGATTTTATAATGATTTGAGGCTGTATTATATTGTCAACTCATTTTGTTTCTCTCTACTATGTACGTGTATGTTTTGACGTGAGGAGGTTTAGACATGAATGTAATGAGGATACATCGCATCTCACCATTGGGGTCTGCCTTTTTGAAAGCGTTTCCTGCATCGATGTATGCGACGGCACAGTCGTGTTTGTTCTGGAGTTGCAAGTGCAGACGAGCCGCCTTGCAAAACGCATTTCCAGCACCTGGACAAAGAACACAGAGAAGAGGTTATGAAGATTCTGATTTAAAAAAAAACATACCACATACCGCATACCACATAGGCTCAGTGTAGCCTGACAGCGTGTCGCTGGTTCGATTCCCGATCCCGACTACCTTTGCTGCGAGTCACACCCCGTCTCTCTCCCCATTTCCTGTCTGTCTACTGTCCTATCAATAAAAGCATAAAAGCCCAAAAACATATCTTTAATAAAAATAAAAAACAACAACAACAACATATGACCCCTTTGATTAATGTAATAAGAAGCACTGATGTTGCCAGTTTCAGCCCCTCAGTTTACTATAAATATCTACGGTCTGTCAAACAGCGCCACCTTGTGCAGTTTACAAAGGAGCAAAGTGTAAAACCATAATGTGGAAGTTGTATAGAAGCTACACATACAGTAGATTATAATCTATACACATAAACATAATACTGCTTATATATTAGTAACACCAAGCATTACTTTTTCCCATTTGGCCAAAGAAGATACAGTATAAGGTCACTATGCCACTAGACATGACAGAAGCCAGTTTTCCGATGCTATATGTGTATTTTACCTGTATAGTGGGGATTCACCACTGAACACCAAATTGTGATTTATGCAACATTGTTCACAAACTGCTAGAAATTACCAGGAGAGTGTTTTCTGCTGGTGTTTCAGTCCGAGCGTATCAAAGGGTGCGTTCGGAAATGCGCACCGGGTGTGTGCTCAGTGTAGTGAGTGCCTAAACCTAACCCTAATCCTAACCCTAACCTCAGTAAAACTATGCCTAAACCCAACCCTAACCCTAACCTTAACTTCAGTAAAACTATGCCTAAAACTAACCCTAACCCTAACCGGTGCGCATTTCCAATGCACCCTTTCATACACTCGGACTGAAACACCAGCAGAAAACACTCTCACAGAAATTACCACCTTCTTTGGAGTCGACTTACTGCTTGTCAAAAATTGGTTATTGCAGCATTATATGTACAAGCATGTACAGAGACAGTATATATTTAGCTTACATTGGACACCTCTTTTTTTTTGCCTTGAGGTATGTTCAATATTGCTGTGCTCTGCAGATATACAGTCACAAACAGCGACTCTGCCCATGAAATTAACAACTGCAACAATCTCTCAGGTAAGTTGTGACTTACTACTTTGATTAATGTACTCTGGTTAATTAAAACTGGATGTGTTTGTGATAACAATACAGTCGACTCGTCATACCGGTCCAGTTCTTGGCCATCTTGAACATGTTGGCTGCTCTGCAGTACATCTCGCATGCCTCTTCCACTTTGTGCGGTCCGCTACTCAAAAGACAGAGAAAGGAAACACTCAAACATATCATTTTAATTTATTTAAATGTTTTGGTCACACTAACGTCAAACCTGTCAATATACAGCACTGTAAATCTCACTATATTGCTTTATCCTCAGGGACAAACACCCCTGGGAGCCCTCTGAAAATGTAAATGTTCCCTGGTCATTCAAACAGGACAGTAGACATCACCGCTGAGGCTGCCTGGCCACTGTGGGCAGTCTAAAGCCCCTCCAGAGTAGAGTTCTCAACGGGCCTGATAATTAAGGCCCGGCCCTAACTGGGCCATAACTGGGCAGGCCCGAGGCCCTATCCGGCCTTACTAGTTAGCATACATTTTAGGCCCTACCCGGCCCGAAAACGTCGGGTCGGGTCGGGTATGGTCGGGTCTATAACAGAGTAATAGTAATAAAATAATAAAAAAATATATTTTCTTTTTTCATTGAGCCCAAGGCCCTACCAGGCCCTACTAATTAGCATACATTTTAGGCCCTACCCTACCCTAAATGTCGGTCAGGTTCGGGTGTTGTCGGGTTCGGGCAGAATTTGAGAACTCTACTCCAGAGTGAATAAGCACAAACAGCATCATCTGGGTCACCTACAACAACTGAGGGTTGGAAAACAAATACTGAGTCATAGAGGCACTAGCTGTCCTCCTTGGATGCATGCAAACAACCTGTTTTCTTTCTGAGGCAATATAATCAATCACTGACAATTCACTTAATGTTTTTATATTGTGAGCTATTTCAATTAGGGATGTACATATATAAATAGTATTCCCAATCCCAAAGCGTTGCACTGATATGATGATGCATTTTATGTGCAAACCGTGTTGATGCCTAGGGGAAAAACAGCTTGTGTTAACTTAACCTACCACCATCAAACGTACACTTTTAACTCTTCAAAATACAGTAATTATTAATACTGAATGTATGTGCTTACTGCTTGTATTTACTTGGGTGTATGCAGTGTGAAGACAAAGTCAAAAAACCCTTATGGACAGCTAAAACCTGGCCTTTACTGGGAGATTTAGCTACAATTCTGAAAAGGAAACCAACACCACATACAACCATGCAAATAGTGATTAAAAGGCTCAGTCTTAGATTGCTTTAAGTTTAAACACAAAAAACTAATTGTGTTATTCACATTCTTTAAGGGTTTGATTAGCAGATGGAAAATATGGACATTTCTTACCCTTCTCATACATAAATCAATGTAGGCTATGGTCTGTTTTACTCCTACAAACCTTATACACACGTAAACAAACCCATAATGTATTAGTACTTATAAGCATGTTTTTCCACTGCTATTTTGTAATTTTGGTGGTGGGGCTTCCCATTTAGGTGTGGATGTCAATATGGCCTGACTCGAGTCTGACATGCATAAACCATTCTGTTTACATTGAGAACACGACCATACAGTCGGGCTGGCTACCCATGGTTCATCATCACTGATCTCATGAAACGTCTCCAGTAATGGAATACAGCTACTTAATGTCCCTTATTATAATTAATTGTCATATCTCACATGTGCACAGAAAACAACAACACTTGCAATGCAAAATTGACTGTGTAGCTTGTCGTGAGCGTCTTATATGCTAACATTTGACCAGAGAGCTACTGTAGCTGCTCGTTTGGTGCAGTGATCCCTTACCCTCCAAACATCCCTCCCATGAAAGAGCCAGATGACTTGATTTTCTTATCGGCATCAGCCATTAATTGAATCGCTTCCTTTTCCTTCCCGGAGTTGTCCATTTTGGTTGTATTTAATGCAAAACACCAGCTAACAGTGGTTTAAACAAATAACCGCATAGGATTCAGCTCTAGCTACTGTGCGGATTACTGTCACTCGATGGGTTTATGACGCGTAGGCGTGCACCTGGCTTTGGAGATCGTGAAGCATTATGGGATTTGAAGTGTATTTTCTTCCATGACAAACTACAAGTCTCACCAAGTGATTGATTGAATAATGAATACTTTATTAGAAGTTTGCATAGGAAAGGTACAGGACAGTACAGTTCAGATACAAGGGCTACTAAAACGATTTAGACCACAAGAAAGCGCAATATGGCTTGACACAACAGTACTGTTGTTTCACATGAACTGAAAGAGTGTTTTCTGCAAGTCGGATAATGTTTATCTAACTGTATTACTTTTGATTTCACACCTGCATCACAGCAAGAAAACGAATTCTGTCAAATAAGCCACATAAGAAAGTACGTCCATTTATTGGGCAGCAGATGGCAGTAAAACTCCAGTTTCCTATTGAGTGTGACTGTGTCGTCTGTCACCGGCTGTGACTCAGATTAACAAACAAACAAAAACTAAAAGGCATTCACTCCAGTTCTCTCTTCACATGGAAAAAAATATTATATTATATTATATTATATTATATTATATAATATTATATTATATATTATATTATATTATATTATATTATATTATATAAATATAATATAATATAATATAATATAATATAATATTATATAATATAATATAATATTATATTATATTATATTATATTATATTATATAATATTATATTATAATATATTATATTATATTATATTATATAATATAATATAATATAATATAATATAATATAATATAATATAATATAATATAATATTATATAATATAATATTATATTATATTATATAATATTATATTATATTATATTATATTATATTATATTATATTATATTATATTATATTATATAATATAATATAATATAATATAATATAATAATATAATATAATATAATATAATATAATATAATATAATATTATATATATAATATTATATTATATATATTATTATATTATATATATTAATTATATTATATTATATAATATAATATAATATAATATAATATATTATAATATAATATATTATATTATATAGATCATTTTATTTAAATTCTCCCCACGGGCTCCAGGTTTGATAGGATGTCACTAACTACAAAGTTCACCTCTGCTTTTAGTGGGTCAGACTGGCCTTAGATCTAGGCCTCAAGGGCATCCCATCAATGACATTAAAGCTGACCTGATGATTTGAAAGGGGGCCTTTGACCATAAATGAAATAGCAAATGATACTTGTTACTGACAGTTACTGACTGAAATCTTAGACTCAACAGAAATGTGTAGATGTTTATAAATGGTGTTAATGCTTATAGTGATAGTTGGTAATAATAGCAATGGTTGTGATGTATGTTTCAGCAATAAGTTAGGATATAAAATAAAACTTTGTTTAGATACGTAGAATGAAGGTGCTGGATGCTAGGGTGCAAGGATGTAGACTGTTTACTCTGTGCCATTCCAAACCATATTTAAACATCCACCTACTATACTAGTAAGACACCTAAGGGCGACAAGGGACCTCAAAGGGCGAGGTTGCGCCATGCCTTGGCCATCTGGCCAGTGATGTATATCGGACCAGTTACCCATAGGCCTATATGGGGACCCCTGGTACCCATATATGGAGATCCATGTTGTAGACTAAATGGAGATATGCTGTGAGAGCCCAAACATGCTTACTCAGTTAGGCTATTCATTATGTAAAAGTCCTATGATGTCTATGATATCTGACATCATACATACAATTGCTTTTATGCCCATACATGGAGATCTCTGTCTGTAGAACCAGCCACACAGATATGGGCTGTCTTGGACATCTGTCTTGGCGACTTGGCCATATGGATTCTGTTAGTGTGGTACTAGACAGTCTAGTACCACAGAAGGGCCGCGAACATCTAGAGATCGCGCCTGCGATCTCACAGCTACGTTGCAGTAGTGATCCAACTGATACGGCCCTGCAACGCCTACCACGTGGGGGCCCAGTCTGGCCCTGCACCGCCTACTGTGTGAGGGCCCAGTCCATCCCTGCACTCCTTACTGTGTGGTGCCCCAGTCCGGCCCTGCACCCCTACTGTGTGGGGGCCCATGCAGTCTGGCCCTGCAACGCCTACTGCGTGATGCCCCAGTCCGGCCCTGCACCGCCTACTGTGTGGGGGCCCAGTCTGGCCCTGCAACGCCTACTGTGTGATGCCCCGGTCCGGCCCTGCAACGCCTACTGTGTGGGGGCCCAGTCTGGCCCTGCAACGCCTACTGTGTGATGCCCTGGTCCGGCCCTGCACCGCCAGTCCAGCCCTGCACCACCTACTGTGTGGGGTCCCAGTCCGGTGTCGGTAGAAGATCTGCCCTAGCTGAGAATCTGGCTGGGGTACGTCACTTCCGTTGCTTGCGCTGTTGCGATTGGCTTTTGGCTTTGAATAACCTTTATTGAACACGGAAACGATACATTCCCAAAACTACGGCAACTCTATAAGGCCAAAATTCTCCCCCACCTCCAGTGAAGCTCTGTACTAGAGCAGTGTCTGCGTCTTTTATTGAATTCTTTATTCTACATTACATTATTATTTCTTGCAGTCGAATGAGAACATGATAGTGATGTTAACATTAAGAATTATATTGCTTTGAAATCTATTGCTAGGCCTTTTTTTAATCTATTGCTATTATATTTGAAATCTATTGCTTTGAATTTAGCATTTATCACTTTAGCCAGTCTGCTTAATTAAAATTGTTTTATCACTGGCAGTAATTAACAGGGTTCATGAACGAGTATGTTAAAGTCTTTTTATGATCTTTTATTATTATTAGTCACATTTCCATGCACCACAATGCTATTTCTGCCAGACATCCATGCACCACAATGCTATTTCTGCCAGACATCCATGCACCACAATGCTATTTCTGCCAGACATCCATTCACCACAATGCTAAGACATCCATTCGCCACAATGCTATTTCTGCCAGACATCCATTCGCCACAATGCTAAGACATCCATTCGCCACAATGCTATTTCTGCCAGACATCCATTCACCACAATGCTATTTCTGCCAGACATCCATGCATCACAATGCTATTTCTGCCAGACATCCATTCGCCACAATGCTATTTCTGCCAGACATCCATTCGCCACAATGCTAAGACATCCATTCGCCACAATGCTATTTCTGCCAGACATCCATGCACCACAATGCTATTTCTGCCAGAAATCCATGCACCACAATGCATGATGTCAGAACTAGCATTGTGGTGCATGGATTTCTGGCAGAAATAGCATTGTGGTGCATGGATGTCTGGCAGAAATAGCATTGTGGTGAACGAATGTCTGTCAGAAATAGCATTGTGGTGCATGGATGTCTGGCAGAAATAGCATTGTGGCGAATGGATGTCTTAGCATTGTGGTGAATGGATGTCTGGCAGAAATAGCATTGTGGTGCATGGATGGCAGAAATAGCATTGTGGTGCATGGAAATGTGACTAATAATAATAAAAGATCATAAAAAGACTTAATTTAACATACTCGTTCATGAACCCTGTTAATTACTGCCAGTGATAAAACAATTTTAATTAAGCAGACTGGCTAAAGTGATAAATGCTAAATTCAAAGCAATAGATTTCAAATAAAATAGCAATAGATTAAAAAAAAGGCCTAGCAATAGAATTCAAAGCAATATAATTCTTAATGTTATCATCACTATCATGTTCTCATTCGACAGCAAGAAATAATAATGTAATGTAGAATAAAGAATTCAATAAAAGACGCAGACACTGCTCTAGTACAGAGCTTCACTGGAGGTGGGGGAGAATTTTGGCCCTACAGAGTTGCCGTAGCAACGGAAGTGACGTACCCCAGTCAGATTCTCAGCTGGGGCAGATCCTCTACCTACACCGGCCCTGCATAGCTGCATTGGGAACTCCTTATGGCTGACTCATATAGTGTGTGCCAATGGTGACGCAATTGTAGTCCTAGAGCGGCCATATTTTGGGTCAAACACAGTTGTTTCAATTGTTTGATTGATGTCCAATCAGAACACCTGTGTAAGGCTGTGTTGACCCAAGAAATGGCCGCTCTAGAACTACATATTGGCACACCCTATAGTGACATGAGCATGATGAATGAACAAATTAACTGTATTTGTTTAGGAAAAGCAGGTTTAATTGGAATCTAATACAAATAGCCTGGGTAAGATTATTTTACGCCTGAATGTGAAATTAAACTTAATTTAGGCCAAAATTCCCAATGGGGGACGGGTTAGGGTTAGGGTTAGTTTCTTATCTATCTGTCTGTCTGTCTGTCTGTCTGTCTGTCTGTCTGTCTTTCTGACTGACTGTTTGTCTGTCAGTCAGAAGATACAGAGAGGCGTCACTGTGTCAGTCAAGTGATAAGATAATATAGCCTTGGATCAAGACATAGATATTTTATAGTCTGAATTTCGCTTTGATAGATACGAAAGAAAACATCAAACCTCATCAATCCTTGGTTCGAAGTGAAGCGGTGAATTTTTTATTCTATGTGTTCTAGAGCTGTGAAATCTGTGTTGTAGATCTATACATTCTTAGACCCTCCAGAAAAACGCGGGCAAAAATCCTTGATTATGCGGGCTAAAATCCTTGATTTTGCGGGCAAAAATCCTTGATTATGCGGTGAATTATGCTGGGTTTTTGTGTGAATTTATGCGATGACAATGCGAAACTATGCGAAATATGCGGGAACTTGTGAAAGTTGCGATTAAATGCTAAATTATGCGAAATATGCGGGAACTTAAAAAACATATTTATAGCCTATATGCAGTATATATACATATTATAATAAAAATTGATAACTATTAATTAAACCACTTTAATATACAGTACACTGGCTATTTGGAAATAGACAATCTACAAGCTCACAACATCACTAAGTAGTCATCAAAGTAGTCAAAACACGAATTTAAGGGTCCTTGAGTGAATTGAGAAATGCAAAACAGACTTTTGACTGCCTTTCATTATTTTCAAGGCAAAAAAGCAAACCTCTGTCAAATATCTGCAATTTAATTACCTTAATGGGCTACATCAAGGCAAAAATAATTACCCTATGGCCTATGTGATTGCTAAGGATACAGCTCACTGCTAAAGCAAAACTCTGGTTTATTTATGTGGTTTTGCTCTCTCTAAAGGGATTTAAGGGATTAAAATGTTATGCATTCAATTGCTGTTCCTATCCATCCATGGAATACTGCATGCTACTTTTTTTCGGAGAGGTGCTCGTTTGCTTTGAACGGCAGCGACGCAACGTTGCAAACGGAGTACAATGGAGACCTCAAAACAAGTAGGATAAACTTTAATTTGTCGTTTCTTGAAGTTTGAGGACCGATGAAGAGTGTGTTATTCTAGCGTCACGTTGGCGAGGGCCAACGCTCATAACGTATAGCCTACATTATGCATCTCTCTCTCTGTCTGCCTGCAGTTCTCACGGTGCAGCGTGCACGCAATCGCACGGCACACACACACACACACACACACACACACACACACACACACAGAGAGGAGCCACGGGTTTCACAGCGCATCATTGTTTTGCTTCTGTTTTGTGTCTGAACGTGATTGAAAGGTGAAGTGATGACTTTATACTTTTATGCGAAAAAGTGCGGAGATTGTGAAATCAAGCGATGCCCGCATATTTCGCATATTTTCCGCGGAAATATGCGAAATATGCGGTGAATATGCGGGGATTGTGAAATCATGCGAGCCCCCGCATAATCAGCGGCATTTATTGATTATTGCGGGAAATTCTGCGATCGCATAATCGCGTTTTTCTGGAGGGTGTACATTCTGTGTTCTAGATCTATACTTTCTATGTGCTTTAGTTCTATATTTTTATGAATTCTGAATGAATGAATGATTTTGTCTGGAGGGCCAAATTGTCATGTGAAGCTTGACCAATCCTCAATTCTGGACGCACGGGACATGACACGGACACGGGGCGACCTTTCTGGCATTCCCTTGGAAGCCTATGGGACAGACTACGGGACAGACAAAGCCACTCCTTGGAAGCGGATTTCACCGCTTCAAAAGTCAGGCTAGTAAAATACCGGTACATAGTCTGATCAGATAAGCCCTGCCCAATTCCTCAGAACGGGCGCATTGACGCGTCACACTCACGCATAATCTGTTCAGAGAAAATGAAACCTATTTTCTGCACGTCTCTTCTCAGAGAAAACAAAACTTATTTTCATTGTGAGTTGTCATTGGTGTGAGAGTGGTGTGATCAGTAAAATGGCACAACAACAGCAAGGACAAGGAGTTTTTCTGGACCGAGATCGCTTCTGCTGTTCTATCTGCCTAGACCTTTTAAAGGAACCAGTAACTCTACCTTGTGGTCACAACTACTGTAGAAGCTGTGTTGAGGGTTACTGGGACCAGAACAGAGACTACAACTGTCCTGACTGCAGAGAGAGCTTCAGTCCCAGGCCCGTTCTGAAGAAGAACAACATGCTGGCTGAGGTGAGGGAATTAAAATTATCAAGAAATTGTTGCTGTTGGTGATTGCGACCGTCAGGTCGCAGTTACTATCAAAACCTCGACCAGCTGTCTGTCAGTCAGTCAGTCAGTCAGTCAGTCAGTCAGTCAGTCAGTCAGTCAGTCAGTCAGTCAGTCAGTCTGTCTGTCTGTCTGTCTGTCTGTCTGTCTGTCTGTCTGTCTGTCTGTCTGTCTGTCTGTCTGTCACACGTCACATGTCACACTTGCCCTGCTCATATCTCCGCAAACGGTGCTCCCATCCAAGCCAAATTTTGCACACACACTCCTTGCCTGCCAAACCACAACCTCCACCCATCAATTATTACATGACCCTCTTCTAGCGCCACCATGAGGCCAGTTCTTGCGAAAACACATTTTCGGACACTGCTCCTACAGATTTTGCCCTAAAATCACGCAAATCTGTAAACAGTAGCCTATATCTACACTCATGTCATCAACATGGATCTATCCCATTTAGCGCCCCCTTTAGGCCGATTTTTTAAAACACATTTTTGGACACTGCTCCTACAGATTTTGCCCTAAAATCACGCAAATCGATACACAGTATGTCTACACTCATGTCATCAACATGGATCTGTCCCATTTAGCGCCCCCTTCAGGCCGATTTTTTACAACACATTTTTGGACACTGCTCCTACAGATTTTGCCCTAAAATCACACAAATCGCTACACAGTATATCTACACTGATCTCATCAACATGGATCTGTCCCATATAGCGTCACCATCAGGCTGATTTTTTCAAACACATTTTTGGACACTGCTCCTACACATTTTGCCCTAAATTAGTAAGACTCCGATTAGGGAGTCTTACTGGTAGGTCTACTATCACTGTGATGTTAGTGGTAACATATCATTATTTTACTCATCACTATTCACCAGTAAGACTCCCTAATCGGGAGATAAGCGACCGTCAGGTCGCAGCGTGATTTTAGGCCAAAATGTGTAGAAGTGTGGAAAAATGTGTATGTAAAAATCGGCCTGATGGTGGCGCTATATGGGACAGATGCATGTTGATGAGATGAGTGTAGCCATACTGTGTACCGATTTGCGTGATTTGAGGTCAAAATCTGTAGGAGCAGTGTGCAAAAATGTGTTTGAAAAAATCTGCATGATGGTGGCGCTATATGGGACAGATCTATGTTGATGACATCAGTGTAGAGCAAGTGTGTACCGATTTGCGTGATTTTAGGGCAAAATCTGTAGGAGCAGTGTCCAAAAATGTGTTTGAAAAAATCGGCCTGATGGTGGCGCAATATGGGACAGATCCATGTTGATGACATGAGTGTAGACATACTGTGTAGCGATTTTCGTGATTTTAGGGCAAAATCTGTAGGAGCAGTGTCCAAAAATGTGTTTTTAAAAAGTCGGCCTGAAGGTGGCGCTATATGGGACAGATTCATGTTGATGAGATGAGCGTAGACATACTGTGTAGCGATTTGCGTGATTTTAGGGCAAAAATTTTAGGAGCAGTGACCAAAAATGTGTTTTAAAAATCGGCCTGAAGGTGGCGCTAGAAGAGGGCCATGTGAGAAATGAGGGGTGGGGTCTCCGCGCCGCCTTGACGGACGAATAGGTACTGGCCCCGGATCTCCCGGACGCTCCTAGCCCGAGTTACGGCATTTTATGTGAGCTGCAGTGGAGTCCACTGGGGGCGTCACCACTTTTGCATCCGTTCTGGAGCACCAGGAGTCGGTGGTCCCCGGGAATTCCCCGTGAGCAGCCCCGTTGGGGTGGTCATTTGGTCATTTTTGCACATTTGGTCATTTTTTACACCTGGGGGTCTCCCAGGGACCTGGGGGTCCCTGGAGCTCTGGGGGTCCTTGGAGGTTGTAGTTTGGCAGGTAAGGAGTGTGTGTGCAAAATTTGGCATGGATCGGGGCAACGGTTGCGGAGATATGAGCAGGGCAAAAGTGTGACGTGTGACGTGTGACGGAGGGACAGACGGACGGACGGACGGACAGACAGCCGGTGGAGGTTTTGGTAGTAAGTGCGACCTGACGGTCGCAACTACATATTTATCTCACTGTTTTGACATGTATGTGTGTGTGTGTGTCTTACAGTCTATGGTGTGTGTGTGTGTGTGTGTGTGTGTGTGTGTGTGTGTGTGTGTGGGGGGGGGGGGGGGGGGGTGGGGGGGAATGCAACGATGCGAAACGGACACATTTCAGAGTTTATGTGCCTTCATCACAAAAGTGCACTGACTAATTAACTAATTCTGGATTTGAAAAGGTAGAAGCATATACATGTATTATGTATAGGGGTGTAACGATACATTTTAATAGCGATTCGATACATATCACGATACATGGTTGACGATACGATACATGGACGATATTGGTTCATTATTGGGGGGGGGGGGGGGAATGCAACGATGCGAAACGGACACATTTCAGAGTTTATGTGCCTTCATCACAAAAGTGCACTGACTAATTAACTAATTCTGGATTTGAAAAGGTAGAAGCATATACATGTATTATGTATAGGGGTGTAACGATACATTTTAATAGCGATTCGATACATATCACGATACATGGTTGACGATACGATACATGGACGATATTGGTTCATTCATGGCGATACGATACGATTCGATTCAATGATTTAAAATCGATATAGTAACTATTTAGCAAAGAAATTAAATCTGTGTGAAAGGTGTGGATAGTGCAGGTGTTTAAGGGAAACATGTATTATTATGGATATAAATAAGTAAACACAGTGATTATCTGCCAAATACATGGACATTGTATATTGACAAACCTGCACCTTGACATGAACCCAGAGATTACACACATTTATCCATAGACCAGTGTAGCTATATGGAAAGGGAAAGTAATTAAACCCCTCCTTTTATTTTTTTCTTCTTAAAAATGCTAAATAAAATGCCCAAGTAGGTAGTATCGATACAATCGATTCTTTGCACTGCCGATTCGATACGATACAAAATAAAATGACACGATTCGATTTTAGCTCTTTTCATTTCGATATACTTCGATTCTTTAAGTTAAAAACGATATTTTGATACAGTTACTATATCGTTACACCCCTAATTATGTATCAGTGTACCTCAGAAAGAAAATTATCATTTTAAAGGGGTATGAATACCTTTGCAAAGCACTGTACAATACAAGAACAGAATAATCAGTTCTGAAGAATCTGAACAAAGAAGGCCAGGATCAGTGAGTGACATATCCTCCATTACTTTTGACTTCCAGATTGTGGAGAAAGTGAGGAATCCAGAAGGTCAGCAATGTTCTCCCTCTGCTGCTCTGATCCATGCCGACCCAGTTGATGTGGTCTGTGATTTCTGCACTGAAGCCTCATGCAACAAAGCCCTTATGTCTTGTCTGGTGTGTCTGGTTTCTTGCTGTGAGACTCATCTTCATCCTCACTACAATGTACCTGCACTGAAGAAGCACAAGCTGGTCCCAGCCACGGCCCGACTGCAGGAGAAGATGTGCTCCAGTCATGACAGGCTGATGGAGGTGTACTGTCGCACTGACCAGCAGTGCATCTGCTATCTGTGCATCATGGATGAACATAAGGGCCATAATACTGTGCTAGCTGCAGCAGAGAGGACCGAGAAACAAGTAGGACCACAATCACTTGTGGCCAAATTAATTAATTAGTTGATTGCCTTCTGTATAAACCCAATTACTCAAAGATAAATCTGAGCCTGTATTAGGCCTTGATTTACAACTACTAATAATAATAAAAAAGGAAGTACAGGCATTTGGACCCAATGAAAAACATAGGACTGTCATTGCAAAAAAATGATTTGGAGAAGTTATTTGTCACTGTTGACTTCATATTATGTGTGTGGAAACCAAACTGTCTTTTCCAATGTTAATGTCTTGCAGAAACAGTTGGTGTTGAGTCAGAAATACGACCACCTGAATATCCAGGAGAGAAAGAAAGAACTGAAAGACCTGAGACAGGCAATAGAGATCCTGAAGGTGAGCTGATTGCGACCGTCTGGTCGCAGTTACTATCAAAACCTCCACAGGCTGTCAGTCCGTCCCTCTGTCAGTCACGTCACACGTCTCAAACTTTACACACACACACACACACACACACACACACACACACACACTCCTTTGCTGCCAAACCACAACCACCACCCCTCATTTCTCACATGGCCCTCTTCTAGCGCCCTAAAATCACGCAAAGCGGTACACAGCGGTACACAGTATCTCTACAGTCATCAACATGGATCTGTCCCATTTCCCATATTCCCTCCTACCATTGCCTTCCATAGTTTGTGTATGCGACCTGACGGTCGCTTATCTCCCGATTTATATATTAATAATTCCGGATATTGTTATTTTCTGTGGATAGAGATTGTGATGCTATATGAATGAGACATTGAGACATACTAATTACTGGGTATTGACAGAGTTTTGGCCCCACAATTCAGAATGACTGATTGCAACAAAAGTAGGCATAGCAGTAACCTATGAAATAAGGCTAGCCATGATTTTCAGGAATTATTAGCATGGATACAATATTTTCAGATTTTGTTTCAGAACACAAAAACTGCGATGCAATCATAGACTGTAAAAAATATGGACAGTGGGAACCGTCATATGACCCATTGGTTTCTATCAGAGCGAAAATTAAGCTTTTGTTGCCCTTGTATGGGTGTCCGCCATCATTGTTTTAATGGTACCCAGAGTCTTCTAAGGAATGCTATTGGCTGCCAACGGTCTCGTGATACCACAGGGATACTTGGGACATTGTCTTGAGCTTGCCGAAAATAAAGCACATGAAGAAGAATCATCACACGCCTATGATCTCAAGACCCTCCTACAGCATACCCTGCTTTAACATCAATTATCTATCTATAAATGCGACAAATCTCTGCGTGTCTGTCTGCGTGTATGTAACCCGCGTATCTCGAGAACCGTTCGTCCCACCGGCTTCAGATTCGGCACGCGCGTTCCCCGCCGCGGCACGGAGTGCAGTGCCGGGTCTCGACCCGACCCGACGAGCGGTTTTCCCGAACCGGCGCGAAACGTTCGGAATCTCCTTATGCGGGGTTGATTGTTGACATCAGGCTGTTCCGGAGGAAATCGGCGAAAGCTCTGACTCATTGTGACATCACTTCATAAAAGGCTCTGACATCACGTACGCCACATGAGTCAATAAAAAATCTCTGTGATTGTGTATGTATGTATGTAATCCGCGTATCTCGAGAACCGTTCGTCCCACGGGCACGCGCGTTCTCCATATATGGGCATAAAATGAATGCCCCCATATATGGGCATAAAATGGATTGCAGACAGACAGATACAGATATCTCCATATATGGACATAAATGGACAGAGGCAAACAGATGGTCAAAGATCTCCATATATGGGCATAAAATGGACGCAGACAGACAGATACAGATATCTCCATATATGGGCATAAATGGACACAGGCAAACAGATGTTCAAAACGGGTCCTATGACAACAGGTATAATGAGGTTTGCATTAAAGGGGGAACCGGCACTGTGTCTGCAACACAGTTGGAGGCACAGACAGATACTCCATATATGGGCATAAAATGGACGCAGATAGACAGATATCTCCATATATGGGCATAAAATGGACCCAGAACTATAACTGCAGTGATCTCCAATAAAATGGACCCAGAACTATAACTGCAGTGATCTCCATATATGGACATAAAATGGACGCCGACAGACAGACAGACAGATACAGATATCTCCATATATGGGCATAAATGGACACAGGCAGACAGATGGTCAAAACGGGTCCTAAAGGGCGGGGCATTCATTCCCTATTTACATTGTTCCGAGTTGGCCAGGTCGCCGACTAGACGCTGGGCCGCCCGAACGCAGACAGACAGATACAGATATCTCCATATATGGGCATAAATGGACACAGGCAAACAGATGTTCAAAACGGGTCCTATGACAACAGGTATAATGAGGTTTGCATTAAAGGGGGAACCGGCACTGTGTCTGCAACACAGTTGGAGGCACAGACAGATATCTCCATATCTGGGCATAAAATGGACCCAGAACTATAACTGCAGTGATCTCCATATATGGACATAAAATGGACGCCGACAGACAGACAGACAGATACAGATATCTCCATATATGGGCATAAATGGACACAGGCAGACAGATGGTCAAAACGGGTCCTAAAGGGCGGGGCATTCATTCCCTATTTACATTGTTCCGAGTTGGCCAGGTCGCCGACTAGACGCTGGGCCGCCCGGAGCTTCTAGTAACATAAATGGGACCACAAAACGCATATCATGGTGATTGAAACGAGGCTTTAAACTAGCGACAGGAACCATAAAGTATTTATGACAATGTTTATTAAGGTAAGAAAATCAAATGTAAAAGTTCGGGGGAAATGAATGGAATCCTATGGAGAACATGTTGCTTTTGGTACCAGAACAGCACAACTAGCGGCCAATCATAGGAACTTTTAGTTCTGTATTTGCTTCATTTGGCCCCCTGGATCCAATGTAAGAGTGTAATGTAAAACAAGCTCAGGATCTGCAGTGTTAGCCTGGCATAGCCAGCCTATATACTAATGCAGCTAACTAACTGAGTGCAGTATCTATCCCCTCCTTGTTTTAACATGGGTGGATGGTCTAGCTGAGCTAGGCTACTGCAGTGTGGCTAGTTCTGATGTCCCGCCGATGTGTTTCTGCTAGGTGGCGTGCCTCTTGTTCCCCTCCTAACCTTGGATTGGCTCCCACAGGCACAGCCAATTTATGTTTTGAAAAGATTAAACAGATTTAATACAGATCAAGTCACTAGTGATCTTTCTAGTATTGTTTTTGAATAGTGTGTGTGTGTGTGTGTGTGTGTGTGTGTGTGTGTGTGTGTGCGTGTGCGTGTGCGTGCGCGTGTGCGTGCGCGTGCGTGCGTGCGTCTGTCTCGTAACTAGACTTCTGCAAAAGAAGCAGTGGAGGCCAGTGACAAGATCTTCTCTGAGATGATTGTTTCCATTATGAGAAGGCGCAGTGGGGTTAAAAAACTGATCTGGGACCAGGAGAAGACTGAAGTGGCTCAGGCTGAGGGACTCCTGAGGCAGCTGGAGGAGGAGATAGCTAAACTAGAGAGGAAACATGCTGACCTGGAGGAGCTGTCCAACACTGATGACACCATCCATTTCATTCAGGTTCCACAGACAGCTTTCACTCTTCCATCATGTGTTTTCTGATAAATTGACTAATTAATCATGAAAGTTCTTTTGAAAAATGTACGAGATAGAATATTATTGTTATTATTATTGTTATTAGTGCTGGATGTATTAATGATGCCACATCAGCTGAGAATGTCATTATATTAGATTAGATTAGATTAGATTAGATTAGATTATTCTTCCATCCCTGTCTACTGGTCTATATGTGTCACTGTTTTTCTCTGTCCAGAGTTACCAGTCTCTCAACAGTTCTAGTGAATCTCCAGTCTTACCAAGTATTGTTGTCCTTCCTCTACGTTCCTTCACTGATGTGAGTGATGCCGTTTCTGATCTGAGAGACAAACTAGACAACATCCTGAAGACAACTTGGACAGAGATATCAGAGAGAGGTGAGATTCAGTCTTTTTCAGTCTTTTTTTTTTTAGGAGATTAAACTTGACTTAAAGATTTGGTATAACATACTGGTCTCGCCTTTCAGCGAGCCCACGATAATAATCCTCACGACTCGCGTCAGTGCAACCACATTTGCAATTTCCCAGAATTGCACCTTTCTTTTATTATTACTTAGGCCAGCAGAGTGTGCAAGTACTGCATTCGGTGTATCTTTCTTGTATCTGTTTGTGTTTACCCCGTTGCCAATCAGGGACCAGCCTTCCAGGTGACGTCACCATCAACAACCAATGAGGGGCCAGCATTCTCGGTGACGTCACCATCAACAAGTGTGACCTAATCTATCTATAAATGCGAGAAGTCTCTGCGTGTGTGTGTGTGTGTTTGTAATCCGCGTATCTCGAGAACCGTTCGTCCCACCGGCTTCAGATTCGGCACGCGCGTTCCCCGCCGCGGCACGGAGTGCAGTGCCGGGTCTCGACCCGACCCGACGCGCGGTTTTCCCAAACCGGCGCGAAACGTTCGGAATCTCCTTATGCGGGGTTGATTGTTGACATCAGGCTGTTTCTGAGGAAATCGGCGAAAGCTCTGACTCATTGTGACATCACTTCATAAAAGGCTCTGACATCACGTACGAGTGTGTATGTATGTAGGTAATCCACGTATCTCGAGAACCGTTCGTCCCACGGGCACGCGCGTTCTCCATATGGGCATAAAATGAATGCCCCCATATGAGAACCGTTCGTCCCACGGGCACACGCGTTCCGTCCCACGGGCACGCGCGTTCTCCATATATGGGCATAAAATGAATGCCCCCATATATGGGCATAAAATGGATAAAGGGACACAGACAGACAGATTCAGAGATCTCCGAGAACCGTTCGTCCCACGGGCACGCGCGTTCTCCATATATGGGCATAAAATGAATGCCCCCATATATGGCCACGGCACGGAGTGCAGTGCCGGGTCTCGACCCGACCCGACGCGCGGTTTTCCCAAACCGGCGCGAAACGTTCGGAATCTCCTTATGCGGGGTTGATTGTTGACATCAGGCTGTTTCTGAGGAAATCGGCGAAAGCTCTGACTCATTGTGACATCACTTCATAAAAGGCTCTGACATCACGTACGCCACATGAGTCAACAAAAAATCTCTGTGAGTGTGTATGTATGTAGGTAATCCACGTATCTCGAGAACCGTTCGTCCCACGGGCACGCGCGTTCTCCATATGGGCATAAAATGAATGCCCCCATATGAGAACCGTTCGTCCCACGGGCACGCGCGTTCCGTCCCACGGGCACGCGCGTTCTCCATATATGGGCATAAAATGAATGCCCCCATATATGGGCATAAAATGGATAAAGGGACACAGACAGACAGATTCAGAGATCTCCGAGAACCGTTCGTCCCACGGGCACGCGCGTTCCGTCCCACGGGCACGCGCGTTCTCCATATATGGGCATAAAATGAATGCCCCCATATATGGGCATAAAATGGATAAAGGGACACAGACAGACAGATTCAGAGATCTCCATATATGGGCGTGAAATGGACGCAAATAGACAGATATCTCCATATATGGGCATATATGGGCAGACGTACGCCACATGAGTCAACAAAAAATCTCTGTGAGTGTGTATGTATGTAGGTAATCCGCGTATCTCGAGAACCGTTCGTCCCACGGGCACGCGCGTTCTCCATATATGGGCATAAAATGAATGCCCCCATATGAGAACCGTTCGTCCCACGGGCACGCGCGTTCTCCATATATGGGCATAAAATGAATGCCCCCATATATGGGCATAAAATGGATAAAGGGACACAGACAGACAGATTCAGAGATCTCATACGGCATAAAGGGACACAGACAGACACACAGACAGACGGATACAGAGATCTCCATAAATGGGCATAAAATGGACGCAAATGGCATATATGGGCATAAAATTTACGCAGAATCACAAAGATCTCCATATACGGGCATAAAGGGACACAGACAGACAGATTCAGAGATCTCCATATATGGGCGTGAAATGGACGCAAATAGACAGATATCTCCATATATGGGCATATATGGGCATAAAATGGACCCAGAACTATATCTGCAGTGATCTCCATATATGGACATAAAATGGACGCTGACAGACAGACAGATAACAGATATCTCCATATATGGGCATAAATGGACACAGGCAAACAGATGGTCAAAACGGGTCCTATGACAACAGGTATAATGGGGTTTGCATTAAAGGGCGGGGCATTCATTCCCTATTTACGTTGTTCCGAGTTGGCCAGGTCGCCGACTAGACGCTGGGCCGCCCTTAAATAACAAGGAACGCTCTGCTGGCACACAAGTTGGCCATACATGGCCACGAGTGCACAAGGTGCAAGTTCGCACCTCGACAGAGTGCAGTCTAGTTATTATTTTATCTAGAGTAAGCCCAGAATCCCGAAAGTCCATCGAGTTCAATGGAAGAGTGGTGCCCTCCATTGATTGATTGATTGAATACTTTATTAGACAAAAATGAAGAACAGTACAAGTATAGTCACACAAAAAAAAGGTAGTACAGTACAAGTACAGTTAAACACCCTGACTAAAAGGAACACTCTAAATAAGCCCTTTACAGTCTTGTTTACGTTGGAGGTCCTTGGTATTCAATTCATGGATATAAAAATAGCAACAGAAAACATTCAAATACCATCGCAATTATAAAACCATATAGGCCTATGTACAGAGTAGGGGGGAAAAGGGGGTGGGAGGTAAGGTAAGGGTGCTCACTTCACGCCTGTCTATGGGAGAAGTGAAAACTACCATTGAACTCCATTGTGCACCAGTTGTGTAGTATTGTGTACTATTGTGTACCAGTAGTGTATAATAGTGTAATAGGGCAATACGTCTAATAAGTGTTATAGTGTAATAGTGTAAAAGTGTAATAGGGCAATAAGTGTAATAGTGTAATAGTGTAATAAGTGTAATAGTGTAATAGGGCAATAAGCATAATAGTTAAATAAGTGTAATAATAGGGTAGTAACTAATAAGTGTAATGTGTAATAGGGTCATAAGTGTAATAGCGTAATAGGGCAATAAGTGTAATAGTGTAATATGCTCGAGAACCGTTCGTCCCACGGGCACGCGCGTTCTCCATATGGGCATAAAATGAATGCCCCCATATGAGAACCGTTCGTCCCACGGGCACGCGCGTTCCGTCCCACGGGCACGCGCGTTCTCCATATATGGGCATAAAATGAATGCCCCCATATATGGGCATAAAATGGATAAAGGGACACAGACAGACAGATTCAGAGATCTCCGAGAACCGTTCGTCCCACGGGCACGCGCGTTCCGTCCCACGGGCACGCGCGTTCTCCATATATGGGCATAAAATGAATGCCCCCATATATGGCCACGGCACGGAGTGCAGTGCCGGGTCTCGACCCGACCCGACGCGCGGTTTTCCCAAACCGGCGCGAAACGTTCGGAATCTCCTTATGCGGGGTTGATTGTTGACATCAGGCTGTTTCTGAGGAAATCGGCGAAAGCTCTGACTCATTGTGACATCACTTCATAAAAGGCTCTGACATCACGTACGCCACATGAGTCAACAAAAAATCTCTGTGAGTGTGTATGTATGTAGGTAATCCACGTATCTCGAGAACCGTTCGTCCCACGGGCACGCGCGTTCTCCATATGGGCATAAAATGAATGCCCCCATATGAGAACCGTTCGTCCCACGGGCACGCGCGTTCCGTCCCACGGGCACGCGCGTTCTCCATATATGGGCATAAAATGAATGCCCCCATATATGGGCATAAAATGGATAAAGGGACACAGACAGACAGATTCAGAGATCTCCGAGAACCGTTCGTCCCACGGGCACGCGCGTTCCGTCCCACGGGCACGCGCGTTCTCCATATATGGGCATAAAATGAATGCCCCCATATATGGGCATAAAATGGATAAAGGGACACAGACAGACAGATTCAGAGATCTCCATATATGGGCGTGAAATGGACGCAAATAGACAGATATCTCCATATATGGGCATATATGGGCAGACGTACGCCACATGAGTCAACAAAAAATCTCTGTGAGTGTGTATGTATGTAGGTAATCCGCGTATCTCGAGAACCGTTCGTCCCACGGGCACGCGCGTTCTCCATATATGGGCATAAAATGAATGCCCCCATATGAGAACCGTTCGTCCCACGGGCACGCGCGTTCTCCATATATGGGCATAAAATGAATGCCCCCATATATGGGCATAAAATGGATAAAGGGACACAGACAGACAGATTCAGAGATCTCATACGGCATAAAGGGACACAGACAGACACACAGACAGACGGATACAGAGATCTCCATAAATGGGCATAAAATGGACGCAAATGGCATATATGGGCATAAAATTTACGCAGAATCACAAAGATCTAAAGGGACACAGACAGACAGATTCAGAGATCTCCATATATGGGCGTGAAATGGACGCAAATAGACAGATATCTCCATATATGGGCATATATGGGCATAAAATGGACCCAGAACTATATCTGCAGTGATCTCCATATATGGACATAAAATGGACGCTGACAGACAGACAGATAACAGATATCTCCATATATGGGCATAAATGGACACAGGCAAACAGATGGTCAAAACGGGTCCTATGACAACAGGTATAATGGGGTTTGCATTAAAGGGCGGGGCATTCATTCCCTATTTACGTTGTTCCGAGTTGGCCAGGTCGCCGACTAGACGCTGGGCCGCCCTTAAATAACAAGGAACGCTCTGCTGGCACACAAGTTGGCCATACATGGCCACGAGTGCACAAGGTGCAAGTTCGCACCTCGACAGAGTGCAGTCTAGTTATTATTTTATCTAGAGTAAGCCCAGAATCCCGAAAGTCCATCGAGTTCAATGGAAGAGTGGTGCCCTCCATTGATTGATTGATTGAATACTTTATTAGACAAAAATGAAGAACAGTACAAGTATAGTCACACAAAAAAAAGGTAGTACAGTACAAGTACAGTTAAACACCCTGACTAAAAGGAACACTCTAAATAAGCCCTTTACAGTCTTGTTTACGTTGGAGGTCCTTGGTATTCAATTCATGGATATAAAAATAGCAACAGAAAACATTCAAATACCATCGCAATTATAAAACCATATAGGCCTATGTACAGAGTAGGGGGGAAAAGGGGGTGGGAGGTAAGGTAAGGGTGCTCACTTCACGCCTGTCTATGGGAGAAGTGAAAACTACCATTGAACTCCATTGTGCACCAGTTGTGTAGTATTGTGTACTATTGTGTACCAGTAGTGTATAATAGTGTAATAGGGCAATACGTCTAATAAGTGTTATAGTGTAATAGTGTAAAAGTGTAATAGGGCAATAAGTGTAATAGTGTAATAGTGTAATAAGTGTAATAGTGTAATAGGGCAATAAGCATAATAGTTAAATAAGTGTAATAATAGGGTAGTAACTAATAAGTGTAATGTGTAATAGGGTCATAAGTGTAATAGCGTAATAGGGCAATAAGTGTAATAGTGTAATATGCCAATAATTGAGTACCTGAGACAAAAAACAGTCCATATTTTAAAATTTTGAATATAGATATTTTTTTGATTTACCAAACTGTAAACCACAAACTAGAAGTTTTTAATCTGTTAAATTCTTAATGCACTCCCCCCTCATTTTGTTGGATTAGATTTATTTACTTAACTCATAAGACATAATACTTATGGAAAGTGGAAAAAAGTATCTCCAACAGTTTGTGGAACAACAGTATAAGTCCGTACAAGCAATATTCAGCAGACAAAGGGAGCAGATAACAAAATGAGGGGGAGTGCATAAACAATTTAACAGATTAAAAATGACTAGTTTGTCGTTTAGTATATAGGTGTAATAGTGTAATAACCGTAATAGGGCAATAAGTGTAATAGTGTAATACGTGTAATAGTGTAATAGGGCAAATTTAGTCTGTTGTTTCCGCGTTCCATGATGGTCGCTTCTCGCCCTTAGGGTGTCTTACTGATATTATATGTTATTATTGTATATTTTCAGTCTTTGGTACCAACAACACCACCTCCACCACCAGTAGTATACGTCTAGGAAACATCATCACCTACAGTAGTGGAGGTCTGTTAGGAAACTTCAACTTCAGTTTCCAAGCCAATATCACTCCATCAAAGACCCCAACTAAGCTCAACCAAAGTAGAGCCTCTGTGAGCACTGATGATGACTGGGATTTTCCATACTTTAAACCTGTGATACTCTTACCTGAGCTGGTGGACAAAATCACCGGGGAGGAAAATGAGCATGTGGTGTTCTGCCACCGGGCCAAGCTGTACCGCTATGATGAAGACCTGGGCAAGTGGAAGGAGCGGGGCATCGGAGACCTCAAGATCCTGCAGAATTACACCACCAGACGAGTGAGGCTGATAATGAGGAGGGACCAGGTACTCAAGCTCTGCGCAAACCACTGGATCACAGCAGCCATGAAGCTGGAGCCAATGAAGAGTTCTGAGAAGGCCTGGATCTGGAGTGCTATGGACTTTGCTGAAAGATCAGAGGGCAAAGTGGAACAACTGGCAGTGAGATTCAAGTTGCAGGAGGTGGCCAATGGGTTCAAAAACATTTTTGAAGAAGCCACGGCTAAAGCCAAAGACTCTGGACAAGCTTCACCTGCAATGCCTAAATTCAGAACCCCAGAGAAAGGTAAGAGCATCTTCTCGAGTTGGTCACGTTTGTTGTCTCCACCAGCCAAAGGCTGTGCGTCCATCCAGTTTGTTTCCAGCTAATCTCTGGCGCCGTTTGCCCGGTCGCTGCCAAAATGAGCACACGCACTCCCTGGATGCCAATTCAGAACATTTTTCAAATGGCCCTGTTCTAGCGCCACCATGAGGCCGATGTTTGCAAAACACATTTCTGTACACTACCCTTAGAGATTTTGTCCACAAATCAGTCATGTGATCAACATGGATCTGTCAAAGTGGGTGACAAGGTCATAACACGAAAAAACGAAATCTCTTACTTAGGATGTATCCTTGAAGCTAATCTTTCCAGTGTAAAGATGACTTCTAAAGTAATAAATAAAATCAATCAATGAACTCGTTTCCTACAGAGGATCGCCCCAATGGTCAATTTCAACACACTGAAGACCATAGCTGGTGCAATAATCCAGCCCCTCTTTGACTACGGAGTCCACGTATGGTATCGTGACGCCCCACAAGCCCTGAAAACAAAACAGCCCAAAATAAACTAATTAGGGTCCTGCTTAACCTTCCTTATCAGACTCACCTCACCGCTACTCACCAATTAAGAGTGGGGTGGCTCAGAGTAGATGACAGAGTACAGCAACTTGCAATGGGCCTGGTGTACAAGATACACTACACCACTATGATACCCAAGTACCTGTCAAAATACTTTATAAACATTAAGGATGTCCATCTATACTATAATTAGAGAGAGAGGTCAGTCAGTCAGTCAGTCAGTAGGTCACAAAATGCATTATCTATTCACTCGCTTCAGCGACTGATCTCAAATTTAACATGGCATTGGCCATTAGCATTATACACACGGTGACGGAGCCCGAATTTCATTTTTCCCAAATTCTAGCTATTTATTAGCGTTTCTTCACTCTACAGCTCTACAGCCTGTTGTCAGGGTTACGGTCCGTTCCTCCAGGCCATGGGATCTGTAGCCCCGGGCCCACACACACCTCTCTCACAGTTAGGAATGTTGCAGTCTCTCTCTCTCTCTCTCTCTCTCTCTCTCTCTCTCTCTCTCAGGGATGGCCATCTGGCATACAGGGCATTTGCCCGGTGGGCTGGTAGGCTAGGGGGCTGGGGGGGCTGGTGTAAAAAAAAAAAGAAAGAAAGAAAATAGCCAAAGTTCTGACACATTTTGGCATTAATCATGTTCATACTCCGCTTGTTGGTGGTGAGAACTGTGACGCATGCAACGGGTGATGTGTGTCTCATCTTCCAACGGGTATAGAAAACTTATGTGGAGCAAATACATCCTCATACTTCTATTCACCTAATTTTGCTGTTAAATTATTTGTATCCATCATAAATATACACTCCTCCATGGGCTGCTCCTTACATTATGATGCTCCCACATATTCTCACGCACGCACCATGCAGTTACAGTTACTTTCCCCAAAACCCACACTCTGCACATATTTTGCAGCACATATATTCTAACGGGTAAGGTCTAGTAATTATAACACCAGAGGCAGCGCCACAGATCACTTCCAACCCAGAGTAAAAACCAACAAAGGGTCAAACTCGTTTTTCTGCTATACCACCAAAATGTGGAAAGCCTTACCGAAGGCCATAAAGGAGTGTGGATCACTAGCATCCTTTAAAATTGCCCTGAAAAACCACTTACAGGCAGCAGCCGTTCGCAACTGGTAAAAAAAAAATGAACCTAGCCCAACCCTACTACCCTCCCCTGCCCCTTCTTTGTATATACTGCTTGTTTAGACTTACTGTTTTCTTTTTTGTTTTTGCCAGACCCATGAAATGGGTAGGCCTACATAAGCAAATGTCGGTCCGGGTTTTCTATATAAAGGGTATATATGATGATGACATGATGATGACATGCCTACAAAAGGCATGATGTCATAAATGATGATGACAGACAGGGGGTCTGGCACAACCAGGTTGACCTGGTCTAGTTCTTTACATATCTACTGCATAGTACTGTGTTCTATTTGTCTGTCATTCAATGTTATATGAGATACTTCAATGGTTTCCAGTGGAAATAAGCTTAGTCTTTTCATGGATCTCCTTTTAGTAGACCTTGTACCAGTGAACTGTACCGTCATGAAACTGTACCTTTTCCTATGCAAACTTCTAATAAAGTCATCAATCAATCAATCTGATTTTCCATATTCCATCCCGATTGACTACAATTGGCTTGCTCCAAGTTTGCAGGATTGCTCCGTTTTGAACAAAATGCCTCAAATCATGAACACAGTGTGCAATCTTGGTGAAATTCTAGGCCTCTAGGTAGAGGAAGAAATGCCACTTCAAATTTCTCAAATCAGCCTCATGGTGGCGCTATAACAGGGCAATTTGTATTTTTACCTTTCACTCCACCGATAAGTGGAACACTTTGTATGCACACTCCCTAGAGGCTAAGGATAAACCTTTGCCCTGCATTTTTCACATTTGCATTTTATAGCGCCACCAGGAGGACAACTTATGTAAAACACATTCTTTGCTATTACTCCATCAGCTTTTCTCCAACAATCATGCAAATCAGTACACAGTATCTCTATAGTCATGTGATCAAGTCCGATCCGTCTAATATTTCATATTCCACCCTAATTGGCTGATATTGGCCTCCAAAGTTTGCAGGATTGCTCAGTTTTTGAACAAAATGCAATCAACGCAGCTTGCGATAACTGTGTAATTTGTCCCACATATTCCCACTACGTCAAGAAACAAATGCTATTGGCCTGTTATAGCGCCACCAGCAGGTAGACTTTAACAAAACACATTTTTGGAACACAATGCTTCAAATCATGCATCCAGCGTCCGACTGCCTTTAAAGGTCTAAGATTGGCGAAGAACACAAATAATTAAACCTTTAAACCATGGCATCTTTCAGGGCCCCTGTCCGCACAGGGCCCTTAAGTCATTTTATAATCCCTAAATGAGGTTTCAAGCTAGGGTAGAATGAAAATTAACTAGAAGAAGTGCTCTTCCGAGCACAGGTCTCCACCAGGCCACGCGTCCTGGTGGTGCTATAATAGGCCAATGTAAAAAGGGTGACATGGGTTCTTCACCAATCTTAGACCTTTCATGGCGCCACCATGAGGCTGATTTGAACATTTTGTAGTGTAATTTCTTCCTTGGCCTTTTACGAATGTGCATGCACAATTTCATTACAATTGCATGCTGTGTTTGATTTGAGGCATTTTGTTCGAAACGGATCAATCCTGCAAAGTTTGGAGGCCAATCTTAGCCAATCAGGATGGAATATTTAATATGGGACAGATCCGTCTTGATCATATGACTGTAGAGATACAGTGTACTGATTTGTGTTAATTTTGGGTAAAATCTGAAGGAGTAATATCCAAAAATGTGTATTACATAAGTCGGCCTCCTGGTGGCGCTATAAAAGGCTGAGGTGAAAAATGCAAGGAAAGGATTTTTCCTTGGCCTATAGGGAGTGCGCTTACAAAGTTTGAAACTGATCGGTGGAGTTATAGGTAAAACCACGAATTGGCCTGTTTTAGCTCCACCATGAGGCTGATTTAAAAAATTTGAAGTGGCATTTCTTCCTCGGCCTAGTGGGAACGTGTGTGTGTGATTTCATGTTAATTGCACTCTGCGTTTGTGATTTGAGGCATTTTGTCCAAAACGGACCAAACTTACAAACTTTGAAAGCCAATATCAGCCAATCAGGATGGAATATTGACAATCAGACAGATCCGTGTCGTTCACATGACTGTAGAGATACTGTCTACCGATTTGTGTGATTTTTGGACAAAATCTGTAGGAGTAGTGTACAGAAATGTGTTTTGCAAACATCGGCCTCATGGTTGCGCTAGAACAGGGCCATTTGAAAAATGTGGGGCAGAGGTTCTGAATTGGCATCCAGGGAGTGTGTGTGCTCATTTTGGCAGCGACCGGGCCAACGGCGCCGGAGATTAGCTGGTAACAAACTCGGAGGACGGACGGACGCACGGACGGACAGGGGCGAAAACATACTTTCCCCCTGCCTTCGGCTGGTGGAGACAATTAGGAAAGGAAATAGGCTATGTATTATATTGTTGATATACAGATAACCCCTTAAATTAGGAACACATTTAAATTTCAGAGCTGCAAATGTAATCTACAGCAACTGTCTTCTGCAGGCTCTTCCCAATATTTCCTTCATGTCTTTGTTGCTGTGTAGTGCCCCCACAGGCAGAGGGAGGTAATGCTGGTGAGTCAGACAGAGAGGTCAGGTGGAGGTGGTGCATGTAAGGAGCTCCACTGCTGAGCAGGCTCTCTTGGCCGGGAATTTTTGCATTTTACAAAGTGAACCTTGACACCTTTGTCCTTTTTCCTTCAGCTGGGATAACACCACAGGAGATTTAAAATATTAAATGATTTTGAAGTCTGGTTGCATCTCACACTAAAGGATCATCTTTAGTAAGATATCTTATTAGAATATCTTAAATGCACACAGTCCACACTACAAGATTTTCATTTTAAAGGTAGGGTAAGTGATTTCATTTAATTCAAACAATAACAAAATGGGTCTACAGTATGTTCTGATAGCTCTCCTTACTATAGAGTGTTTGGTCCATATAAGGACTTCCGCCCTATCCACCATGAGGAGAAAAAAAGCTGTTTCAGTTTTCCCTGTAGGTGACAAGGAAGGTTAGGCAGGAACAGAAAACACGCAGAAGTTGGCACACCATGGGACGCCGCCATGACACTTTTGGGTGGCGGAAGTGACGAAGTGCTAATAGACGCTAATGTTATTTTGGTTGGCACTTCCGCC
Source organism: Nannobrachium achirus (assembly GCF_963921795.1). Lineage (NCBI taxonomy): Eukaryota > Metazoa > Chordata > Actinopteri > Myctophiformes > Myctophidae > Nannobrachium > Nannobrachium achirus. The sequence goes on from NC_137823.1 coordinate 35,684,481, forward strand.
ACCCAAAGTGTCATGGCGGATGGCCATGGAGCCTAAAATGACGTTGGTGACTGTTCTTGCTGAGACCTTCTTTGGTAGGTGACGGCCTTCTTCCAATCAGGATAGAGTGGGGGCGGGCCTTGGTGTGCGTAAGGCCCGCCCCCCACTCTATAGTAACTAGTACTCAGAACAGTACTCAGACCCCTTTTGTTATTATTTTAATTAAATGAAATAATTGACCCTACCTAACCTCCACCAGCTGTGAGTCCGTCCGTCAGTCAGTCAGTCCGTCCGTCCGTCCGTCCGTCCGTCAGTCAGTCAGTCTGTCTGTCACACCTCACACGTCACACTATTGCCCTGCTCATATCTCCGCAACCGTTGCCCCGATCCATGCCAAATTTTGCACACACACTCCTTGCCTGCCAAACTACAACCTCCAAGGACCCCCGGAGCTCCAGGGACCCCCAGGTCCCTGGGGGACCCCCAGGTGTAAAAAATGACCAATTGTGCAAAAATGACCAAATGACCACCCCAACGGGGCTGCTCACGGGGAATTCCCGGGGACCACCGACTCCTGGTGCTCCAGAACGGATGCCAAAGTGGTGGCGCCCCCAGTGGAGGACCCCCTCCACTGCAGCTTACATAAAATGCCGTAACTCGGGCTAGGAGCGTCCGGGAGAGCCGGGGCCGGTACCTATTCGTCCGCCAAGGCAACGCGGAGACCCCACCCCTCATTTCTCACATTGCCCTCTTCTAGCGCCACCATGAGGCCGATTCTTGCAAAACACATTTTTGGACACTGCTCCTACAGATTTTGCCCTAAAATCACACAAATCGGTACACACTATGTCTACACTCATGTCATCAACATGGATCTGTCCCATATAGCGCCACCATCAGGCCGATTCTTTCAAACACATTTTTGGACACTGCTCCTACAGATTTTGCCCTAAAATCACGCAAATCGGTACACAGTATGTCTACACTCATCTCATCAATATGGATGTCCCATATAGCGCCACCATCAGGCCGATTTTTTGAACCACATTTTTGGACACTGCTCCTACACATTTTGCCCTAAAATCACGCTGCGACCTGACGGTCGCTTATCTCCCAATTAGGGAGTCTTACTGGTTTTAATAATGGGACATACACACTACAGGATTGTATCACGTGATCAGGCACACGCATCATGCCGTCCCACGCAAACAGTAGTGATCATTCAGATAAATATCAAACATGTTTGAAAATGAGAGGATAATCTTGCCAGATAGTCAGGCTTGAAGGGGGAACGCCCCTTTTGAAATAGTCGGGAGGGAGTAAGTATGACTAAATGAAGTGTACCTGCTGATAATGTAATCTAACATCTCTCTATTGTAAAAGTAGTAGTTTTGGATTCACAAAATGATCTCAGAATTTGAAGCAAAAAGATGGTTTAAGATGTAGCAACATCAGCTGCTGATGTTGCTACATCTTATCCCATTTTTTTTTTCAACAGGATATTCACATAAGGGTTTTCTCCTACCAATAGAATTCTTAAACCATCTATCCTAGTGATCAACACCTTCTCCAAATGTGCCTAAAGCTGGCCTCGGACTGAATGTCTCAATAGAGGAGTTTGATTGATTGATTGATACATTATTGATCCTTGAGGGGAAATTAAGGAAGGAAAGCACTGTTTTCTGCACACATAAGGAATTCAGAACTTCTTGTGTATTTTCAGATGAGGACTATGAGTCAGCAGTGACAGCCTTGAATGGAAAACTCTATGCTGATTCCACAGAGAAAAGGTCTACCGCCTCTCAGCATGGTACTGTACATTATAACCTACATCTTATCAATATATTAGTGTTTCTCAACAGGCGGTACAGCCCCCCAGAGGTCGTACAGAGAAGTTCTGGGGGAGCTGAAAGCAATGGTTTTGCTCTTGGCGGAGGGGGCATTTTAATTGGGTGTGGGGATCTGGATATTGGATAGCCTGGGCAAAAAAGGTTGAGAAACACTGACCAACATTTACATTATATAATGCATCTCAACATTTCACTTGATATCCTACATCTCAATATGTACATTATATCCTACATCTCAACATGGTACATTATATATCTTACATCTTAACATGGTTCATATCCTATATCTCAACATGATACATTATATCCGTGATAGTGGGGTGTGGTTTTGTGGTACGCTGTAAGGGGATAGCAAAGGACTGGCATTCTGCAGCAGTAGGCATTGTTTACTAGGTATAATGTGGAGCAACAGTGTGTAATTGGGTTGAGTCATGAGCTCTTTCTAATGTTCTTTTGTCTTCTGAAAACAGCGATTCCAGAGCCATTCCACTGAGGCAGCATCGAGACTTACCTTGGACACCAGAATTTCTCAGTGGCAATATTGACTTACTATGACTTTACCTGTATGTACAGTGTCAAGCATATTCATTTATTTTTCTGTAAGGAACTGGAAAATAAAGAGCACTTTCAAAAACTCCTGCTGCCATCTGTTCTCTCCTAGCAAGGCTTTTACAATATCCTACATCTCAATATGGTACACTGAGTCATACGTCTCTACATGGGACATAAGGCTATATATATCCTACATCTCAACATGATAAGTCATGAAATAGTTAACCTTTTAGAGTTTAGATTGAGTGCGAAAATGTTCCAGCTAGCAGCTTAGAACCCTAGAACTTCGGTTTATCTGGACTGGGCTGGTAACAAAAATCAGCCCAGGAATTTAAAAGACAATGGCCTCTATAACTTTTCGTTGTTACGGTATTGTATTACTTGGCAGGGATACAAAGGTGATTATTGGGTGAAGATGATCTTATGACGCAAAAAACAACAAAATACATAAAATAATAAGAGGACCTTTTCAGGCCGCGACCCCCAAAATAATCATATTTGAACTGAGGACCCCCACCCTGCATACGCACTTGGAATTTTAAGAGTTGGCATTACATTTAGCGTGAGGGGATGTGAGCATGTAGATCGGCTATTTTCACAATGTCTGCCTCTAATATTTGACAGTTTTACTAATGTTTGACCAGAGGTACTACAAAGGTCTTCAAAGTCCTTAGATTGTCACTTGATGAATGTGCACTTATACTGTATGTTGGTCTGTTTACTGTTGAGTGAGAAAACAATGTTAACATTTAGCTAAACATCTGGGGACCCCCAAAATAATTTGGGGACCCCTCTGGGGGTCCCGAGACTCCCGAGTCCCGACCCACAAATTGAGAACCACTGCAGTAGATCACTAATTCATTTAATGAGCCAATGTTCCATCAATTTGCCTACCAGCAGGTGGGGCTAGATGATGTTAAATGCGCTGTTAAAATGAACAGACAAAATCATCACTATGTAACATTGTTCATGGTGTTCAAAATAATAAACTGTTTCTCATTGCGAGAAGTGTCATCAACCCCTCGTTTTGACTGGTAGGCTACTGTATGTAAACCTAAAAAAAGATCCAAGAATGGTGAGAAGTCAGTAAGCAGATGTTTTAGCACTAAATAACTTGTCACAGCACTTCATTGGACAGTTTACTGGGCTATTATAGCTCCACTAGCAGCTCAATTTTAGCAAAACTCATTTTTGGAACAAAACGCCTAAAATCATGAAAGGCCGCAGATGACATGGCACCAGGCACCCTTTTCACATTTGTCTATTATAGAAAAAAAAGAAATCTCCTGGATTCTGACAGCCCAATGTTGGTAATTAAACCCTGCGTAAGGGGCGCGGCTTTACATAATCTTGCATCACAGACGTTCCACTGCGGAAGCGCTGTAGGCCTACTCTGTAGTAGAAAACGAAAGTTAAATACGAAACTTTATCTGCATTGACAGAGTGTGAGTGCGTGGTGTGAGAGCGGTGTGATCAGTAAAATGGCACATCAACAGCTAGGAGTTATTCTGGACCGAGATCAGTTCTGCTGTTCGATCTGCCTAGACCTTTTAAAGGAACCTGTAACTCTACCTTGTGGTCACAACTACTGTAGACGCTGTATTGAGGGTTACTGGGACCAGAACAGAGACTACAGCTGTCCTGAGTGCAGAGAGAGCTTCAGTCCCAGGCCCGTTCTGAAGAAGAACAATATGATGGCTGAGGTGAGGGAAAAACAAGCCATAAATCATATGTAGAATACTTTTATTTTGAAGACGTTTCTCTCTAGACAAGAGATGTGTCAGCCCATATTTTTCAATAAAGAAGTATTTTACTCCAGCTTGTGTCGGAATCGCAATGCGACGACAACACTATCATAATGATGCACACCATGGTTGTGCACTGCACACAACAACATTTTAATTTAAAATGTGTCTTACCCCTGAACAATGCTGGGACTAGCCTAAATCTTTATATCTAGATATCATGTGGCAAGCCTCCCTCTTTCCCGAGGCGTCTCCGTTTGTCTCCTCATGCCAATAAAGCTCCTTTTAATTGAATGTAAGAAAGACATTATAATTTTAAAGGGGTATGAATATCTTTGCAAAGCACTGTACAATTAAATACAAAAACAGAACAATCAACAGTATGAAGTTCAAAGCTCAGAGCTACATTACATATCTATGGTCCAAGCAGAGTCACTCACTTCTCAATGTGAACCATTAACCTCAAGCTTCTGATGGTGTTGTTTCTTTGTCATCATCAGTGAGTGACATATCCTCCAACCTCCATTACATTTGACTTACAGATTGTGGAGAAAGTGTGGAATCCAGAAGGTCGGAATTGTTCTCCCTCTGCTACTCCTGTCCATGCCGCTCCTGTCCATGCCGACCCAGCAGATGTGGTTGTCTGTGATTTCTGCACTGGAACCACATGCCACGAAGCCCTTATGTCTTGTCTGGTGTGTCAGGTTTCTTTCTGTGAGACTCATCTTCAGCCTCACTACAATGTACCTGCCCTGAAGAAGCACAAGCTGGTCCCAGCCACGGCCAGACTGCAGGAGAAGATGTGCTCCAATCATGACAGGCTGATGGAGGTGTACTGTCGCACTGACCAGCAGTGCATCTGCTATCTGTGCATCATGGATGAACATAAGGGCCACAACACTGTGTCAGCTGCAGCAGAGAGGACTGAGAAACAAGTAGGACCACAATCACTTGTTCATCAAGATAGTAGTTCATGTTTCAAAGATTAAAGTTGAAGGAAATGATCATGAAGCATTAGTTTAAAAGCAGAAATAAGGTTCTCCTTTATTGGGGTAAATTAATTAATTTGTTGAGTGCCTTCTGTATAAACCCAAAGATAAATGTGAGCCTGACTTAGGCCTTGATCTACAAGTAATAAAAAGTACTGCAGAAGTACAGACATTTTGGACCCAATGATAGAATTTCTTGTCACTGCAAAAATGTATTTTGGAAGTTGACTTCATATTATATATGGAAACCAAACTGTCTCTTCCAATGTTCATTTCTTGTAGAAACAGCTGGTGTTGAGTCAGCAAAACATCCACCTGAATATCCAGGAGAGAAAGAAAGACCTGATAGACCTGAGACAGGCCATAGACATCCTGAAGGTGAGCGATAGCGAATATTTACTGCACACTCATTTCTCCACATATACTAATAACAAAGATACATTCATAATGACTGATATTGACTGGATTGCAATTACAGTTTCCATAGCATCAACCTATAAAATAAGGCTAGCCATGTATGGATCCCACAGTGTTTTTAAAAAAAAAGAAAAAAAAAGAAAACAGATATAATACAGATCATGCTAGTCACTACTAGTGATCTTTCGTGCACTGTGTGTGTGTGTGTGTGTGTGTGTGTGTGTGTGTGTGTGCGTGTGTGCGTGCGTGCGTGTGTGTCTTGTTGTGTTTACTAGTTTTCCGCAAGTGGAGCAGTGGAGGCCAGTGACAAGATCTTCTCTAAGATGATTGTCTCCATTGAGACAAGACGCAGTGAGGTTAAACAACTGATATTGGACCAGGAGAAGACTGAAGTGGCTCAGGCTGAGGGACTCCTGAGGCAGCTGGAGGAGGAGATAGCTAAACTAGAGAGGAAACATGCTGACCTGGAGGAGCTGTCCAACACTGATGACACCATCCATTTCATTCAGGTTCCACAGACAGCTTTCACTCTTCCACCATCATGTGTTTTCTGATAAATTGACTAATTAATCATGAAAGTTGTTTTGAAAAATGTACGAGATAGGATATTATTCTTATTGTTATTTGTGCTTGTTGAGGTAGCGAATCTAGCGATGCTTATAGCTTAGTTCTTCGTACCCCATATCTATCGGACAGTGAAATAATTACTGACATCAATAAACGGAGGAAACATCTAATCTATCTATAAATGCGAGAAGTCTCTGCGTGTCTGTCTGTGTGTCTGTAATCCGCGTATCTCGAGAACCGTTCGTCCCACCGGCTTCAGATTCGGCACACGCGTTCCCCGCCGCGGCACGGAGTGCAGTGCCGGGTCTCGACCCGACCCGACGCGCGGTTTTCCCGAACCGGCGCGAAACGTTCAGAATCTCCTTATGCAGGGTTGATTGTTGACATCAGGCTGTTCCGGAGGAAATCGGCGAAAGCTCTGACTCATTGTGACATCACTTCATAAAAGGCTCTGACATCACGTACGCCACATGAGTCAACAAAAAATCTCTGTGAGTGTGTATGTATGTATGTAATCCGCGTATCTCCAGAACCGTTCGTCCCACGGGCACGCGCGTTCTCCATATATGGGCATAAAATGAATGCCCCCATATATGGGCATAAAATGGATTGCAGACAGACAGATACAGATATCTCCATATATGGACATAAATGGACAGAGGCAAACAGATGGTCAAAGATCTCCATATATGGGCATAAAATGGACGCAGACAGACAGATACAGATATCTACATATATGGGCATAAATGGACACAGGCAAACAGATGTTCAAAACGGGTCCTATGACAACAGGTGTGAGGTTTGCATTAAAGGGGGAACCGGCACTGTGTCTGCAACACAGTTGGAGGCACAGACAGATACTCCATATATGGGCATAAAATGGACGCAGATAGACAGATATCTCCATATCTGGGCATAAAATGGACCCAGAACTATAACTGCAGTGATCTCCATATATGGACATAAATTGGACGCCGACAGACAGACAGACAGATACAGATATCTCCATATATGGGCATAAATGGACACAGGCAGACAGATGGTCAAAACGGGTCCTAAAGGGCGGGGCATTCATTCCCTATTTACATTGTTCCGAGTTGGCCAGGTCGCCGACTAGACGCTGGGCCGCCCGAAGGGCGGCCCAGCTTCTAGTATGTTTTAATAGTAGTTGGGTTTATTCCAGGAAAGGGATCTTACAAGCATCAGAACGACATGGTTCCAGATCAATTCTTCCTACGTTAACACAGTGATACAAAGGTTTTATACACCTTGGGGGTTAAGTCTGACGTCTTTACGTCAAGCCTTCAGTCGACATTAATGTGCTCCATTTCCTAAGCAACTAGGGTTGGTGTGACACCAAAACGTTAAACAACTCCGGGGTTAACTAGATATTATGGCTTTCTGTGAGAGATTCTACCAAAACAATGCTGATAACAGGCTCAGAGGCACAGACATTTTAAACAAACTTATACTCCATAGACATGCTGGCTACCTAATATAAACGAGCACATACAAATGAAATAGGCTATATATCTATACAAAAGTGATAAATACATATTTTTTTTCAGATGCCAAATCAGCTGTGAAATTCATTGTAAGGTCTTTTTATTAATTCAATATTTGAGAACTTCTCTTATACTATACTCTACAGCACAACTGAGCAATTGACATGAAACAAAAGGTCATAAGACACATTCAAACCCATATTATTGAAATTAGGTCTGTTCTTTTTGTATTAACTAGCTGAGTAACAAGAATACCAGTTTTGTTTTAGCTGTTTTTTATTATGTATTTATTCACAGTGTGAATACAAGAATACCGGTTTTAATCAAAGTACTAATCAATTGATCTGATGGTATTTTGTTCTTCCATCCCTGTCTACTGGATCTTACCAGAATTACCAGTCTCTCAACATTTCCAGTGAAGCTCCAGTCTTACTCAGTATTGTTGTCCTCCCTCTACGTTCCTTCGCGGATGTGAGTGATGCTGTGTCTGATCTGGGAGACAAACTAGAAATAATCCTGAAGACAACTTGGCCAGAGATATCAGAGAGAGGTGAGATTCATATATTCATGTCAACCAGCTATCATAGTAAACAATGGATTGGGAAAGTAATTTCTTTGCTGCCAAGTGCCAAAGGGATATTTGAAATAGAGTAGACTCATGCTACACACATGGGCATGTTCGCTTCAAAACCAATGGATTTTAATCAAACTACCTTAGCGTGCCTATTCTGGGCTTGTCATAATAAGCAAAAATAGACATTCCGAAAAGAAATGTCAAACATCTGGTGAAAATGGGCAAATAATGTTCAATCAAAGTATATTGTGGTTTAGTGGTTAAAGGGGTATTTCACTTTTGAACATGTTTGGGGTCATTTTAACCTACTCAGGCTTTTGTGAGCATCCGGACATTTTTTTTTTTTTTTTTTTCCTCCAGTTTCTTGATTCAGTGTTGATGGTGTATTTATTTTATCAGACACCTGCCAACTGCCAAAGGCAACTGGGGGAAAAAACTGTCCCGGATGCTGCTCACAAAAGCCTGAGTAGAATGACCCAAGACATGTTTCAAAATGAAATATCCCTTTAACTAATGTCCATTACATATCATACACTAGTAGCCTATATATCTGCTGCTATGCTCATGCACCTTATATCTTACCTCAGGTACATACCGTACATACCACACCCAGGTACTTGCCACACTGGATATATATACAGTAAACTGTTTGTTAATTTGCACCAGTTGTGTAATATTATGTACTATTTTCTGTACCAGTAATGTGGTATTATGTATTCTGTATATTTTCAGTCTTTGGTACCAGCACCAGTAGTGAAGGTCCGTTTGGAAGCACCAACACCACCTCTAGTAGTGAAGGTCTGTTTGGAAAGACCAACAACCCCTCTAGTAGTGAAGGTCTGTTTGGAAAGACCAACAACCCCTCCAGTAGGGGACATCCGCTTGGAAAGACCACTTACACCTATAGTAGGGGACATCCGTTTGGAAAGACCACTAACACCTCTAGTAGGGGACATCCGTTTGGAAAGACCACTAACACCTCTAGTAGGGGACATCAGTTTGGAAAGACCAACAACCCCTCTAGTAGGGCACATCCGTTTGGAAATACCAATAACACCTCCAGTTGTGAAGGTCTGTTTGGAAACACCACCACCTCCTCTAGTTGTGGACATCCATTTGGAAACACCAACACGGCCTCCAGTAGTGGATATCCATTTGGAAACACCACCACCTCCTCTAGTAGTGAATTCTGTTTGGAAAGTCTGTTAGGAAACACCACCACTGCCTCCAGTAGTGGACATCCTTTTGGAAACACCACCACCTCCTCAAGTAGTGAAGTCTATTTGGAAAGTCTGTTTGGAAACACCAACACAACCGCCAGACATGGACGTCTATTTGGAAACACCAACACAACTGCCAGACGTGGAGGTCTATTTGGAAACACCAACACAACCACCAGACGTGGAGGTCTGTTTGGAAACACCAACACAACCACCAGACGTGGAGGTCTGTTTGGAAACACCAACACAACCACCAGTAGTGGAGGTCTGTTTGGAAACACCAACACAACCACCAGACGTGGAGGTCAGTTTGGAAAAGACCAACACCACCTCTAGTGGTGGTAGTCTGTTTGGAAACACCTCCACCCAACAACCTGGCACCACCTTCAGAGACTCTGACCTCTAATGACATTCCTAGGGTGGGGTTCTTGTGCTGTTTTTGCTGTGTGAGAACGTCACTTCTCACGCTTTTTGCACTGACCAATGGACACCTTTATTGGAGTGTTCAGCTCATCCAAAATGTTAAGCAAATCCATTTCCTCAACATCAGCAGCTGATGCTGCTAGGTCTTATCCCATCTTTTTTTCAACAGTATATTCACAAGAGGTTTCTCCTATAGCAACAATCGAATTTTGAAACCATCTATATCAAAACCTTCTCCAGACCAAATGTGCTTTAATTAGCTTGATATAGTTTATAGTTTAGTTTGATTGATATATTACTGATCCTCGAGGGGAAGTTAAGCAATTAAGCACTGCACCCAGAAGGAAAGCAGAACTTTGTGTGTTTTCTGATGAGTCAGCAGTGACAGCCTTGAATTAAAAAACTCATTCCAGCTCTCAGCATGAAACTGTACTATATCCTTCATCTCATCATGTATATTATATATTAGTGTTTCTCAACAGAGCGGCACAGCCCCCAGGGGGCATACAGAGAAGTTCGGGGGGTGCTGGAAACAATGTTTTTTAAAGGGGGTGCAGGGGTTGGTCTGGCATCATACCATGAAACTGTGACAGGGCCATGCCCTGCTATTCAGTGCTGTGAGAGGGGCCTAATGTGACAGGGCCTGACATCTATATACAATTCTGCTTATAATCAGGCTTTTTTCCATCTCCCTTGAAATTCGTCTAATAGTTACATAATCACATACTCAGTTTAATGTAAAATCAATTGGATGTTTTCTTAGAATGATACAAGCAGCACAATCAAAATAAAGCTTACATTTTAATTGGATGTGGGGGTATAGATCACTATATCCACATTTTACTTTTTATCCTAAATCTCAACATGTACATTATAAAACAATGTACTGTGGCGTGTATATGAACCTACATCTCAACACATGCAACGTTACATCATATCTTACATCTTAACATGGTACTTAGCCTATTTCTCAACATGATCTGTGATAGTGAGGTGTGGTTTTGTGTTACACTGTAAGGGGATAGCAAAGGAAGTGGCATTCTGCAGCATTGTTTTGTAGGTATAATGTGGAGCAACATTGTGTAATTGGGTTGAGTGAGTCGTTGAGCTCTTTCTAATGTTCTATTGTCTTCTGATAACAGTAAGTCCAGACACCACAATTTCTCTGTGGCAATATTGACTTACTATGACTTAACCTGTATGAATGTATGTCAAGTAGAAGTAGATGAATTTAAGTTTCTGTAAGGAACTGGAAAATAAACTGGAAAGTACAATAAAATACTTACAAAAACTCCTGCTGCCATCTGTTCTCTCCTACCAAGCCTTGTAGAGTACCCTACATCCCAACATGGTCATACATCTCTACCTGGGACATACTGGCTATATCTATAGGTTATATCTATATCTCAAGAACAAAGGCATGAAAGATGTGCAAACAAAATAGTTAAACTGTTTATGAGCCTAGAGGGGGAAAATGCTGTAATTTAAATCTAACCTGATGTGTATAGTTCAGTGGATCACTAATGAAGCATGGATTAAATGTGCCATCAATTTGCCTACCAGCAGGTGGGGTTGGTTGATCTTAAATGTACTGCTAAAATCAACAGACAAAATTGGCTTGGCTCTCAATGTCAAATGAGTTTTTGGTGAGGTACTCATCAGTGCAGACCACTCATGATGGAACAGGCCTGGACATGATGGCAGCAAGAGGTCTCGTGTGTGGTGAAGACATACTAGCAGGCCAGTGTGGAGCCTTACAAGGCCAAGGAAGGGCCTTGTAAGGCACACAAAATGTGGTAGAAGCAGCTACACTTTCTAACCACCTCCCCACTATACCAAGACATCAGAAACACATACTTCCCACAGATTACACACACCCAAAGTGAGTTTGAAAACATGACCAACTAGAAGCAGTGCTCTTCCGAGCACAGGTCTCCACCAGGTCAGGCATGTAATGTGTTTTACATAAGTCGGCCTCCTGATGGCGCTATAAAAGGCTGATGTAAAAAATGCAGGGAAAAGGTTTTACCTTGGCCTCTAAGGAGTGCGCATACAAAGTTTGACACTAATCGGTGGAGTTATAGGTGAAAACATGAATCGGCCTGTTATAGCGCCACCATGAGGCTGATTTGATTTTTCTTAAGTGGCATTTATTCCTCTGCCTATTGGGAATGTGCATGCACAATTTCACCAAAATCGCACACTGCGTTCAGGATTTCAGGCATTTTATTCAAAACTGACCAATCCTGCAAACTTTGAAAGCCAGTTTTAGCCAATCAGGATGGAATATGGAAAATCTGACACATCCATGTCGATCACATGACTGTAGAGATACTGTCTACTGATTTACGTGATCTTTGGACAAAATCTGTAGGAGTACTGGCAAAAGTTAGTTTTGCAAAAGTCGGCCTCCTGGTGGCGCTAGAACAGGCCCATGTGAAATATTTGGGGCAGAGGTTCTGAATTGGTGTCGAGGGAGTGTGTGTGCACAGTTTGGCAGCGACCGGGCCAACGGCGCCGGAGATTAGCTGGTAACGGACAAACGGACGGACGGACGCACGGACGGACGGACGGACGGACGGACGGACGGACGGACGGAGGGGAAAACATACTATCCCTCAGCCTTCGGCTGGTGGAGACAATGATGAAAAACTCCCATACCTACTGGGAGAAATACAACAATGTGCGAAGTCTGCGAACACTGCAGCAACATTTGTTGCGACAAAAGAAGGCTAGAAACAACCACCCTAACCTAAGGACTACAACAAACCATGGATTGACATCTAGACCTACTGCACATACAGCATGAAACAGAGCTGCTACCTTTAAATGCATTTTGAGAAAAAAAAAATATGCTGCTATTTGTTCCAAAAGCTTTATACCCTGTATAAAATGTCACAATGCAACATAGCTGTACCCCCTCCAACTGTATACATGTTCCCCATTTTCAGCTGTTTTTATTTTATTTGTGACACTTGCTTTGGCAATATTAACATGTTTTCTCATGCCAATAAAGCTCCTTTGAATTGAATTGAAATTGAATTGTAAGGAGGAGAATGGAGTAAGATGACTTCACTTCAGTTGTTACTTGTCCTTGAAGGAAGGTGTTGTAGAGTTTATGTTATCATGATTGATTATGTGACGTTAATAACAGTAGTAGATATAATTATATTATCATGTTTGATTATGAGTGACGTTAGTAACAGTAGATTATGCTGTATCATACATTACAGATTACATGATGTACTGTAAGAGTCAAGATGTCTTTCCTAGGTCTGATAGATAGTGTTTATGTTAAAGCTTGTCCTTGCAATGCCAGTATAACGAGGGTTTGATTTCCTTTGCTTAAGGCAGAATCTCTGTACCACAGGCCTGTGGTACTCCTATGTACACAATCACTTGTACAATTCATTGTATTAAACCACCACCACCACCTTGTGCTTTTGCCTCTGACACTTCTTTATTTACGTCTTGTTGACAGAACTTGAATTCCACCACAAAGGCAAAATGAGATAGCAGTAAAAGCTAAACGTCTACCCTTATTTCAGGATCTCTTCTATCAACTGAAATTATTATTAAGCATCTATGACAAAGGGCCATAAAAGTAATATGACAAAAATCAAATTGCCCCATGTTAGGGGTAAGCTGATCCAAGTAAAGGGGTTAGTTAACTTACATGATAGTATTATTTAAATGTTTCATGTTTAAACTTGAACAAATAATGTATTAACTTATCAATAAAGGTTTAATAACATATAGTCTTACTTATTTTCTTAATTTACCCCGGGCATTTGGTAAATCCTTCCCCACAGGTACCATTTTAGACTAAATTGACTAGAATAATACTTGTGTGCTTCCCAACTTCACAGCCAGGTGTAAATGATGGATGTTTACTAGATTTAAGGTCAGATGACAACACAAAGTTCTAGGTAAAGGGTGTGGGCCATCTTACCCCGTTCTATCCTATGTTATGTGGCTGCTGTACTATTAGTCAGCCCTCAGAGGAGACAAAGCTTGGAGGTTCAACAGGTTCAACAAATTCAACAGGTGGCCTGCTCCACTTCCTGCCCCTCATGATGATAGGCCCTGTGCCACCTACTCCTGTCTGAGTCTGACACAGGTCCTTGGTCTTAATGACATTAAAGTCAAAAGACCTGTCATCAAACTAGGGGGCAAGCTGGTCAAAGTGCTGAGAGCAGCTGTGACGTTTACAGCCGCGTCATGCAAAACAACCATGACATGATGCACTCTCAGAATGTCTGCATCTGGTGAATGAGTGGACTGCACAACACACCACACAAAATGCCTCAGTGTGTGCAAGCTTTGAAAATATATAAAGAGTATTATAAACTACAGCATTTTCTGTTAACTGCTCAGTGTTCATTTACCCTCTGGCCATGGGTATGCAAGCTGTCTATGCAACTGACATGTTTGAATAGACCATTTAAATGTTCCATCAGATCTGAAGTGGATTCAAATTTCATTTTTTGTGTGTGTGTGCATCAGATAAGTTGGCCGTGCTCACTGCTGAAGACCTGTGCCTTTAAATCCCTTGCTTTCTGCAATGAGGATCTTTTACCATATAGTCAGTCAAACATTCTGACATCAGTGTCATTTTAATCTCCTAAACTGAGGTCACAACACGTTATGTAGAAACATTAGCGAATACATGATTACCCTGTTAACATAAACCAAAAATGGATTGTGAAAAAGTATTCTAATCTGGCTTTCTATGTAGGCCTACTGTATATCAGTTGTAATTTATCTTTGAAGAGCTATTTTGTATGTTTTACATGATAGTGAATAAACTGTTCAGGGTTCACTCTGATATGGTTTGGATGGACAGTTAGAGATAAGGCACCCAAAGTGCCTTATGGGTCATAACGTGATTTGTATAGTCCTGTCCCGCTGTACTGTACATGCTACTGTAACTTCTAATAAATGTTTATTTTAATAATCAATAGATTGTGTTCCGGCTTGGATCAATGGAACTAATGTAGTATAAGTTGTTCCTATGTATTTGTATCAAAATGAATTGTTTCCCAAGTGTTTAAAGAAACTTCACATTTTTATAAATATTAATGTTATATCAAGTTAATGAGTGTTTTACCTATTTTTTTGAGAGCCCACTTGCAATATCCTCACGGCTCACAGGTTGGATATTATTTAACGACTTGAAATCTAGCATCCCTATTCTTGGGGGGGGGGGGAGATTAACCACTAATCTACAAAAAAGAAACGGTTGTTTTTGTAAATGTTCATTTTATTTTTTATAATTTTTTTGTGTTCAGAGCAGTAATATTACTGATACACTGGTTTTATACATTCTCGCTATTCATCCAACTCTGAGAAGCATGCATACCTCAAGTGTTTTTACAGCTCTCAGATGGAGTAACAGGCAGTATACATACAGTACACCTACAGACATCATTGAATGATCCACAGATGCATCATTGTAATATATATAGTCATGTATATGTGCGTATTCCCAGATGTATATTTGACCAATATGATTTTTAACGTACAGCAAATGGAAGTCAAATGATGGGTGTTGTGATTCTGAAAGTGCAAAGCGAGCCAAGTGTTTGTTCTTCAACAGAAGAGAAAAGAAAACTTTTGGTCTGGTGAAATAAATTGATCGAGGTATTTCTGAAGAATAAAGCAGCAGCAGCAAGAGAAATAAATGGAAACATAGTACATCATTTTTTCCTCATTAAGGCTGTGAGGTACCATTTACCAACCCTGTCGCAGATAAAACAATTCTTCACCCACTTGCACCCACCCATCAGATAAATGTAACAATAACACAATTATTTAAAAGGATTGAGTGTGTTCCTTAATCTAGGACACATTCAATCATCTGAATGACCTATAACTTCCCAGTGTAGAGTATGAATATCAGTTTTAAACAGTCCATTTGAGTCAAGTCAAACAGTGAGACAGAATCACTGCTCAGATTGTAGGTGCCTTAGAGGTGCCATCAAGCCACTGAGAGGTGAGCTATCATTAATGGCAACATGCGATGTGTCATTGTACTGGGAGTCATATGATCGAGTCTCTTAGGCTGGGGAGTCCCATGAAAACTGTGGCATTAAGCTGGATATTGTCCTGAATAGTTTAGTGAAATTATTAATACAGCACCCATTGCTATTGGAGTACAATAAATATATCCAAAAAGTATTGTTATATTGCAGGGAATAAATTACATCTGATGTCAACAGAACAGAGAAAAATAATCTTGCAGCATGACATCAAGTGCTACTATACAATCTAATTAAACTAATTTAGCACTGAAAAGTATTGTTATATTGCAGGGAATAAATTACATCTGATGTCAACAGAACAGAGAAAAATAATCTTGCAGCATGACATCAAGTGCTACTATACAATCTAATTAAACTAATTTAGCACTTAACATTAAGAGGTCAAATAAAATGGCTAACTAATTATCAATTATGAATTCCTTGAGTCAATATTTTTCAATTATGTTGAGTACATGATGTGATCTTGATTCCTGAAACAGGCCTTCTGTTGGTCAAACTAATACATGAAAATAAATAAAACAAATGGCACAAAACATTCACATGGCTGCCACGATGTCGACTTGGCAACTACTACAGACTACTTGTGAGAACTGAAGCTGTAGACACATTTTGCTGCAGTGGACATACAGACTTAACGAAAATACGAGTATGTCACGTTTCAAAATATACAAAAATAAACTTGATATTTGAGAGACGATACATAATGAATGGTCAAAATACATCTATAAAAATTACAAACTTTCCCGGTATGGGGGAGTGGAGTGAACGCCGGCTCAAGTTAGGGTCATTGCTTTTTGGCCATGCACGGTAGGATAGGAAAAAGTCAAAATAATTACTAGCTCCAGCCTTAACCTAGGTACAAACACATTAACTCAGAAAAGACATTCGTCCTGAATTGGTTATTCTTCCACCCCCAACCTCACTGCCCTCCAGCATGGACGTGAGGCAGTAGTTAAGTATTAACTGAAAATAAGTGTTGGTCAATAGATTTTTCCAGGCAGTTCCTTTGCTTCGTTAGCTGTGCAGTGATTGCAAAATTGTAATGACACCGTCTGTGTGTTTACAGTACAGTATGTACATGCGTTTGTCACTACACTACTCGCATCATCAAATCACAACAGGAGGCCATGAAACTTCATACAACAAGATATCTCAATATCTGCCAGATGTTGCAATTTGGTGGTGAATAACACATTGTCGTAAATAACGTCTGAACTAAACTATATTCATTGTAGAATGATGAGACTGATTGCATTTGAAAGCTTGTCTCAAGCAATTTCACTTCCCTGCATTACATTTCATAAATGCCATGAGAATCAGAAGTTTGGCATTTCATGGCTGAGTGAACTAGGCGCACACCGGTTGGTTGCCCGTGTTTAGACCGTAGAGAAACAGGATGTTGATGGTACGACATGCAACACATATCCTGCTGGAATCGTATCCCAGGGACCCTGCAATTAAGTGGCCGTTGCTAGAGATGTTCCAACACCGCTTCTAACTTGCGGGCCGATCCGTTGTCAGTGTGTGTAACCCTGTATGGTTGTGTTTTGATGACAAATCATGGTTGTACTGTATGGCCTGGCTCAGGTACATTAGTACAACATGAGCCCTTTGTACAACATGAGAAAATACATGCAGAGAATGAATGCCATTCTGACAGTGACATTACACTCTCTGCTAGCACCACATGTGTTGTTTGGTAGTCATCCCGTTAAATTATGTGATATCTGATCGGTGCATAGACTTGACCCTGATCCAGCATTTTATGCTGCGGGTATCAGTATCGGAACAACTCTATTCAATCTGGTCATCTACTGCTATGCGCATAAAATACACAAAATGCTGCATTTTCAACTGGGGGTGGGGGGGGGGGGGGAGTGGGCCAAGAATGAGGTGATGGCAGTGAGCAGAAGACTTTTAAGAGGAGCTGAGGCCGGAATCGGACTCTGCGCTGCCGGCGCGATCCTTGGAGGTAGGGCATGGGGTGGAGGAGCAGGGGATGGTGTAACAGGAGCAGGTGCAGTGCTTCAGGGTCTCCTCTGTGATCACCTCCTGCAGGGAGTGCTGTTCCTCTACTTTGAAGATGTTGGGCTGCTCTCCCAGGTCTTCACAAATCCTTCAACGACAGGAGAGACAGAGAGGGGGGGGGGGGGTAAATCAGTCACAGTGGTCACCGGGTACACAGGGGTGTAATGGTCAAACTTATGTAACGGCCTTTCAATCATTCTATTTCCGACCGTGTCAAAGCCTAAAACGTTAACTGATCCCTCCTGTTGCAGGGATATTATTACCTTGGTGCAGTACAAAAAGAAGCAAACACAACTAAGCTGACAAAATAAAGTTTAGGCTAGAAAAATGACAACAATAATTCAGTATCGATGCAAGATGCAGCAGAACATCCGATAATTAATGAGTAGGCAGAAAAATGTTATTTCATCCAACTGGTTGTTTTGTTCCGATTCATTAAGAAATCCTATCACTCGGATAAGATCTCCAATAAAAACAGATAATCTACATTATCATTAGCCTGTTCAAACGCGAACACTACTCCAGTCCAAACTATCACAGAAAAGGGCACAAACCACATTCCTTCATGCATCCAAGGTTTATTAAAGAGACACCATCACACTTCTGATGTGCATTTCACATAATTGTTGAAGCTTATATTCGATAGAAACCACTATTTATGATATAACTCATGCCTTTCTGTCTGTCTATTTTGGCAGTTCTTGGTCATTCTACAATTCCCATGCATTTCACGGGCAACCAACAGCTTGGCACACCCATACACGTAGTATGTGACCGCATTACACTAAAGTGATTTATATTTTCTTAAGTGAAAATCAGCATTTTAACATAAACATGATGAACAAAGCCAATGTTCATAGGTCCGCGACCAAGGATAGCAGCTAAAATGCAAAGCGTTGTAGTTTTCACATTCACAGATTTGACTCCTGAACCATTACTGGAGTAAACTTTTCAGCTCGACATCAATGGCATTTCGGAAACACCCAGAAGATGACTCCATGTTATGGTTGCTAAAGGAACATTAGCACTGTCTACAACAAACAAATAGATATTAGGCCAGTCACAATTATTACATAATCGTCTAATCACAATTACTTGAGATAATCACAATTATTTTGCATAATCGTCATAATCGTTTCCATTTGAAAAATAGCAGAAATAGCTGATCTACAAGCTTACAATGCGCATTGTAAACTTGTAGATCAGCTATTTCCAAGAAATCCTTTTAAAGTATAAAATTATTAAATACGTCAGTAATCTGCCATGTGCAGTTTGTGATTATGAAGCCTAAATGGCGAACAGAAATTATGTTTGTATTCATATGTTCCAGTCTTCAATGCCAAAAACACAATTAAATCGTTAATCACAATTATTTGCGTGACGATCAATCGTCAATTTAAATTTGTAACCGTGACAGCTCCAATAGAGATAATGCAGAAAGTCATGATAGTGTCCCTTTAATGACAACCGCAGTACATCCAACAGCAGCAGCTAGCTTTTGTAGTCACTGCATAAAATAAATCCAAAATGGGAGATGAGCTCAGAGCCTCCTTAAACCAAAGGCAGAAAAATGAATAGCTAGAAATATGATGCCAAAATGCAGCTTCCTATAAGATACTGGGGGTTATTCGAGAACATCCACCCACTTAGATTAAGCAGTTAAAAGATTACACATGGTTAGGTTTCACCTCTCTGGTGTAACCACGGTGTCACACGATCCAGTTTCATCCCTAAAACACAGAGGTGCTAGCCTTCAGTGAAAGTTATTCAACCCTTTTAAAAGAAGCAGGTCTTATCTAATCTGACCTGTTTCGTGTGCTACTCAAGCCATTCACTCGGTGCTGCTGCAAGCAGTCATCGCATGCATAACAAGCAGGGATAAAGGGCTTAAAGTTATACTATGTAACTTTTTTTATAAAACAAATCTTAAAGTTGTCCTAACTATTAAAACGCTAAGGTTTTAGAACACCCACGTTAACACCCACGTTAATTTCAGCCCCTAAAGCCTTCTGTAAATATAGGCTGCCCTATATCAGAAAATTACGTTCTACCCCTCTACGGATTCGTATCGGTTGCGGTGGTTTGCGGCCCCGCTCCAGTGGTCCGCGGCGACACCGGGCGAAAAACGGCCGAAAAAAGCAATACCGCTACTGACCACTAGTTTAGCAACTTACACAGTATAGCTTTAACGCATGGTCATACAGGCGTCAACCAGCAGGAGGGGGGAGGGGGGGGGGGGCATGTACTGTCCAGTGTCCAAAATGATAGACAGGGCAGTCAAATCGCTGTTTGACATCCAAATACTGTAAGAAACTCAAAGAACCAACAGATAAAGCAAGCCGTCTTGACAACAGAGTCAAAATATGAGACCAGCGAGAAGTCAACCGTTGCGTCATTGTCAAGGAACACTTCTCTGTTAAGCAGCGAGCTGGGGTGCTTTCAGGCAGTTGTTTTGCAGAAGGCATCAAAGCAAAAACAATCAAACAAAACAGAAAAACAACAACAACAACCATAAAGGCGGTGGTGAGTGAGCAAATCAATAAAGACACAACCAGGAACCAGAGTGACATTACGGGCATCTGGAGAACTTGAGTCAAAATATGGCACCACGCATTCACAAATTCTGAAAGAAAGAGGCACAGTTATGACAACAGCGTGAAGGCGATGCAAGCGCCGGAATCTGAGACGTAGAATGTAGGTGAACTGGAGAAGTCAGTGGCATAACTCCCTAATCCCTGTGGCCAGTTTTCTGTGAGAGGTGTGGAAAAATGTAGGTCACAGCTCACACACAAACACAGTTTAATGGTATGGGGAAGAGAGAGCGCTGAGACAGCTGAATGAAGAGCTCCAGTCACACGGTCACGTGACCAGAGCAGACAAAGTGCTCCTTTGAGCAAGCATCCGTTTCGCTGAGCTAGAACTAAACCCACTGTAAAGTGACACGCTCCACTGTTAGGTAATGAATAACCCAGTTATTGACCAACCGCTGTGGCCCCGACCAAACGCCTGTCAGTTCAGAGTTACGTAATATTACATTTTCATTGTATAACCCTGTCCCTGACACAGTGTTGTTGCTTTGAAACACCTTTGTTGGTCTAGACTAGATTCTCAGGGCTCGGCAACCTTTTTGACATTAAGTGCCATGTGTTCATGTTCTTGATAGTCAGTGTGCCGTATCAACATGAAGTTTAATTATGACACCACATCAGCATTGTATAATATTTCCAACTGATTTTGATTGGCTATACATAACCTTTCTTTTCCTCCTTCTTTAGAGATATTTTCTTTCACATAATTAGACTCATTCAGCAGGCGGCAGACGGCCGGACGCCCAATTCGACCGATGAATTTTTTTGACGCCGTCCGACGCCATCTTTCTAGTGGAGCCCTGGCGTTAGGTTGCCTTCCCCTGAGGCAAAGCATTTTTAATGAAGATCTCCATTTCCATTTAGCCAAATGAGGCGTTTACTGTCACGACACACCAGTCAACATGGCCACAGACAAACAGCCTGCGTAGAGCGGCTTCATGACCGACTGTGTGTTCATTCACAAACTGCACACACAGTAACTGACTATCGTTAGTTCACGGTTGGACAGGGAGGACAGTCAGGACAAATTATTGGACAGGGAGGCCACATAATTATTAGACTACAAGGGCTCTAGTTTGAGAACTGTTGCACTAAACAATAACTACTTCGAGTCGCACCAAGGCACTAACAAAATATCCCGTAAGGGCTGAGATTCCTAGGTTTTGTGAAACACCTTCATAGATTGGACGTGATGCGTGCAGTGTGTGCTGCTTGGCATAACAGTAGGATTCTGGGTATGCTGCTAGGAGACACAAATAAACAGGTTCTTCTGCATCAACGAAAGTGTCACCTATAAACAATAACCGACATACAATAGGCCTTTGCATTTTAAAAGAGTGAATTATTAATAATGGGATGAGTAAGGACTGGTTAGTTTTCCAACAAAATGCTTTAATTGTAACTAGATAGACATTTTAGTTTGCAGGGGGGGGGGGGGGGGGGGCACCAACTTCTAGAGGCTATATGTTTTATTTCTATGTTTCCCTCATATTTATTGGAGAAAATTTAAATCACATCCCTAATCCATCTCTACTGCAAAAAATAGAACTGGTACCATCACAACCCGTTTACACACTTCCCCGCTTACTTTTGCAGTACCAGTAAATGTCTCCATAGAGCACTGTGCAATGTGTCATTTGAATAATTAAGATAAATAAACTATGTAATTGTTTTTGCCGTTGAACATTGGAACAAACATTTCTGTATCACAATGTGTGCTGCCCATAAACATTAACATACCGCCCTCAGACTAAAGGCTTGTATCTTCTAATAAAGTACGTTATGTCTATGTTGGAAGGGCTTACAATTTGTAGCTTGTTTGGAACGATCCTGCTGTCATTCATCTTGCCCTGACATGACACTGGTGCTGAAAGGCATGGCAATAGATTTGGAATGTGTTTTTTGGCAGACAGACAGTCCTAACAACACGCATACACACACATACTTGGGTTACTTCTTTTTGTTGTTCTAGCAGGTGCACCTTTTACAAAAGGGAGGAGAACGCATCAATGGCTTTGTTGCAACGAAGGATATTCTGTTACTGTAGGTGAAAGGCCGTCAAAATTAATGCGTCACCTTAGACTGTCCATAATACTAACCTAATCTAACAAATCTATCAAACCTCAGCTGTAAAGGGCACCTAATAATATAGGGTTACATAATAAGGAACGTAATAATATAAAGGTTATATAATAAATATAAAGCTGTATAAGGCACCTGATAATATACAGTGAGGTGTGTTCATGTTTCCGTCAGGAATCCACACTTAACGACATTAAAGTCTTACAGGCCTTGCACGTGTTTCTGCTTGACCTACTTTGACCTACCTGTCATAGATCAGCCCGTCAATCCCCTCCTCTCTGAGCAAGGTCCTGGTGTCATGGTCATTGTTGTGCTCTCCCCAGCTGAACACCACCAGGCCTTTGGACTGGGCCTCGCGGATGAA
This sequence comes from Nannobrachium achirus, assembly GCF_963921795.1. Lineage (NCBI taxonomy): Eukaryota > Metazoa > Chordata > Actinopteri > Myctophiformes > Myctophidae > Nannobrachium > Nannobrachium achirus. The sequence continues at coordinate 35,707,408 of NC_137823.1, forward strand.
GCTCAGGTTCTGCAAAAGCTCTTCGCTGTGTGCGCTGATACCCTGGAGGGACAGGAAAAGAGGAATTGATCATAATACAGCATGATGGATGAGTAGCAGCGATTTGGGAGGATGGGAGAAGAACAGAGCAGAGGGATGATCAATAAAGGACAGATGAGCAGCACCCATCCAATCAATATCCTTATTGATTGTGCTTTGATTCGTCACAGATAAACAGCAGTTCAGGCGTCCGTTTGCTTTATCTGTGAACTCTCTGTCACGCCCACAAAACCAATACTAACACGGGTTGAAGATTTGAACACAAGTTGTAAACTGGTGGTGGTGGCATTTGCTCGTCATGCAGAGAGTTAAATTGCTCCGCTAGCACCAGTACCGCTTACCAAGATGTTCTCGCTCTCGGCAAAGCTCATGGCGAACTGGGTAGTTTGGCAGCGGATGTCCATCATCTCGGGATAGAGTTTTGTGATGCCCTGGGTCAGGAAGAGGATGGGATATTTGTTCTGCTTCTGACGCACCCTAAGGGGGAAGAGGACAGAACTCAATGACCATTACAGTTTGTTTTGTACAAAGGACAAAACAGATCTAAGGTCTTCATTAGCCTTTAGATTTGGAGATGCCATGCCAACCAGTAACTAACAGGAGGGTGTATTTCATCTGCATGCTGGGGACTTGGTAGCCATAAATCATAACTCTTGTAGAGTGCTTTTATTTTGGGACGTTATCTCTTTACAAGAGTTAATTATAAAGGGAAGTCAGAACGCTCTTGCTGGTTGAGCCCTTCCATCCATTTTTGGCTCAAAACATGTACAAATCAATAAGGTGCTCACCGCATTGTCTAAACAGTTTTCTATCTACCGATGCACCCACTCATTGGCATGTGTCAGTCCATATGTTTCCAATAAATGTATGTTTACTCAAACTTCTCCGAGTCTCATCGCTTTCCTTGTTGTTGGGTGAAAATAGCCAAACATATCACGTGACGTTGATCGCCTTCGCTATTCGCTCATACTAGGACATGGCGGTTTGTATGCGGAAGCATTCCGACTAGGAAACACGAGTCTCCTAGAAGTTTGAGTAAACATTAATGTATTGGAAACATATGGACTAACACATGCCAACTAGTGGGCACATCGGTAGATAGAAAACTGTTTCGACAATGCGGTGAGCACCTTATTGATTTGTACATGTTTTGAGCCGAAAATGGACGTTAGGGCTCACCCAGCAAGAGCGTTCTGACTCCCCTTTATAACTCTTGTAGATAACGTCCCAAAACAAAAGCACTCTACAAGAGTTATGATTTATGGCTAGGGACTTGGGAGTTGTTTACACCCAAGGTGTAAACTGTAAATTCTGCCATATTGCCAATGAACCCCAAAATATGTCAAGCCCTAAACTGCTGAAGGCACACCGTACTTGGGTAACCCTGTGCACTGAACTCGCTAAACTCAGTTCCCACACACAACATAATCCAATAGTGGAGGCACATGACGGGTAGCCCAAAGCGCTTACATGGTGCAGATATCCGGGTCGAAGCAAGAGAAAACAATGCGTCTTTTGCCCGCTTTCTCCAGAACACATGACAAGATGACGTCCAGGAAACTGTTCATGTTGAAGTAGGATGACAGATTGCCATCCCACGACTCATCCTGTCAATACAAAAAGGTAATACACATTAAGATCAATGCAGAGTAACCTTAGCTTAAAATGTAGGACCCCCTTGGAGACGAGATGACGCATCTCAAGGGGTTTATCCTCAAATTACATTTTGAAATAAAAACAAATTTCACAATTAACTCATGGTAGAATCAGTATAAAGTATATTGGGTTTCTACAGTAGATAATGCAGTTCATGGACTATCAAATCCTCAGTATTGATCACAACACATTCTCCATCCATTCTCTGAGTAAAATAGTAAAAAATCACACCCGTGTGAACTGAGCGGTGGTCGTGGAGGCTGTGCAACAGCACTACTGGGTGGGTGCAGCGGGGTTAGTGTGCTTTACAATGCTGTAGTTTCTTCACACACTCTAATTTATTTGACCCTAAAACATTCAGTTTGTTAATCTATCTATAAATGCGAGAAGTCTCTGCGTGCGTGTGTGTGTGTTTGTAATCCGCGTATCTCGAGAACCGTTCGTCCCACCGGCTTCAGATTCGGCACGCGCGTTCCCCGCCGCGGCACGGAGTGCAGTGCCGGGTCCCGAACCGGCGCGAAACGTTCGGAATCTCCTTATGCGGGGTTGATTGTTGACATCAGGCTGTTTCTGAGGAAATCGGCGAAAGCTCTGACTCATTGTGACATCACTTCATAAAAGGCTCTGACATCACGTACGCCACATGAGTCAACAAAAAATCTCTGTGAGTGTGTATGTATGTAGGTAATCCGCGTATCTCGAGAACCGTTCGTCCCACGGGCACGCGCGTTCTCCATATATGGGCATAAAATGAATGCCCCCATATGAGAACCGTTCGTCCCACGGGCACGCGCGTTCTCCATATATGGGCATAAAATGAATGCCCCCATATATGGGCATAAAATGGATAAAGGGACACAGACAGACAGATTCAGAGATCTCCATATATGGGCGTGAAATGGACGCAAATAGACAGATATCTCCATATATGGGCATATATGGGCATAAAATGGACCCAGAACTATATGGACGCAAATGGCATATATGGGCATAAAATTTACGCAGAATCACAAAGATCTCCATATACGGGCATAAAGGGACACAGACAGACACACAGACAGACGGATACAGAGATCTCCATAAATGGGCATAAAATGGACGCAAATGGCATATATGGGCATAAAATTTACGCAGAATCACAAAGATCTCCATATACGGGCATAAAGGGACACAGACAGACAGATTCAGAGATCTCCATATATGGGCGTGAAATGGACGCAAATAGACAGATATCTCCATATATGGGCATATATGGGCATAAAATGGACCCAGAACTATATCTGCAGTGATCTCCATATATGGACATAAAATGGACGCTGACAGACAGACAGATAACAGATATCTCCATATATGGGCATAAATGGACACAGGCAAACAGATGGTCAAAACGGGTCCTATGACAACAGGTATAATGGGGTTTGCATTAAAGGGCGGGGCATTCATTCCCTATTTACATTGTTCCGAGTTGGCCAGGTCGCCGACTAGACGCTGGGCCGCCCGAAGGGCGGCCCAGCTTCTAGTAATAATAATAATACTTGACCACACATGCTGACCCACCCTTCCCCCCTGTGTGTGTGAGTGAGTGAGTGAGTGAGTGAGTGAGTGAGTGAGTGAGTGAGTGAGTGAGTGAGTGAGTGAGTGAGTGAGTGAGTGAGTGAGTGAGTGAGTGAGTGAGTGAGTGAGTGAGTGAGTGAGTGAGTGAGTGAGTGAGTGAGTGAGAGAGAGAGAGAGAGAGAGTGTGTGTGTGTGTGTGTGTGTGTGTGTGTGTGTGTGTGTGTGTGTGTGTGTGTGAGAGAACAACAGCGCCCCTCCCTTAACATGTGTGGTCAGAAAAGGTACTGCAGCCTTGAGGCTACATACAGACACAGACGGACGGCCGGACGGCCGGACACACACACGGCCACGTATAGGAGACGGTGTGACCACCGCTCAAAAAACACTAATCCACATTGGTTTGGCCCTGAAGATCCTGACAGGCAGAACTGACCTTCAATTGGCAGATCCACTTGAGTTCGATGTTGAAGCCAGTATCCTCAGCAACAGCTTCGAAGATCTAGACAACAGAAATGTAATAATAATACAGTGTTGTAGGAACCGGGAATAGAATCAGTCTGCAGCTACAATGACCAGCTGAGGAGTTATTACATTACGAATGTACACGTCTCTCCGATTATTGTGGGCTCGCCTGTAAGGCGAGCACACTTTAGATATTGTCATTATTTATCTATCAGGCAATCATATCAAGTTCTCCTCAAAACTTCGGTTCCTTTCTACTCCTACATACTTAGTGAGAAAATGAAAATAAAAACATCAATGTGTTCAGCTTACAGTGGCGAAGTGTGCTATTATTTTTTACAGCAATCGGCCAAATGGTGGCGCTGTAGGAAGCCTTCGAAAGTGCGAACTTTGAACAGGTATAGCTCATGCTGTGTTTGAGGTCCAGCCATGAAACCTGTATACACGTATGCGTCTCCTCATGCCGAACAACTTTTACCCTCTGACTTTTGACCTCTGACCTTTAGATCCCCCAGAATTTTGAATTATATGAAAAACAGTAAAAATCTATCTCCTCCTGGGATTTTTGAGTTAAGCGCACAAAACTTTTTTCACATGAACTTTGGACCAATACGGTCAGATTGATCAACTAGATTTTTTTTAAAGTGAAACATTATTTTGTAATAATTCACTCAATATTGCAGTTTTATGCCAATAATTCTTTTGCCTCTAAATCATACATACAAAGTCACACGTTCATGCCATTTGGCAAAGATGTAGAGGGTTAGTCAAAATATCACTGAAACCAATCTTATTCCAATTGGCCAAAGGGGGGCGCTATACGAAGCGTTTGAAAATTCAAACTTCAAACGGGCATAAGTCATGACTCGTTTCGTTTGAAGACATGCAACTTGTTACACGCGTGCTTTGACTCAAGCGGAAGACATCTGTGTCGTTGTTAAGTAAGCTCCGCCCTTCGATTTTCCGCCATTTTGAGCAGTTTGTAAAACACGTAAACCCGCTTTTATTCTGGAATTTTCGCGTCACGTGCACAAAACTTTTTTTATGTGAACTTTGGACCAATATCTAAAGATCTGTCAGATCGGATTTCTTTAAAATTGAAACATGCTTTTTTTAATAATTCAATGAATATTGCAGTTTTATGCAAATTATTCTTCTGCCTCTAAATCATACATGCAAAGTAACATGTTCATGGCATTTGGTGTTAGTCCAAATATCACTAAAACCAATCTTACCCCAATTGGCCAAAGGGGGGCGCTATATCATTTTGAGCAGTTTGTGAAACGCTTAAACCTGTTAGGATTTTTTTCGCAATTTGCATGAAACATTCTACACACAATCTAAGGACCTTTATCTAATATGCCTATGAAGTGCACACACACAAAAAATATAATAATAATTATAAATATAGCTGCAAGCAGCGATAAAGTGGCCAAGGCAAAAAAAAACTCAAATCATGAACACAGCCTGCAATGTGCGTGAAATCTTGCAAGCACATTCCCAATAGGTCAAGGAACAGATACCCCCTTCTCACATTGGCCTGTTATAGCGCCACCAGCGGGTCAACTTTTGCACAACACATTTTTGGAACAAAATGGACCAATCTTTGACGTCAGTAACGTCAAAGAGAGCACTGCCTGCGATCTTGACATTTTGTACTTTTATAGCCATTGTTTTCTGGCTTGAAGCGAGCCCACAATTGTTTCGAAGGAACAATATTTTCTAGTTTAATGGTTGTTGTGAGAGCAAAAGCGAAGCTTGTTGCATAACAATCAAATAATATACTTAAGTAGCGTGCAGCCATCTGTCGCCATGAAGGCTAGCAGTTATTTACCTGCGAGAGGGAGGGGAAGGGCTGATGTTCATCAACTTCATCTTCATCATCCATCAGATCTGAAGGACAAACAGTTGATTCCCAGAGACTTTTAAGTCAACACACAAAATCCCATGCTGCTTTATAGTGATGTAACAATGGCTGAGGATTGCCATCTTTCATCAGAACAAAAGGCCTGGATTCGAGCCATTCTTTTGATCCTACAAGCCCACCGCTTGAAAGCATAAGCAACACGCCTAGAGGTAAATCAAAGCCCCTGCTGCAACAGTGGTGCAATGGCTTATTATAAATGTAATGGCTTATTATAAATGCTTCATTTATACCCCGTAGTACGACGGTGGCAATCAGCAAACTGCCACCGTCATACAATTAGGTATGAATCAGAAATGAGAATCTCATCTAATTCACTTCTGTGGCAGAGAGACGGGAAGAACATTTGTGTACCTTTGTGATCGTTCACTTTGATGGCTGTGGCATGGACCAGCTGGAAAACAAATCAACAAATGACACTCAATACCATGGGTTTTATTGTTAATATTTTGTTCACATCTCTTTTTTGTAAGCTGAAAGGTATGTCCTATGTGGGATTCAAACCCAGGTTTCCAATGCATAACACAACATTTCTACCAGTGAACCACGGATTGAATTAATTAAAATTATTATGAATTCATTCAATCACCTTCAAAGGCTGTAGCTGGTCAAATGTCAGGTATCTTGCTACCACTTTGAGCTACATGAACAGTGCCATCACATTACCTTCAAAAGTTGCAGCTGGTCAAAGGTCAGGTCTTTCACTGGCACCTCAATCAGCTCTAGAGAAGTCTTGTCGTTTTTCTGTCACAGAGTATAAAAGGAAACAATGACGCTGGGGTTTCACATAAACCTCTTAATGCCTTGAAATTCAATTAATCTTCTCGGGGGGGCTGTTCCAAGAACCATTCCTGAGGCTACATTCAGAGAAGCAGCCCAAATTAGATTGTCCAGATTTGAACCCTGATTTATACTTTCTCATACGATGGTGTCGCTCGCTATATAAAGTATCATACACCTGTTTATGTTGTTAACACAGCAACCAATGCAGATAGGTCCACGATGTCTGAATACACAAATCTGATCTGATCACTAGCAAATAACAGTGTGGACAGTCAGTACGTACAAAAGATCAGATTTCAGATGCATGCAGTTTGAACAAATTACAATTTACAACAACGCCTGGAGTCCATGAATTATTACCTTCCTGGTGGAGATACAGCAAGTCAGATCATGGTAAACGATGGGGACGGAATCCTTGGAGAGGTGAACATCAAACTCCACATAGGCAGCACCCTGCAGGAACACAAACACAACATCACAACCTTAGACACAAAGGAATGGCATGGGGGGGGGGGGGGGGGGGGGGTGGCGCTGGTTAACCCGATCAAAGACGATAGGATGACACCAAGACTACCCAGCTTCGATTGATTTCCTGTATGTGTGTCACATGGCTTTAGTTTAGGAGACCAGAAGTAGGACATGATTCTCTGAATTCCACACAAGTGACCATGAGCACAGATTATGATCATTTTGTTACATAGTCAAGCATTGAAGTAAAAATTTGACCCATTCTTCCCAGGGCGCATATTGTGTTCCGAACATGGTATTTCTCCAGACAGAAAAATCAGGATGAAATGATCTTTGTTCGGGACCTGGCTGTGACCGTGCCCACTTGGGAGACCGAAAGTTTGGACCATTTTGTACGAGTTTGGACAAGCCCTGGAATGGGCCCTCTACAATATATGAAGTATATTACTACATTCAACCTGGTGTCCCAATTATAGGCAAAATTATAGGCGAAGATCATTTTAAACACTTACTTTTACTTTTTCCCCCAAAAAATAGGGCTTTCAAGTGATTAACTTACATGTTTGGCAGCGCTTTTGAATGAGGCTACGGTGTTTTCCCTGACTTTGTGGTGCCTGTAAAAAAAAAAAGAAAAAAAAAAAAGAACAATAAACGCACATGAATATAACAACATATATTAGGTAATAAGCACAGGACAACATAAGTAAAAGATTTGCACGTGTTTGTTTAATTCATGGTGGAATTTATTTGCAAAGTATACTGTAGGCATTCATTTTGAATGTACAGAACACACCGACCTTCCAGTTTCCTTTACCGTACCATGTCTTACCTGCACGTGAGACCATTTGCACAAAGGCCAATGTTCTATATCTGTTACTGTCCTTTGCACCTCATGTACACATCTGCTGCTATTTTTAAACTCATGTATATTCAGTACATATACATAGTACAAACATGCTATTCATAGGAACATTTTATTATTTGGCCTGCTTCTATGCTTGCTTTGTTCTACTCTTCTTCCATTTCCTGAAAACTCCAAATGCAAAACATATTTCACCCTCTTCTTTACACCTGTAAACCACTGTGATATGATGAATGAAGTTCATTCTTCTTTGGTGTACATTCCATCTGACAATATATATTTTTGTCAATGATGAACACATCTCTTATAACATTATTACTGCATTATGAGATATCAAGGCATAAAGCATAATTTAACCACTTAGGCCCAGTTTTACACTTCGTCGATAGCAGATCTACAAGCTCAAGCTTGTGAGCTCGTAGATCTGCTGCATTAAAAAAAACTGTCAAAAAACAAAAAAACACATAATGACATGCCCAAAATAGGGAAGCTAGGATTAAAGTGGTCAAAATGAGGGTGATTTCCTGTATCACAATGCATTCACTTTAAAATGAGTGTGGCGGAGTTTAAATGAGGCTTAAAACTGTGTTCATGCTTTACTTGGCTGCGTGTGTGCTGCCAGCTCCTCTGTGGCCAACATCCAGGGCACTCCTCTTCTTCCAGTATTTAGCGAAGGAGGCGCTCATGTCACACTGAAAGCGCTGGATGGGCCTTATCACCAGATAGTCCACTGGAAGGGAAAGGACACGTGAACACGTTATTCGCTTGATAACTTCATACCAGATATGATTGATTGATGATAACAGGCGCTGGGTGGGTCACTTTTCTTTCACCTGCAGCCGGATAACACCAGTCAACGTGTTTTAACTGTCCATTGTGTCTAACATTGATAGTTAGTGGTCAATGCATCTAGTTAGTGGTCAAGGCATCTGAACTAGCCTGGGATCCAGCGAGCTTTTTTTAGTTTTTATTTTTTTTTCTCTCTCATTTCGCTTCACAGTCTGGAAAGCCTTAAGGGAAAAAACAACTTGCGACTTCTGTCTGTGGGGGGATGGGGACAATGTTTATAAAGTAAAACTCAAGTCACTTCCTGACTTGCCTACTGACCCTGGCCAGACTGAGTAGTGAAGTGAGAAAAAGACGAACATAGCGAATCAGGCTGGATTCCAGGCTACAACTGAGCTGTTCTACTGTATATTGATCGTTGGTGATCAATGCCTCTGAACTGTCCTACGACACTTCACCTCGGACTTTCCCGATGGTCTGTCTCGAATTGCGTCCCATGATGGGAAGCGTGGCTACACCAATGTCCTTGCCACTCTCTAGGAAGGTGGAGGAGAGGAGAATGGCTATACCCACATGACCTGGGTGGGTGTCCCCCTGGACCACATGTTCACCCAAGTCCTCCTGGAGACATAGACATGAGATTAGCGCAATGTTGAACAGGTGTACATCTGCCCAGATAAAACTACAGCAGGAGAAGTCTTGTATTTTTGGTGGTGCATTCAAACCTGAAGAGATATATTTGTTTCTAGTCGCTTCAATAGCTTCACTTTAGTCACGCTGGTCAGCGTTGGAAAGAAATAATTTGTCACGTCAGAATCAAGGCGAAACACCTGGGAAAAAAGTCCCAAAACAAAACACCCAAAACATTTCCGTGTCTCCGGACAACGTCAACGCTAATTGTTTGTCAGCAGGCGATGGGTGGAGTGGGGGAAGCGAAGGTCGCTTCAGTTTGATTTTTACAAATGCGGGCGAAGATACCGAGGTGACCATTCGGGTCGTACGCGTTGCCACGCTTGGCTTGTTTTTGCTTTGACTTTGTATGTAATTGCGCTGCTCGAACTATCCAGATTTGAACGCACCTTTAGACATTGTTAAAGCAACTTGTCTTGATTCAAGTTGCAGGTTAATTACGGACACTTGTGAATGGGATGAAGTGGTTACCTCAAAGAACTCGAAGGTGAGCTCCAGGTTGTCTGGGTTCATGGTGTGGATACTGTACTCCATCCACTGGGAAGGCTCCAGGGCATAGCCGCACTCAGGCTGGAAGTGCCGCGACTTGTAGCCGTTCTTACTGATCATGCTGGTCTGTAGAGTGGTGGAGATTTTGTGCCAGGATGGAGGGTGGGGCAGGTGGGGCTCCTCTTCCTCATCTTCTCCCTCCTCCTCGAAGCCCTCCCACTGTAGCCTAATCCTGGGAAGGAAAAGCAAATAGAAACAAAATTGAAATACCAGGATTATAACATAATTTAAACCTTTCCAATAAGTTAAAGTTATCTTATAACAGTCTTGCCTGGCATTAGCCAGACTAATAACGTGGATTCCCTCACACGTTGCTCCGCGCCATCAGCCTGGACTTCGGCCCATAGGGAGTGAGTATGAGAAATCAGAAAATGACCGGGCCAATTCAGTGACTGCGTTTCAAATGAACAATGAAACGCAATAGCTTTTCTTCATGGTGGACATGACAACTCACCTAACCAGGCTGAACAAAAGGCTCCAGGAACAGCGGAGCACTGCCCTGCAAATGCCAGAGGCAGTTTTGTCCTTCGAGCGCAAGTTGACAGTGTTCGCCAGAGATGTACAGCGAGGCACGCTCTCTCTCTCTCTCACTTCAAAGAAGCCCACGATCACACAATTAACAGTGATTATTTACAGGGTGCAATCGTTGATATGCAAACTGCATTTGGGGGGCGATTTATAAGGCTTAAATATTTTTAGCGGCTCAAGACAGATTTGGTATTTATTCATTTTTGGTCCAAAATGGCACTTTCAACATTTAGGGTTGCAGACCCCTGGCGTAGTTCTTGTGAATAGCCAATAGTCAAAATGACACCTTTCAGACAGCTCATGGAGTGCAACACCATTTAGGCTGTTCATTACCCAAGTTGTCCGGGAGCATTTAAGGAAAAAGGAAATGCAGTTCTGCTCCATTACAACAGTCTCATGTCCCTTTCAGCCGGGACCTTCAGAGAGTGGTGGTGTTGAATTCCATCCCTGCTTACCTGAAGCGAGACTTCTTGTATTTCTTTTTGGTGATGGATACTGGAGACTTCTTGGAATGGTGCAGACGTAGACGAATCTCTGTCTGGCACGTCAGCCAGCCAGCGTCCACACACTCTACACCATCTGCAGGGAGGGGAGCGAAGGCTTGGTGAGAACTAAGACACCCAATAGCTCCCATGATACAGTAGCTCTACCAATGTATCTGGCCCCACCGACAACAATAAGAAAGGACAGGCAAGAACAGTGACCATGAAACCTCATGAATCCCAAATGCTTACCGGTAAGTCTCTAAAGAGGTCATTGGTATGGATTTCAAGACAGATGTGCTGCTTATAGTATTGATAACTTATGGGGCATTAATCATGACACTAATGGACTTCCATGACTCGTAGTATAAATGACGGTGGTAGATTTAACTGTGTATTCTTCAACTTACTGATAAATCCAAACTGGCCATCATCAACATTCAAGAGTGGCCCTGCAAGGAGGAAAAGAACATATTAGAAGACTTTTAGTGGACACTCAAACAACCACTAAAACTTGTGGGTCTGAAATTTTAATTTATTTGCCATCAGTTTTAGTGGTTGATGACATTTCCAGTAGGAGCGAGATCATTTAGCGACCTACAACCGGGTCGCGACGTGGTCGGTAGTTTTCAGCGACCGGGTCGCTAAATCGAGCGACCGGGTTGCTAAATCGAGCGACCGGGTCGCTAAATCACCGACCGCTCCGCTAAATCGACCGACCCGGTCGCTAAATCTACCGACCTGCCTGCAGTTTTAGGTCGGTAGATTTAGCGACCCGGTTGGTACATCTAGTGACCCGGTCGGAAGATTTTGCGCCCCAGTCGGTCGATTTAGCGACCCGGTCGCTCGCTTTAGCGGCGCGGTCGGTGATTTAGCGACGCGGTCGGTGATTTAGCGACCCGGTCGGGAGGTTGCGTGGCAGGTTAGCCTAACTGAGGTAAGGTTACTGAGGTTAGGTTTAGGGTTAGGGTTAGGGTTAGGGTTAGTAGCCCGGTGGTCGGTGGAAGCGACCACCGGTCGGTGGATTTACCTACCCGGTCGCTGGATTAGCGTCACGGTCGGTGGAATTAGCGTCCCGGTCGGTGGAATTAGCGACCCGGTCGGTGGTTTTAGCGTCCCGGTCAGTAGTTTTAGCGTCCCGGTCGGTCGATTTAGCGACCCGGTCGGTGTTTTAGCGTCCCGGTCGGTGGTTTTAGCGTCCCGGTCGGTGGTTCTAGCGTCCCGGTCGGTGGTTTTACCGTCCCAGTCGGTCGATTTAGCGACCCGGTCGCTGAAAACTACCGACCACGTCGCGACCCGGTTGTAGGTCGCTAAATGATCTCGCCCTCTCTCGACATTTCTTTAAGCTTCACACATTGAATTCTGATATACACTATTGAGACTCAAAAGCAAGCTCTTTACCATAGAGCACATTAAAGAGTCTATGCAACAGGTTTGAATTCTAAAAGAAAAGAAAAGAACCTGCTGGCTAACGTGCAGAAACAACTAAAATACAAGTCGTAAGACACAAGGTCCTCTGAAGGACTTGCTAGAAGGGGTAAAAAAAACAAAACAAAAAAGGGATGGGGTGACAGGGTCCAGGGTGAGAGGGGACAACACGCAGGGTAGGGGACATGTCTACACACAGCATGTTATTTTTTCCTATCAAGCTGTTTCCAAAGAACCTTTGTCAGCGGGACTCCTAAACACAATAGTGTTCACCAGAGGAATCCGCCTGTATTTATAATAGTGTTTCCTCTATGACTCTAGATTGTTCCAGCTTTAACAACAAAGCCCCTCACCCACCCACAGCAAAACCACACCTCGCCAAAGCTCCCACAGTATAAAGTGCATCCTAGAAATTGAAATAGAAATAGAAAATAGAAATTGCCCGTAAGCCAGATTTATACTGAGTTGCATAACAGATCTACAAGCTCAACACGCATTGTTGTGAGCGTGTAGATCAGCTATTTTTGGTATGCGACACCAGGCTCAACAAAGTATATATCATGCCCCTTAAAGAACTGATCTAAGCTCAGATGTGCCTCTTCCCCAAATAAACTTTGCCATCTGTGGTTTATGAGCAACATCGATGCAGTGTTGAGAGAGAATGAGGAGAGGTTGTATCTGTGTGGGGCACCAATGAGGAGAGGTTGTATCTGTGTGGGGCACCGTTATCAAACCCAAGTTACCCAACAATATTGTCGTCTTTCTTGTGTTCTGTACCTGTGGCGCGCAGAGTGCGCGGTTGCTGATGGGTCTCCCACTTATTGACTATCACTTGACAGGGACCACCAGCACTCTGCAATTCCAATATTTATATATTCATATATCTTCATTATACATGTATTCATTCATATAGACATGTGACAAATTAAAGGAAAGACCTTGAATAAAATGAGTGGAGGAACATAACAAATGCCAAATGCAGATGCTTCCATACACACGTGTAGGCCTACTGCATGACCTATCTGTGGGCAAAACTGGGCATGTATACAAATTCTGATGAAGATGTTAATTAAGAGGAAAGGATCTAAGTGACTGAAAGATGGTTTATTATTGGGGCACAGATGGCAAGCGCTTTAGTCACGACGACAGCTCAACTGGATAGTATTTCCATAGGAACTGTAACTCAAGTGACATCTGCATTTCGATCTGTGGGAAAGACATCGGTCAATGCAGGATGTGATCAGAGTCAGACTGTGTCAGCAAGACAAAGAGACAAACATACATCTGAACGTTCCGTGGTGCAAAAACCATAGGCACTGGTCTACACAGAGATGTGGTCAGAAGAGTCATCCTTATTCTCCAATCTCCACAAGTGCCGAGTGCCTGTGTTGTGTACAGACATGAATGCACCCAACGGTGAGGGCTCTATTATGTGGCTCTAATATGCTGGGGGCATGACAGGGGGGTGGGCAGTATGCGGGACATGACAAAGTCAACCTGAGTGTTCACCTTTATCCTATGACTAAACATTTATATCCAGATGATTCCCATCTGGGTCTTAGCATGAATGACACTATTCTTATCCACAGGGCATGAGGAGTGACTGAATGGTTTGACAAGTATGAAAATGATCTGAATGTGTTTCTATGGCCTTCGCAGTCACCAGATCTCAAACCAAATGAACACCTATAGGAGATTTTTGACAGGTGTAAGACACCATCATCAAAACACCAAATTAGGGAATACATTTTGTTATACTGGTGTCTATCCTTCCAGTTCCATAGACTTGTAGAATCTGTGTCAAGGTGCAATGAAGCTGTTCTGATGGCTTGTGGTGGCCCATACTTTGTTTTTCCTTTAATTTGTCACTCATCTGTATTAATTGTTAATAGACTGTGAAAATATCCACCATTATACTCATTGTTGATAGACTGTACAGATATATTCATTGGTGATAGATTTACTGTATAGCGATAGATAGATATATAATATAGATGAATGGTAAATTCATTCATATATTATGCCTTATCTAGAGTCAGGGTGGGAAAAGAATTAGGAATAAACAAGTGGTATTGGCAACAATCCCCCCCAGCTGGGGTTATCACCACAGGTTGGAACCTGGAAAGCGAATTTGTTAGTTACAATCAAGGATAGTTTGAATCATGGCTTCAATTACATTCTACGTTGCCCTTAATACAAGGTGTAAACACATTGATTATCACACTTTATTTATTCTCTTACAGCATATACTGTAGGTATTTTACCAGTAAACAGCAATTGCTATTAACTATTTCTTCGAGTGAAAGAATTACAACGGGTTTGGCACTTGCCTTTATACAAGTAGTGAATAATTGCTGCAAAGCCTTTACTCCATGAGGGCAAAAAAAGAAAATCCCCATACGCATATATGGAACCTAATGCCTGAATTATATTTTGTTATATAATGAGGGAAATAGCAAATCTACAACCATGTCACATCTTGTAAATCGGGTATATTTTCAGCACATGATACCATCGACAGAGATAGAATATGAATTAAGCTTTAGCTAGCGTTCAATCAGCTTTTAAAAGTAGGCCAGTGCAGAAAAAAGAAACCAGTTCAAACATGTGCATGGAATGGAAGCAGAGAGTACTGATTCCTTATCGGTCATGGTGTCAGCTCCACCCATGAATGAGGGAAAACAAATCCACAACCAGACTTAAGCATTAAGCAATGTCACCATGTCCTCAAGGCAACAACACTCGAGGAAAACGGCAACGCTAGCCGTTACCTGTCTGCCTGCCAAGTTTCCTCTCTTATCCCTCACTCTGTATCTCTCTCTACCCCCCTTGCTCTTTTTTACCCCCCCCCCCCCCCCAAGAGATATTCTATCCCTGGTATGTTGGTTATGCGAGTGTGTGACTGTTCTTACTGCAGCCTTCTCCCTGGTACACATGGGAAAGGCTCACGTGCTATGATTAGAGCAGGCCAGCTGGCAGCCAGCCCAGGTTTGCATACTACAGAGTGACATGGGTTCATTTCCAAGAAGGATAAACACAAATGTGAGGAACGCGATACAAAGACCATGTGAACTAGGGCTGGGAAACGTATGAATATTATATCGATATCCTGATATGAGACTAGATATTGTTTATGGTTTAAAGGTGATACACCATGAGAATTCACTTTTCCTATTTTAAAACCTTTTTTTGGGGTCCCACTAGCACCTTCTATCCTCACAAAGTCCCATTTCAGACCGTTGTGTCTTTCTCTGGTTTTGGGAAGGTGGAGGTTAAAAGCATCCCACGGGTTCTCAAAACAGGCTGTCCAGATTTGCTGCCGTTTGTGACGTCATAAACGGCCGTTTTTGAAGATTTTTTTTTTTTTTTCTCAAAAAGATTTTTCATAAAGATTTTTGTGGGGGTGGAGCAGTTCAGGCCAAAGGTGGTACTGCAGCTGAAAATGCTCTGAGAGCCATTCAAAAATGAGAGGCTCTCTATTTAGGAGTGGTAATTTTTTTTTTTTTGGGTCAAAATGTTGTGATGTTCGATTTTGTCCACATCACCCAGCCCTAATAGGAAACTTCTCTATTGGGCAAGTAGAATTGCCTTGTAATACAGTATGCAAATCTTCCATGGCAAGAAAACAACAGTGTACAAATCAGACGGTCGTGTAAAAACAGCTCATCCCCTTCTTGCTAAAGAGCTGAAAAGGAACAATCACAATCAACACACATCAATAGTACAAATGACGGAGTGACTTCAACAGAACCATAACATGATTTTAGCTTGGGAAAAGAAAAACTATACCTTTACTAGGTTGTGTGCCACTACTCATTTCGCTCACCTTTGATGCCAGGAAGAAACCCTTGAAATAACGGTAATTTGACACCGCTCCCCTGGGAACAGTGATAGTTTTACTCCACGTGGCACTGTTGGAGGAAACAACCACATTTTTGTAAATGAGAGCCAGAATGAGTCACTGATCTTGTCCTGTATGGATTTCATTCAGAACAAACACCAACAGTAGAGAACACATGCAGCTTACTCAAAATATCTTATTTTGTTTGGGGAAATAATTGGAAACTCATATATCGGTTTGTATATGTTTGTCTGTTACAAGAAACAGATTATTTTCTTTAACAAACTTATCTAAATATTGTTTAAAATGGCTAAATAAAGTATCAGTTCGGGGTCACAATAAACAGAAAAGGTAGGTTGCGTGCAGTACATCGCCTTTAATGTTACCAGCCTAATTCTGACTTCAAGCCATTAGCCGAGATTGCCTTATCTTCATGCATCCATTCATGTTGAATCAATGAAAGTGTAATTAAAAGTACTACATTGTGAACTGGAACCTTTAGCACGACGAAGAATTTTAACACGGGGTGCCCACTGGCCTACTGGTCCAGGCGCATACCACTTAGGCATTGCCATTTAGGCATGGATGCCTAGTGGCATCCGGACAACCTTTGCCGCGTTGGGTACAATTTGTACCCGAGAGACTCACATTAATTGTAATGTTTCACTTACCCAGCATCACCAACAGGCAGCAAAGGCACAGCTCTTGCATGGCACCAGCTACCAAGGGCTTCACTGCTACCCACCACAGCAATCACCTCACCTACAAAAGTCCACACCATTTTACTTATTACCTTGTAACACAATAAACTGTGCAAAAGTGAATCATATAACTGATCAATGCAAAAAAATAAAAAATAAATAAAAACACCTTGAATATGTCCCTTATTATTAGACACATAAACTTGCATGTCCCAAGATTACATCATTTGTTTGGTAACTGTGCAATCTAAACGTATTTATGTATGTATATTCCTGCCTGTACATACATAATGACAAAATGTGACATAGCTGTTTTACACAACTGTATGTTCCCCATTTTCAACTGTTTTTATTTTTATTTTATATATATATTTTTAAACTTGCTTTGGCAATGTAAAGATATGTTTTCTTATGCCAATAAAGCTCCTTTGAGTTTGAACTGAATTGTAATTTCCTTCATAAGTTAAGTATAACATCAGTCTTAATTGCAAAGATGAGTCTTAAATAGTTTGTTGTGACGCTCGCCTCATACAGCTAAGTATAAAGTAGTCGCAAGCAACTTTGATGCTATCTGCAATCCAAGTTGCTTGCGGTATAATTGCTTTACGTTTACTTTAAACTTTTCATACCTGGTGAAGTATCTCCTCTCACAACTAGAGTCACTTGACAGGTTTCCATAATGGCCACAGGATGTTTTCAGGTAGATTCAAACAAGCTGGGGGAGAAAAGCATTCAAACGTCAACTCAATTCCCGAATATTTCTGCATTAACTTTCAGTTTCAGCGACTAGATGGTGTATACTAAAGGTTTATTGCCCACCAAAAACTTTCTTTAAATTTCAATTTACATCTAGGGCTGCTTTTCCTTGAATCAAACGGTCATAATGTGCAAAAACACCTAACTTTAGATAATATGTCTGTGGTACACACTCTTTTCTGTTCACAATTGTGGTTGAAGTGTTTGCAACAACACTTGGTTGTGTTTGCTGTTTACAACATAATCAGGCATGACATTTACATGATTATAGGCAATACTACTCAAAGGTTCTTTTTGTCTGTCACTAATCATAACATATTTCCTTTGACAATTAAATCTCAGAAATTGCACATTTAAACATTTACAGTTAAAACTACAACTGACAAGTACAGAGTTACGGGTTAGAATGCATTTCCTATATAGCCCTACTATAATAGGAAATGCACTCTGTAAACAGCAAACACTCT
This sequence comes from Nannobrachium achirus, assembly GCF_963921795.1. Taxonomy (NCBI): domain Eukaryota; kingdom Metazoa; phylum Chordata; class Actinopteri; order Myctophiformes; family Myctophidae; genus Nannobrachium; species Nannobrachium achirus. Next base: position 35,725,384 of record NC_137823.1, read on the forward strand.
GTTGGCACTTGGCAGAGAAAGTACATTAACTCTGCCAACAGCGTTACAGCATAATCAGGCATGACGTTTACATGATTATAGGCAAAACTACTCAAGTTATTATTTTTTTTGTCTGTCACTGTCTGAAACATTATTTCTTTGACAACTAAATCTCAGGCAGCCAAATGCACTATTAAACATTTACAGTCAAACTACAACTGACACAGTAGTAGAGCGTTACGCGTCAGAATGCATTTCCAATTTTAGCATATTGTACTATATTATTTTGGTATGTCTAATATCCTTTTTAGGCCTTACATTTAAAATCATTTAAGGCTAAAACAACGCGTTGTTGGCGGATGATCACTTTTTGGGACCATTTAGCACCATAAATCATCTAAACTTCAAGTGCGAAAGGTTACACCCCGCCACTCCGACATGTCTACTTTCTAGATGATATAGCTTTTAGGCTATATTTCTTCTCGGGTTGAGTTTAGATGGACATTTCTAGTTACCTCTGTGTGTCTCTCTGCGGTGATGAGGTGGCTCTCTCTCTGCTCTGCTATGACAGGCAACAGTGGAAACAACAACGCTCGCCCGTCGCTCCAACACCAGCCATTGTTGTCCTGCGGTTTAAAGAGTCGTTTTCATCATTTAAGTTGTTGCTATCATAACGTTAACGTTTAGCCGACGCGGACCCTCCGAAACAATTATTTCTCTCCCAGTTTCAGGAGATAAAACCAGAGTAGCTAGGAATAGATCTGGAACGATGCGGTGGCCGGCTGGTTACTGTAGTTTGATGTTTGGTTCATACCGCCCTGCGCCGGATCAGATGAAGGCGTACCCACGTTACATCGAAAGCGCTAACCTATATAATACTGTTTCTTCATGATGTAATGTGGCGACAGATTGTTGGATTTGGTCCAGTGCGGCCCCTATGTGTGTGCACTCTATAAAATAAAGGTCAGGACGCATTTACATTTGTGGTTCACGGACCAATTTTTATGGACTCACTCAAGTAAAAATCCCATTTATCATATTTTTTATATAGGCCTACTTCAAAAATTGATACATTTTAAAACAAACAAATCTAAGAAATTCCATAAATAAAACATTATAATAATTAAGAAGCAGTGAAAATAGCCAATCTAAAAGCTCACACAATAACGGTCTGCATCTGCAGTCATAAAACTGGAGTAACATAATTCGATAGGCCACCCATTTCAGTTTAACACCGCCAGGCTCGTGTGTTCGTGTTGCTGCGGCATGGTGCTAACAATGAGCCATCTGCTATCACCATGCATCAGCTGAGCGTTATTACATGTGGAATAATTGAATAATACGACATGGCGATAAACAAAAAGTGGATAAATAAACGTTACCTTAATCTTAACGGTCCGTCGGCTGAAGAAATAATGCTTTGTTTTGAGAGTCCGCAGGCAGTGGACCCCGCGCAGTGGGGGAGGAGCATGGGAGGGAGTGTGTTGTTGACATCGGACGTCATGTCTGATGGTTATCCCAGAACCAAAATAGAACAGTAAATTATGTTTATGACAAGTCAACAGTCATAGCCTAACAGACACAGCCTGGATTTTCATTTCGTCTCACTGAATCGCTTTAGCAACAGTTTTACTGCGGAGAATGTGTGAGAATGTTTGATAATGATAATGGCAAGGAAAGTTGAAGTTCTTCAATAAATGAAAAAAAAAAAGGATTTATTATTATGATTTCTTTTTAAACAGATCTATAAATCAGGCCTAACATGAAACCTGTACAACAGCATTTTGAATGCGAAATAGAGAATTTACACACAAAAAATGACTTGTTTCGGACTAATCTCAGTATGACCACTGACCCAGTGACCTACAAATGTGTGCTTTACAATGATGATGTTACACAAATCCCTTTATAGTGTAACATATTTGTTGGTTCTGGTTCTGCCACGTGTCAGCAGATACATTTTCTGCCTCATCATCAGTGAAAGCCCAGAGAGAGGGGTCAGGTGCCGTCCTAGCTCTGGTCCATCGCTTTCACCTCCCGCATTGCTCCCGGTGAAGCTCTGACAGACCCATCGGGAAACGCATGGACTCGAGATTGTCGGCCCCGCCGAACGCTCAATACTAGTGAAAATAAACAAAACCGTTTCACTACTCACCAAACCAAAGGTCGTTTTGCGCTGTTGAAAGTCTATTCTCCGCGGTGGTGAACCCCTCAGCACCCCACCTACTCTGTAAAATACATTATTTTTGTCATGAAATAAAACGCACACACCTCAGGCCACCTAGCGGCCACCGCAGATACAATGGTTCACAACCCGGAAATAAGCGGCGGTCGAGTTGGATGCACTTTATTTCATGACAAAAATAATGTATTTTACAGAGTAGGTGGGGTGCTGAGGGGTTCACCACCGCGGAGAATAGACTTTCAAAAGCGCAAAACGACCCTTGGTTTGGTGAGTAGTGAAACGGTTTTGTTTATTTTCACTAGTATTGAGCGCTCGGCGGGGCCGACAATCTCGAGTCCATGCGTTTCCCGACGGGTCTGTCAGAGCTTCACCGGGAGCAATGCGGGAGGTGAAAGCGATGGACCAGAGCTAGTGCCGTCCAGGCTCAAGTGACCTCTCCAGTGTCCCCTATAGACACTAAAGCCTGATTTATTGATGACAGGATCAGTCAGTGTGCAGATTAATTTGCAGCAGCCTAACTAATGCCTGGTGGCCTTGTTCCCTTTGACATAATTTGTGAAGCAATTTAGCTGATGCCTTCAAATTTCACCTGGGTCTTCTTATACCATTTATTTTGTCTTTCTTTCTTTATTTCATCAGAGGGCCCCTGGGGTTTGTTATGACAGTTTAGGCAGGCTGATGATGGCCTTTGTGTATTGGTAAATACCCAAGAATGTGAGGAGGGGTCTAGAGAAGATGGTGTGTGTGTGTGTGTGTGTGTGTGTGTGTGTGTGTGTGTGTGTGTGTGTGTGTGTGTGTGTGCATGAGCGCATGAGGCTGGTGTGAGGTTACTCTATCTGGTACATCATTTTAGCCTATAGCTCCCTCCAGTGTTCATATGAAAAAGTGCACATTCTTATTTGTAGTTAAAGACAGTGGCGCATGGAAGAGAGTTGAACATCATATAGGGTAGAGTGGGGGAAAAGGCCCCCCTGGGGTAATAAGCCCCCCAGCTGTATTTGACTACAGAACTACAAGGTGGCAAAATTTTTGATTTCAGCACATTCCTGGCATCCTTAGCTCTTCATGGATACCAAATTTCATTGTCTCACCTTAATCCAGGTCATAACTTTCTCAATCAAACACATTTAAGATAAACTGATCTAATTCTTTGTCACTGTGAAAATGTTCCAAACTCGGTGTAAATAAGTTGAACCTCTTCACTTATTTTTTGTACATCATTAGGAAGGCCTTATGATAAATTATCAACTTAAAAAAATAAAAAAATAAAAAAGGTTTAAGATTTAAGATGACACTCTTTGCAATGACAGCGTTGGGGTAATAGGCCCCCCCCTCGTGTGGGGTAAGAAGCCCCCGGAGGCTTTTTGCCCCATGGAGAGAATAACTGCTTATTTTTGGCAGAATCGTTCAGTTAATGATACAAACGTGAAAATTGGCATTAGCAGTTTCCATGGGTCACTTTGAAATGGACACTTTCAAGATGACAGACATTTTTCAAGATGGCTGACACCTAATTGGAGCAGTTATGTGATATAAAGGGTTATTTTACCCAGGGGGCAAACCAGCCTTTTTTTGGGAAACCTGCATTTGCCCCGACATAAAAAGTTGTCCACCAGAAATATTATCTATGACCCAGTAGGATCACAACCTATATGGACAACCCGGTCAATTTGTACAACAAAGTCCAATATGGCCGCCTCAATATTAGCCCCTATTAGTTTTAATGGGGGGTGAATAGGGCAAAATTTTAAACTGAGGGATATTTCCACGAAACTTCACAGGTTGATCAATGGTATACATATGAACATTTTTTGTATTGCAAGTTTCCATGAAATCCAATATGGCCACCACAATATGGCCGCCATAATGTAAGGACCCAGAAAATAGGTTTTGCCTCTAACTTCTGAACCAGATGAGCTAGAAACGCAAACTTGGTGTCTATTTCATGGTGTCTGACCATGGGAGACTCAATGGAATAGCTAATTTTATTATTGGGTGTGTCTGGACCTTTATTGTGCATATTTGCAAGATGGTGGATTCCCAAAATAGAGCTTTAACATAATTTCTACCATGATTGTTGACTGCTTTTGCAAATACAAGCAATATGAATCCATTTGCTAAGATTTATGGCACAGAAGGGACTTATACCTGTATTATTCTTGAGTTTGCATGTTGTCAAAATGGCTGTAAACGAGATATTATATTTCCTGTCCGATTCTACTGTATGTAGTTGTAGCAATGACTTCAGATAAAATCAGAGACCAAAACAATGTATCTTAGAAATTATTTTTTTATTTAAAAAAAAAAAGAAAAAAAGAGAGAGATTATCTCAATGAAATGAATGCAACTGCCTTTTTGGGTCTTTCACACATAGACATGCACATGCTTTCCAACAACTTCAGCTTCAGGGAAATTATAATGAACACATGATTAAAACAGGCTGCATTATAATGCAAATAATTGCTAGTCACTACTCACTATCACTGTCATGTGTACCTATCCTGCTGCATCTTGTCTCCAGTCCTTGGCAACGACACCCCAAGTAGCATGCAATTCCCTTCTTCGCACATGAACAGTTTTTCTGGCAGCCTTTGATACAGCTACATGATATTGCCTTGTCCATTGATATAGGCCAGGCTGGCTCTGTAGATGGACAGGGGACTGCCTTCCCATGGCGGCAGCATGATATAGGCATCTATATCATGCTGCCACCCACCTCCTAGACCTTCCAGAGCTGTGGGTGAGAACAGAGCAGGATGCATATCTTCCTATCCATCACATGGTCTCAGCCCTTGGACTCGTGCCCTGCCCTTTATTCACAGCCTGAGTGGCAGAGATACCACCAGCTATCCCTTTTTCACTGGAAAGAAGGCATGGTTCAAGACCAGCATGGGTCTAGATCTCCCTGCACTTCAGGAGTTTGGTGAAAATTCCGCTTATTCCCTCTCAGAGGATGTCAAGAATCAGGCTAGAGACCTCGCAATAGCTGTATATGCATCAAAAGCTGACCATTCGGAGGACTTTGACCTGGCAAAGCTGAGAGTGTACAAGTTCCTAAATAACCGATCAACCCTGTTGAAGCTGCTGCCACCTACAGAAAATGCCCTGCACCTGAAAAGAGCTGCTCTTGCAGCCATAATAGATAAAACTGCACACATCGCGAAGCCAGACATCCCTTGCTTCACTGAATATGGATGGTCTCTCAGTGATGGGAAGGCAGTCCCCTGTACATCTACAGAGCCAGCCTGGCCTATATCAATGGACAAGGCAATATCATGTAGCTGTATCAAAGGCTGCCAGAAAAACTGTTCATGTGCCATCCATCCATCCATCCATCTTCAACCGCTTATCCGGAATCGGGTCGCGGGGGTAACAGTTCTAACTGAGACTTCCAGATTTCCTTATCCTGCGCAACTTCCTCCACTCCCTCTGGGAGTATACCGAGGCGTTCCCAGGCCAGTCTGGATATATAATCCTTCCATCTGGTCTTAGGTCTGCCACGGGGTCTCCTCCCAGTGGGACGTGCATCGAGGACCTTCCTAGGAAGGCGCTCGGGGGGCATCCGTACTAGATGCCCGAACCACCTAAGCTGACTCCTTTCCAAGTGAAGGAGCAGTGGTTCTACTCCAAGTCTCTCTCGGGTGATTGAACTTCATGTGCGAAGAAGGGAATTGCATGCTACTTGGGGTGTCGTTGCCAAGGACTGGAGACAAGATGCAGCAGGATAGGTACACATGACAGTGATAGTGACTAGCAATTATTTGCATTATAATGCAGCCTGTTTTAATCATGTGTTCATTATAATTTCCCTGAAGCTGAAGTTGTTGGAAAGCATGTGCATGTCTATGTGTGAAAGACCCAAAAAGGCAGTTGCATTCATTTCATTGAGATAATCTCTCTCTTTTTTTCTTTTTTTTTTTAAATAAAAAAATAATTTCTAAGATACATTGTTTTGGTCTCTGATTTTATCTGAAGTCATTGCTACAACTACATACAGTAGAATCGGACAGGAAATATAATATCTCGTTTACAGCCATTTTGACAACATGCAAACTCAAGAATAATACAGGTATAAGTCCCTTCTGTGCCATAAATCTTAGCAAATGGATTCATATTGCTTGTATTTGCAAAAGCAGTCAACAATCATGGTAGAAATTATGTTAAAGCTCTATTTTGGGAGTCCACCATCTTGCAAATATGCACAATAAAGGTCCAGACACACCCAATAATAAAATTAGCTATTCCATTGAGTCTCCCATGGTCAGACACCATGAAATAGACACCAAGTTTGCGTTTCTAGCTCATCTGGTTCAGAAGTTAGAGGCAAAACCTATTTTCTGGGTCCTTACATTATGGCGGCCATATTGTGGCGGCCATATTGGATTTCATGGAAACTTGCAATACAAAAAAATGTTCATATGTATACCATTGATCAACCTGTGAAGTTTCGTGGCAATATCCCTCAGTTTAAAATTTTGCCCTATTCACCCCCCATTAAAACTAATAGGGGCTAATATTGAGGCGGCCATATTGGACTTTGTTGTACAAATTGACCGGGTTGTCCATATAGGTTGTGATCCTACTGGGTCATAGATAATATTTCTGGTGGACAACTTTTTATGTCGGGGCAAATGCAGCACACCTTCCTTTGCCCCCTGGGTATTTTGGTGATACAAGCCTGAAAATTGGCATGAGTAGTCTCTGTGGGTCACTTGGCAATTAGCCTCGGAAACCCAGACTTACTTGGCAATTAGCCACCCACAGTTACTTGAAATTTCAATATGGCAGCCATTTTTCAAGATGGCCACCACCTTAGTGGAGCACCAAATAAACCATTATATCACTTAACTGCTCCACAAGGTGTCGGCCATCTTGAAAAATGTCCGCCATCTTGAAATTTCAAGTAGCTGTGGGTGGCTAATTGTCAAGTGACCCACAGAGACTGCTCATGCCAATGTTCATACTTATACCACCAAATAAACTATTATATCACATAACTGCTCCACTAAGGTGTCAGCCATCTTGAAAAATGGCCACCATCTTGAAAATTCAAATTCCTCTGACAATTATCTTGTCAAGTGACCCATGGAAAATGCTCATGGCAATTTTCATGATTGTAGCACTTATTCTGCTCCAGGACATAGAAGGGGGCCTATTACCCCATAGAGGGGGGCCTATTACCCCAGTAGTGGGGCAATAGGCCCTTTTTACATGTTTTTCTTTTTGTACTATAAAATCAAATGTATCTAATTTTTTTCAACATGGTGCCCATATAGGTGTATTGGGTAAAGCATTGTTAACATGTACATACTGAATTAATATCAAAATGTATTTTAATTGGTCATAAAATAGACATTTTCCTTAGGGGGGGCCTTTTACCCCACCTTACTCTAATATACACAACAATACTGTCACAACATTTTATTTTCCATAGTACTAGTAAGACACCTGAGGGTGGAATGCGACCTCAGGGTGACATGCAGGCGAGGTCGCGCCAATTCTTGACCATCTGGCCAACCACAGCGTTTCTCTGACGATTCTAGTTGTTGTCATTCTGGGGGGAGTTTGTTCATGTTTTTGTGAGGGTATCAACCCTAGGAGACACGGGGAGAACATGCAAACTCCACACAGAAAGGCCCTATCGCTCACACCCTAGGTTGGGTTGGCGATAGGGCCTTTCTGTGTGGAGTTTGCCTAAACATGGAGATGTGGTACAGAAGGACTCATATATGGGCATAAAAAGTATGTCATGTGACATCACTTCCTGTACAGACAGTCAGACAGACAGCCATTGACTCCGACCTAACAATGGCTACTGTCTATGACGGTAGTTCCATATGACATATTGGACTAGACTATCTCCATATATAGTGTTATCCACATCTCCATGTTAGGACTCATATATGGGCATAAAAAGTATGTCATGTGACATCACTTCCTGTACAGACAGTCAGCCATTGACTCCGGATTAACAATGGCTACTGTCTATGACGGTAGTCCCATATGACATATTGGACTAGACTATCTCCATATATAGTGTTATCCACATCTCCATGTTTAGACAGCCATTGACTCCGGCCTAACAATGGCTACTTTCTATGACGGTAGTCCCATATGACATGATGGACTGGACTATCTCCATATATAGTGTTATCCACATCTCCATGTTAGGACTCATATATGGGCATAAAAAGTATGTCATGTGACATCACTTCCTGTACAGACAGTCAGCCATTGACTCCGGATTAACAATGGCTACTGTCTATGACGGTAGTCCCATATGACATATTGGACTAGACTATCTCCATATATAGTGTTATCCACATCTCCATGTTTAGACAGCCATTGACTCCGGCCTAACAATGGCTACTTTCTATGACGGTAGTCCCATATGACATGATGGACTGGACTATCTCCATATATAATGTTATCCACATTTCGTGTAGCCGCCCTGTACAGGAAGTGATGTCACAACTCGCTGACATCACACTGACATCACAGAGGATACGGAAGGAAGGTCACAAGGATACGGAAGGAAGGTCACTCAAGCGACACGGTTCTTCAGAGTATATGCGACCTTCGGTCGCAATTAGCAACGTCGCACAATACACATTCTCTGGCAACGCTCCTATGAACCTAATCCTAATGCCACCACAAAACCACACACATTTATGACCAAATACAAAATAAATTGCATGTATGATGTAGTCAATTTATAGTCCTAATAGTCAATAGAGTAGTCCTAGGATCAGACTCAGATAATGCCTCTGCTCTGTGGGATTTGTGTTGGGGATGAAACTCAGGGACGTGCTGGCCATTGGGAAAAGCGGGACAACTCCCGAACGGCCGGTTCATTGCCAGGCCGGTCCAGGCTGGCCATTAGGAAAAAAATTAAAATAAAATGTCGCCCTTCATTCCATTTTGGGGGCTGGGCGGCCAACAAAGTAAATCTTCACTGTCGGGCAGAAACCTCGTATCTCCAAGTTTCAAATTTGTAATTTTTTTTCGCAAAGCAAAGCCCTGCTTCATCATACAAGGCCATCGCACAAAAGTAGTGAAAACAGCAGATCTACAAGCACACAACGCCTCGCGGTGCGAGGCGTTGTGTGCTTGTAGATCGGCTGTTTTCACTAATTTAAATCATTTTTTAAACGGTTTTGGACATACAAGGTTTCCACCCGACAACGACGAAATATAACTCATGTAATTGGCCCACTGGCTTGTCACTTTGTCACAAATCTTTGAGTAGCAGCAGCGCTGTAGAGAGAGATCTCTCTCTATAGCGCGCAATGAGGGCCTCTCCAACTCTTTTTCCCGGGCTGAATCAGGGGCCCAGCACGTCCCTGATGAAACTGATGCTACAGAACATCAACTTGGAACTCCTCTGGGCACTGTTCATCTTGCCCTTTACCTTCTAATGAACACCCATGTGACTGCAGACCTGGGGAGATAGAGGTACGGTATGTTCATCTATCTGCTCTGTGCTGACAATACAATTCCTAACTCTACTGGGGGCAAATGGCTCTTTTGTGTCCCACACCCCCTATTACCAAGTTGACTTTAATGCATAATTGATGGACAGATTTGCCTCAGTGTGCAGGACTGGGTGATATGACTTCAAATCAATATCATGGTTATTCAATTATGATTATAACACGCACACATGCACACACGCACACACGCACGCACACACACGCACGCACGCACGCACGCACGCACGCACGCGCGCACGCACACACACACACACACACACACACACACAAACACACGCACATGCACATGCACACGCAAACACGCGCGCACACGCACACACCCACACACACACACACACACACACACACACACACACACAGTATAATTGTGGGCTGGCCTGAAAGGCGAGAACACTATGTTATCTTCATTATTTATTTACCAAGTTCCGCTGCAGACAGTACAAAGGCAGGGCCCTTAGCCAATGAGGTGCAATTGGCGGAAAAACATCTGGGAGTGGTTTCGCTGGAGTATTGGTTGAGCTTCACATGACAGTTAGCACGCTGCAGAATATAGTCACGTTGGCAAACATAAGAAATGAAGGAAAAACAACAATTTATTTGATTAAGAATTTTTATTTTAGTTTTTTTTATTATTATTTCTTTACGAGCGAGCCCACACTGTTTCGTAGGAACAGTACTTCTAGTTGTATCTGCTATCCTCTACTTTGTACGCCACCATTGCACAACAAAGTACAGTGTTAAAGGGGAGAACCACCCATTTATACCACCCCCCCTGTGTGTGTTGTCTAGAATGTGGTGGTGTTGTCAAAGTTTACTTTACAAGCCAAACCCCACAATCAATCAATCCTAGTTCAATGTTGAAAATGTTTCTCCCTTTTAAGTTGTTAATCAGACTAATTGATTGAATTAATTCAATCTATTTCTATTTCATTCTATTTCATTTTTTATTAACCTACAGCAAGATTATGTTGGTTATTTATGTTTTAGATATCGGTTTAGGTTTGTGGTGCAGGAAGCTGAGATGTGATGGAGTGAGAAGAGATAAAGTGAAGTGGAGGGACTGCAGTGTTATGAATATTTAAGACTCACAGCTGAGAAATGTTTTTTCTTTTTCTTCCCTTCAGCATTGATATTTGTCTCTTATCGCAGGATAACTTGCAGCTTGGCTTGTTGCATAATAAAGGCTTTTAGAAAAGATAAATGTGCATGTGCAAATGTGGATTTGTGCATGTTTGTTTGCCTGTCGTTGTGCATGTGTATCACAGCCATAACATTAAATCTACATTTTGCTACCTACAGTCATTTTACGATAGTCAGTTATTTCACAAGGTGTTGTGTTTATTGCGAAGGACATTGAGCTTGTGGATTGGCTATTTTAGAATTTAATATTTTTGAAAGAACTTTCATCAAATCTAAGAATTGATTTTGCATCAGTATCAGCGAGCATTGGACTAAACAAATCTGTTATAAGTCGCGCTCTAGTCTGCACCACAGAACATCCAACATGAGCAGCAACTATACACAACAATCACCAAAAATAGCAGATCTACAAGATCACAAGAGCTTGTAGCAGCTTATTCTTTTCTTGGTGTGTGACACCGCCACATACAGTAACTCAGCTACAATTTATCATTTTTGAAAGGGTGGGACTGCTCAGGGTAGTTGACAGAGTACAGCATCTTTGCAATGGGTACAAGATACACCACACCATTAAGTTAAGATATCCATGCATGTACCTGTCAAAATACTTCCAAAACGTCAATGAGGTCCACAATCACAACACCAGAGGCAGCTCCACAAATCACATCTAACCCAAAGGGTTGAATTTATTCTCCTGCTATGCCGCAAAAATGTGGAATGCCCTACCCTCCTTTAAAACTGCTCTGAAAAGTCACTTGCAGGTGGCTGCAACTCTAAACTGGTAAAAAGACACTGCCAAAACATACCCATACCCCCCCTGACCTGTTTACTGAAATACTTTGTATTTCTATTTCTGGTTTCTGACTGTTACATGATGTTTTTTTTGTTTTTTTTGCATAGTTCTGTGTATATTTGTCATAATGTCTCTATGAATTGAGTACAAAAGGACGGCCAATGTAATCAAGCCATTGTGCTTTCTTGGGTTTAAATCCTATTAGTAGGCCTTGTATCTGAACTGTACTGTCCTGTGCTTTTCCTATGTGAACTTCTAATAAAGTTTTCAATCAATCAATCAATCAATCAATCAATCAATCAATCAATTTAAGAGCCCACTGGGAAAAGTTAGGATCATTTTCTTGAATTGAGAGTTCATCACTGTTAGGGTATTACGACTCCGACATTGCATTGACAGACTGACAGTACAGCAATTCTGTATTCAATTTGAGAGTGGTAAATCCCTCTCCATTCTCCTGCACTAGTCAGTGTGTGTGTGTGTGTGTGTGTGTGTGTGTGTGTGTGTGTGTGTGTGTGTGTGTGTGTGTGTGTGTGTGTGTGTGTGTGTGTGTGTGTGTGCGTGCGCGCACGTGCGTGCGCGCGTGCGTGTGCGAGAGAGAGAGAGAGAGAGAGAGCTATACTGTTATGTTACAGTCTCTCAATCAATATGTGAATTACCTTCTTGGTCACTGTGCCCCGAAATGAAGTTGTGCTCGATTCCTGTGAACTGCACTGTGGATAGGGTTCTGATTGCCTTCAGGGCTATAGCAGTTGAATTTCAGTTAGGTTCCCCAGACCTAATTCCTCTGTGACCATTGAAATAAATGTACTGAGAGTACAAATCAGCTCCTACCAGTGGAAATCCTGCCCGCAAGGCAGGGAAGTCATTATAGGCTACCATACAATTTATGGCCATTTCAGATGGGGATAAATTGTGATTCAGTGAAAACATGGTTCTTCTGAATTAAACTAGAAGGTTCACACTGGATGATGACAACAGCTTATTTAAGAAAGAATGTGCCCAATAGCTACTCTTCTTGTTGTACAGTAAATCAATCCTGTCAAGTGACCTGTTGCAGTTTATCTGCAGGCACACTTCCAGCTAGTGGTCGTGAGACAACCGGTCCCTCTTCCCTTCTCTTCTACTCTTCTTATTCTGTTTGCCTGCTCACTATTTCTCTGTCTTGTTCGTTTAATTCTAGCCCACATTTACCACTTTTAGCCTACGTCCCCATTTTGAGTGTGTGTGTGTGTGTGTGTGTTCACAGCATAGCTATGTTTTATATACACAAAAAATAAAAGCGTATCGGAAAGGGTTCATGCACTAAATTATAACCTGGTATCCCAGTCAAAATGACATAGGCCTACTCATGTAATTTGTTCTTGTTTGACAATTCAGAAAGGAAGAGGGGGAAAAAAAGGCTACTAGCTCACAACATGAACATTAAGTTGTTAATGTTCAATACTGTCAAGATAAACTGTGGCAGTTGTGAGCTTTCAGAAACACACAATAGATCTTAACAACGTATCTAAAAGATGGCTCCTCGGGAAGGACATCAGCACTAGAAGAGAACAAACTAAAGCAATCACTCAGGGCTGAAGTCTCAGGCCGCCAACACACATTTAAGGAACATTCCTTATCCTTTACCTGGGGGGAGGTGGGGGTTAAGGTAACGTCCAAATACTGTAATTCATTCTCTGTGGAAGTCACGTGTTTTAGCTTTCCTTAAGGCTGGTTTTAAGGGAAGAGGATTTCATAAGGAAAGTTGTAGGCAAACAGCCACGGAGAAGCCAAGCTGCAGGGAGAAAGACAAAAGGGCGGGGTTCAACCGCCGACCAATAGGACAGAAGGGCCATGCTGCGATGCCACTGGCCGGGGTTTCACTTGTAGTCATACTGTCTACTCTTCTACACTACAGCAGCAGGGCCTCTCGTCTGCAGTGACACCGCCCACTTTGCGCAAGACATTGTGCAAATGGATTCTTATATTGATAAAGATCTGATTAGTAACCGACAAGGCCTATTCCTTTACTATGTGAAGGAGGCCTCAGACTTCACAGTATCGCCTGAAAATAGTATCCAAGCCATCCCCAAGGATGCTATTGTGATCATTATTTTGCATTGTAATGCAGATTTTATGAATTTACATAAAACCGTGTTGAGTCACTGAGTTAAATCCCATTCCAAAACACAAACAAAATGGTAAACACTTCGATAGCTTTCTCACAGCATGCTACCAAACAATTATTATTTTCTTTTCTTTAAATGATGGGAAATAATCCTAGTAGCATTATGTTAAATTAAAATAGCATTAGAAAGGGTGATGAAATAATGCTGATTTATAGCTGCACAGATCAAAGCTTCACCTAATAGGGTGCTAGAGTGAGTGGATAATTTAAAATTCCTTAAGACTGCCATATCCTATTCCTCCGTGAAATGGGAAGTCACCAGTACAGAAGAATGCACACAAAAGACTATTAATCTTTCATGGTAGTTTAGGATGCTTGGATTATCAAGGGTTGCAGAATGTTACAGTTCTACTCTAACAGAAAGTTACATCTTATCTTCCCTGTACAGTTTTGCAATTCTACAGCCCCAAAGAAAATAACAGCTCGACAGAATTGTGCACACAGCTTCAAAAATAATTGGCTACTCGCCCCACTATTTCTGTAGTTTACAACATCCAGCCAAGCCCCTATTCTGTATTACCTCCAGGTAAAATACTGCAGTATTAAAGGGGAATACCACTCATTTTCAACATTGAACTATGTAATTAATATACCTTAGAGTTGTTGTGTGGAAATAAAAGTCCCCCCCCTCCCTTCTTTGTTGCCTAGAACTGGAGGATTGATTGTGGGGTTATGTGATTAGTGACATCATGAAGGTGTATACTCTTTGGCTTGCAGATTACACATTTACCAGTAAGACTCGTGGCATCTATACACACTGCAAAAAGCAACCTCATGGTGGCGCTAGAAGAGGGGCATGTGAGAAATCAGGGGTGGAGGTTGTGGTTTGGCAGCCAATGAGTGTGTGTGCAAAGTTTGGCATGGAAAGGGGCAACGGTGCCGGAGATAAGTAGGGCCAAAAGTGTGACGTGACGTGACATGACAGACAGACTGATGGAGGGACTGACAGACAGCCGGTGGAGGTTTTCATAGTAACGGTGCGACCTGGTGGTCGTAATGATGTCCTTGATCACATGACCCACAATCAATCCTCCAGCTCTAGGCAACACAGAAGGCGGGAGTTTTTTATTAACAACTCTAAGGTACCGGTATAGTAATACATAGTTCAATGTTGAAAATGATTGGTATTCCCTTTAAAGACCTGAAAATCTTGCTTTGCACTCTGAAGCAATCTGCATCCTGAATGCTTCACTGGTTATATAAACATGTATGAAATCCTTATGCACATGCAGGCACTTTATTTTGCCACTCAAGGGCTCGGGACATATTGTTATATGTTTTATTGTTGTCATCTCTGAGTACACCCTCAAATTCCAATTCAACTGTAAAACTGTGCTGGCAATGAATTATTTAACCTTGAATTCTTTAGGGAAACTTGGTTGATTTCGCAGTGCAGAGGATGTCTGATGCTCTTCTACACTCTAAGCATAGACACGTGCACACACACACACACACACACACACACACACACACACACACACACACACACACACACACACACACACACACACACACACACACACACACACACACACACACACACACACACACACACACACACACACACACACACACACACACACACACACACACACACACACACACACACACACACACACACACACACACACACACACACACACACACACACACACACACAGCTTGGAGCCTGTTGCTTTGGGGGTGTGAGCATATGTCAGTCTCACTCATTTGGGAGACAGTGTTGTGCTGCGTGATGATAAATTGATCCCGCGGGCTGTGTTTAATCTCATCTGGAAGTGGGAAGAATAGAGATGCTTTAACCGATTCTGTTTCTCCATCTCTGTCTGCGTCCTGCTGTGACTCGTATTGACATTTCTGCGCAACAGTTGAGCCGTGGCACACCGTGGACAGAATTTGAGAAGTTTTCAAATAAACTTGTATTCACACTCTGACAGGTTTGATTACACCGCATGAATCTGGGACATTTAGTGAAAAGTTTAACAGTTTAATGGGACAGTTATGTAAAAGTGAGGTTTCAGTGAGGTTTTCCTGGCTAAAATAGACTTTAAATAAATAATGATTACAATTTAACTGACTTCTTCAGCTCCACCCCTTACTTAAAGCATATCTACAGTACATGAAAATATATTTTAGACCCTGGAAATAAATTCGGGCAGTTCCAAATATACATTTCCTCCCATACAGGAGTATCCAAAATATCGTATTTGACGAAATGTTTACATCTTTTTACAACATGAAATATACATAGTAGTCCAGAGTTCACAGAGACTGTTGATGGATGACCTCTGAGGTGTTTGTGTTGTCTGGATATGTCCCATCATCCTTAGGCGTGTGCAGAGAGCTGGGTCCATCCCAGCGGCAGAATGGAACATAGCGGACGCAAGAGTAGGAGGCCAGGCGACCACTTAAGCCGAAGGGAAGGTCATAAACCTCGTCCGTTTCCAAGGTGCTGCTTGAATCTCCCAGGTGGGCTGCGTTCCAGGACAGCAGGCCGCGTTCACTCTTGCTTCCTAAAGCCAGATTTCGATTTAGTGGCGTGCCATCCCAGCTGCCAGTGTTGTGCACCAAAAATAGCCAATGCACTTCAATACGTAAATACATGCCATTTGATGCGATAGTAGGACGTTTATGTTACTTAGCAGCACAATTTGCCAAAAAATGTATTCTTTTGATGAAGTTTACCTGGAACTGTGTTGTCGAGAAGGAAGCCAAGGAATCCTCCCACAAACATGCCAGTGGTTAGTAGCACCTTCAACAATTGGTCCAGCTCCACCACACCTGGCACAAGGCACAGCACTATTATGTTCTGCAACGTGACAGGGTTCTTGTACGATGAACCGCACAAATAGCCTATCTACAAGCTCACAAAGTGTTGCATAGCAACACGTGATCTGCTATTTTCACTTTTTTTCTTTTTGGAAAACATTGACTGGTGTAATCAAACAACATGTTAGTTGTGAGTGACACATTATGTTGTGTCGAGTCTTCATTGACTTCTCTCTGACACTCTTTGGAACTCCCTACCCGTAGAGATAAGGCTAGCGGAATCTGTGCCCCGGTTTAAATCCTTGCTGAAAACCCACCTCTACAGAATTGCCTTCAACCCCTAGCACTCCTGATTTTAATCTTTGCCTTATTACACATTTTCTATATTACTTCTTTATTACTTCTTTTTATTATTACTATTACTATTAGTATTACTACGATTACTAGTTTTACTGCGATCCTGTGATTTGCTATAACTTTGCATTGTTATTGCATTTGTGTTGCCGATTCTTTGTTTTATTGTTTCTTCTGTCAAGCACTTTGTGACTCTGTTCTTAAAAAGTGCTATACAAATAAAGATTATTATTATTATTATTATTATTCTACATGTGGTGAACTTGTAGATCTGCTATTTTCAGTGCAATCAGGCATGGTGTGATATGGTGTGTTATCTGCATTCCCCAGTTATATTCAATTGGGGGATGACTGGATGTATGTTGGGTAATAGGATTTATTAGGCATTTCCCAATTATACATAAAGAATCTAGTAAAATGGCATACAAGTTCCAGTATAGCTGCAGTAACATCTTCAGTGTTTATTTAATGTTGACAAGAGTGTATCCATTATACCAGTAGTAAGGAATTCAGGATGTTTGTTGATCCAGTTTGGAATGACAAGTGCAGAGAACATGGAGAAACCAAAGATGAAGAGGTTCCTGGAGGTGTTCATGTCAGCAAACTGTAAAGTGAGGCATTTTAGCAATTAACCAAAACCAAAACAAAGAAAATCAGGAAAATCAGGAAAATCAGCTGGTCGGATTCGTACACAACAGACATTTAAAATGGCCTCTTTTACAGTACAGTTTACCTGCAGATTAGATATTCCAGCAGCAGTGATGACCCCGAACATGATAAAGATCATCCCTCCGATCACAGGGGTGGGGATAGTGGTGAAGATGGCTCCTATTTTACCCAGCACACCCATGAGAATCATCAAGACTCCACTGACAATGATAACCGCTCGACTGCCCACCTGTAACGGTAACCACACAGCCAGCATGTTCAACCTTGACCTTGTCTCCAAGGAGTTTGGCACATTTCAATTTAGTTTGTATTGAATTCAAGTTTCAAATATAATCTTAACCACCACTTGGTCGTCCCTCCCTATTCTGGATTGAAAATTCAGTGAAATAGCAGATTTACAAGCTCACAACACATTGAGACACGCACTGATCCTTTAGATCTGCTTCTAGGGTATAATTGGTTAAAAAAGTAATAGACAATTGTCATGAAGTGTATTCATTGTATGATAAACCCATTAAGGATCCCAACAGGGATTTTACACAAGTGAATATGGCTATACCCACTAATTGACCTGTGTATAATGTATCCACTGCAATACTTGCTTCAATGCTGCTACAGAGTGCTACAGTTGCTAGTCCTAAATCTGTATTCACAGTGGGGTCCCACTGTTTGTTTGCTTTTTACCACTGGGTTCTCAATTTATGCACAAAATAAGGTCTGTTGTTAACATAAGTCTAGGAGAGTTTGTTCTATAAAATAACTTACAGCTGCTAAATTCTAAAGTCTGTGATTCCTGTTCCCAAAAGACTACAGGCCAGTTGCCCTGACAACCTTGATCATAAAGTCTTTTAGAAACTGATAAAATAGGAACTTCTGCACAAAAACCAGTACCATCCTGATCCGTTACAGTTTGCATCTAAGACCGAGCAAGGTGTACTGTACAGCAGGGGTTTTCAAAGTGGGTGACGGGGCACCCTGGGGTGCTGTGACGGCAGTCCAGGGGTGCCGCGAGATAATTTGATATTTGGAATTTATGGACACTTGAAAAAATATTTAGTATCATTTTAAACTTGAAGTACAAAGTTATTTTCAGTCAGTTCTAACCAAAATGGCTATTATCTCAATGTTTTCCTCACAACATAATCGCTAAAATATCATCACTGTCGGGCAGAAACCTCGCCTCATCTCCAAGTTTCAAATGTGTACGTCTTTTGGTAAAGCAAAGCTCTGCTTCATCATACAAGACTGTCGCACAAAACTAGTGAAAACAGCTGATCTACAAGCACACAACGCCTCGCGATGCGAGGCGTTGTGTGCTTGTAGATCGGCTGTTTTCACTAGTTTAGTACATTTTATAGATGATAAATACAAAACTAACGGTTTTGGACATACAAGGTTTCCACCCGACAACGACGATATGCTATAAATATAAGGTGCTGGGAGTGAAAATTATAATGTACTGTAGGGGTGCCTCGGATTAAAAACATATTTATGGGGTGCCCTGAGACAAAAAAGTTTGGGAACCCCTGCTGTACAGGACGCTACTTTCACCTCGCTTGACCCTTTATTGGAACACCTAGAGGGCAGTAAAACTCATGCAAAGGTTTTTGGATTTTTCATCCACTTCAGTTTATAAACTCTCTGACTCTTTGGTGTTGACTCTAGTTTGGCTGTTTGGATCCTTAATTTCCTCTCCAACAGAACCCACAGGGTGTGGGTGAAGGAGTGCATCTCAGGATGCTCGCTTCATAAGTTCACCCCAAGGGTGAGTTCTCTTGCCACTCTTCTATATTCTGTATACACATGAATGTCAGAGCCAGTTCTAGAATCAATACATCCTGGTTGAAGTTTGCGGATGACTCATGGGGTCAGTCAACTGCTTGCGGCTGAGCACGATGGTGTGGTTAGGGACTTTGTGCAGTGGAGTGAGGCTAACCATCTTAGGCTCAATGCAAGCAAGACCAAGGAGATGGTGGTGGACTTCCGCACTTCCAAGAGAGTCCCCCCGGTGCCAAGCACCATTAACGGTGAGGTGGTTGAGCTCGTGGATAACTACAAATTCCTCAGAGTACACCTGAATAGTTCACTGGACTGGTCGGACAACGCGCAGGCGATTCACAGCAAGGGGAAAAGCAGGCTGTTCCTCCTGAGAAGACTGAGATCGTTTGGGGTGTGCAATAGGATGCTACAGATGTTCTACCAGTCTGTCATGGCAAGTGTCCTCTTTTTTGGTATAACATGCTGGGGTGGCAACAACAGAGCAGGTGACACGTTTAACCTAAACAGACTGGTGAGGAAAGCAGGCTCTGTCGTTGGGTCCTCTCTGCAGGGGGTGGAGGAAGTAACCAGGGTGCGCACAGCGAGGAAGCTAGATTCCATCTTGGAGAACTCCTCCCACCCCCTCCATCTAGAGATCACCAGTTACTGGAGTAAGAGAGGAAACGACCGCTTTACCTACCCAGGACGGAGATGTGAGCGATTAGGACAATCTTTTGTACCGGCTGCCCTTATGCTGTACAACGAGACACATAACGGACGCTTGAAAAGGTCTCCCTTCCTAACTTAGACTGACGGAACCATTGCTGTATTGACTTTGACCTCTAAGGACCTTCCAGGGAGAGTGCTCATGTGCGTCTTGTGGTGACACACTTCCTAGTTTCTTCTTCTCTGAGCTGTCTTTTTGTTTTTGTTCTTTTTTCGCACTGATTTTTGACATTGCACTATTAGGTTGTGTTGGTAGTTTCTGAGTATTTTGCTTTGTTTAACAATGACAGTGAGATACTTGTTTGCACTAACTAGCATTGACTGCTTTGGTCTCTTTTGTAAGACACTTTATGTATATATACTTATATATTATTCGCCCCCTCTATTGATGCACCTTCTCTTTATTGGTACTGTACTGCTCTTGTTTTTTTGTTTTTGTTTTTCCTCTTTCCTCTTTTCTTTTCTTACGTCTCTGTAACTTTGTAAATAACTGTATACTGCTGTGCTACAACTGGACAACTGAATTTCCCCCTTGGGATAATAAAGGTCTATCTATCTAGTTCACTAGGAGAGACCAAGCATCAGACAAAATATAGGTTTAAGGTTGTTTATTATAAGACCGAGAGCCTGGTCGTTTATGGGCGCATCGCATGCGTGGCATGAGATGTGCGGCATAAACGTCCAAGAATGCAGAGTGCTAATGGTCATCTAAGGACAGCACTACACGCAAGCGTGCAGTGTGCAGCTTAGATGGTCAAGGGCACGAACAACATTTAGGTTTTGGTGTATGGTCGTTTATGGACTCATCGCATGCGCGGCATGAGATGTGTGGCATGAACGGCCAAGAATGCAGAGTGCTAATGTACATCTAAGGTCAGCACTACACGCAAGCGTGCAGTGTGCGGCTTAGATGGCCAAGGGCACGAACAACATTTAGCTTTTGGAGTATGGTCGTTTATGGGCGCATCGCATGCGTGGCATGGGACATGCAGCATAAAAGGCCAAGATGCTGAGTGCAAAATAGTCATCTAAGGACATCACAACACGCAAGCGTGCTGTGTGTGGCTTAGATGGCTAAGACGCCCGAACAGCATGAGGGAGACGGCACGGGCATCGGGGCATGAATGCCGTAGGTGCCGGCTTGGTCATCGGGGCATGGATGACATGGGGGTGCCAGCATGGTCATCTAAGGTCACGCACCATGCGAGCATGGTGTGTGCAGCTTGGATGGCCAGGGGCGTGAAATGACACTCTGAGTGCGTGGTCATCTAAGGTCAGCACCACACGCGAGCGTGTAGTGTGCAGCTTAGATCGCCATGGGCACGAGAATGACATTTGGGGTGCTGGCATGATCATCGAAGGTCATCACCACACGCAAGCGTGTAGTGTGCAGCTTAGATGGTCAGGAGCATGGACGGAGGATGGCAGGCAATGAGGGGGGAGGTTCCGGGGGGTCGCAGACCCAGGTACTTTGGCTTAGGGGTCAGGAGCACGCGTCCGTGCTGAAGTATGTAGAGAGACCCCACTTGGAACCTGTAGAGAGGATAGAGGTAGAAATGAAAGAAGAGGGAGGGAGGGTGGGTTACTGGAAACTATGCACGCCGCCGTTTTTTCAAGTCGGGTTTATATACCACCGTGATTGGTAGAGGAGGAGTTGTCGGCTTGATAGGAGATGGGTGAGTGGTTGGCACAGGGTGGCATGGGTGGAGTTACCGGTGGCTGGTTAGGGGTGGTAGATTGTCCTCTGCTTGGCCATATCTCCTCCCGAACTTAAGTTGTTCCAACTCCATTTCACTAGGAGAGACCAAGCATCAGACAAAATATAGGTTTAAGGTTGTTTATTATAAGACCGAGAGCCTGGTCGTTTATGGGCGCATCGCATGCGTGGCATGAGATGTGCGGCATAAACGTCCAAGAATGCAGAGTGCTAATGGTCATCTAAGGACAGCACTACACGCAAGCGTGCAGTGTGCAGCTTAGATGGTCAAGGGCACGAACAACATTTAGGTTTTGGTGTATGGTCGTTTATGGACTCATCGCATGCGCGGCATGAGATGTGTGGCATGAACGGCCAAGAATGCAGAGTGCTAATGTACATCTAAGGTCAGCACTACACGCAAGCGTGCAGTGTGCGGCTTAGATGGCCAAGGGCACGAACAACATTTAGCTTTTGGAGTATGGTCGTTTATGGGCGCATCGCATGCGTGGCATGGGACATGCAGCATAAAAGGCCAAGATGCTGAGTGCAAAATAGTCATCTAAGGACATCACAACACGCAAGCGTGCTGTGTGTGGCTTAGATGGCTAAGACGCCCGAACAGCATGAGGGAGACGGCACGGGCATCGGGGCATGAATGCCGTAGGTGCCGGCTTGGTCATCGGGGCATGGATGACATGGGGGTGCCAGCATGGTCATCTAAGGTCACGCACCATGCGAGCATGGTGTGTGCAGCTTGGATGGCCAGGGGCGTGAAATGACACTCTGAGTGCGTGGTCATCTAAGGTCAGCACCACACGCGAGCGTGTAGTGTGCAGCTTAGATCGCCATGGGCACGAGAATGACATTTGGGGTGCTGGCATGATCATCGAAGGTCATCACCACACGCAAGCGTGTAGTGTGCAGCTTAGATGGTCAGGAGCATGGACGGAGGATGGCAGGCAATGAGGGGGGAGGTTCCGGGGGGTCGCAGACCCAGGTACTTTGGCTTAGGGGTCAGGAGCACGCGTCCGTGCTGAAGTATGTAGAGAGACCCCAAAAGAATCGGATCTTGGGATTACGAGATCGAGGAGAGTTCGGCGTTATGTAGGTCCGGGGAGTTGGAACGGATGTAGCTGTGGTAGGCTTGGGAAGAGCGGCCGAGGATTTGTATGAAGTGGTCGGGAACTCCCTTGCTTGATGCTGTGGATGCGGCTCCGATTTCCAAAAGAGTGACTGGAGAAGGTTCTGGAGAGTTTCGGTTAGGGGGGACCAGTCGGAGGTGAGAATGGAACCATATGCGGGTGACAACGGAACCGTGGTTGGTGAAGGAAAGTGGGCCTGAAGGAGAAGCGTGCTGTGCACGTCGGGAGTATGTGTAATTAAGGTGGGGCTCGTAGGGGCTGAGGAGACGAGTTAGAAGATGGAGATGGTAGTGGTGTTGCCGTACTGGTTGGTTGTGCTGTGTTAGATGATGAAAGCGAAGGAATTAGGTCAGCGAGGCGAGTATGACGAGCAGGGTGGAATCTCTGAGCATCTTAGAAGACCCCAAAAGAAATCAGGAGGGAAATGGCGTTGAGCATTGTCTGTGTGGGCATCTGTGTGGCCAGTGCGTAGGATGTGGACACACCTGGCTAAAAATTGAAAGGTGGGGGGTTGACTGATGGATTGCTGTGACTGGACAAAGGGACTGCTGGAATGGCTGCATTGTGGGGAAAGTCCTTGTCTTGTTCCTTTGGAGGCCGTCGAGTAGTATGGTGATTTGAGGATGTTGGATGAGAAGAGGCAGTTATTGATTGTGAAGTTGGTGCCGCGCAGGTAGACGGAGATGGTTGATGTTATGGCGTTTTGTTTGTTTCTGGGGGCATGAGAAGATAAGGATGAGGGCATGAGGAGATGAGGATGAGGAGAGGCAGTTATTGGTTTTGTGAAGTTGATGCCGACGGGGATGGTTGATGTTCTGGTGAATTGTTTTGTTCCTGGGGACAGGAGATGTGGGAGTGGGCGCCGGCACAGAAGGTGCACATGTGGAGCATTTTGCATGAAGAGAGGTCGCAGCCGCCCTCATTAAAGTTGTTACACAACATTTTGTTCTCCACGAAAACAAGAGGGCGGCCGCGACGGTCTCTGGCCTGGGAGGTTGCAGGATATTGGTAGCTGGTGTTGGTTGGGGGCATGGGCTCGCTGAAGAGAGGAATTGCAGGGCTGGAGGAATGCTGCGGAGTGGGGGGGCAGGGGGCGGGTGCGATGAAAGAGCACTGAGTGGTGGGATGGGCAGGGCAATTACAGAGGCTACATGTGTTGGTTGACTTCCCTGCGAAGATCCTGCAGTATAGGTCCAGGTCGAGTGCGCCCCAGTAGGTGGCTGTGTTTCGTTGAATTAGTCTGGAAGCGGCTCTGGCGGAAAACTGGCGATGGTATTCGTAGAATAGTGTGCCTCCAAAGCGGGCGGACAAATCCATACAAATGAATAGATGATCATCTAATTCCTGGCGGCGGGATGGGTATGAGGAACTGATGATGTCACGGAAAATGGAAAATGCCAGTACAAACTCGGTAGGGGTGAGGATGGTTGAGGAAGATGACGTGAGTTCACGGAGGGTTATGGAGACTCCTCCCACTTCGACGGATCTGGGTTGATGGTTTGTTGCAGTGGGTCGGACAAGGGAGGAGAGATCAATGTCCACACCTTGGAGGATCTGATGTCTGAGGGAGGAGGAAACCATGGGGGTATTGAGTGCCAAGGCTCATGGGGGCACAGGAGCTGGAGTGGCTGTAGCAAGTGAGAAAAAGACAGGTTTGGGAGGAGCATATAAAGTGGGAACAAATGAAACAGACTGTAGAGGATCATGCACGAGTGGAATGAGGGGAGTGTGGTAGGCTGATTGATTAATACTGGCCGATGTTGTTGCTGAGACTGCTGTTGCTGTGGCGGCTGTTACTGTAACTGATGGATAGCTGGACTGGACATGATGGGGAGACTGCTGGAATGACTGGCGTGTGGAAGTGGTGGAGGTCGAGTAGCCCCGAGGCAGCCTGGTGACGTCATCTTTTGACGGAGTCGCCGACCGAGTGACGTCACGGCCGTGCGACTGAGCGGCCTGACGCGACGCGTTTCCGCGATGCGACCAAGATAACTATAAAGAAGGTAGAGTCACCAAAACGGCTGGGCATCCGCCATTGACGCTCATGGGAGCCAAAACTGGGACCGGAAGTTGTGTGAACTGCAATGGAGTCCATGGCAGAAGGATGACAGCCAGCTGGACCATGCTTGTGAATAAATTATTTCTGAACGTTTGTCTCTTTTGTCAGTTAATCGGTCCAGGAATATAAAAGAATGCATATCACAGGTTGTTTTCCAATCAATTGTTTTTTTATGTGCACACTGTATAATTTTATTGAGGCATCTAAACAGCGTCATCCTCCGTCATGTATCGTTTCTGGTAGTGTTGCCAGGTTCTGAGAAATAAGCAACCAGGCCTAGGAAAACAAGACCAAAATAACCAACCAGGGCCAGGCAGGTAGCCTACTAGGCTTTTATGAGCACTTACTGCTGTATTGAAAATAACCATCAACAAGCTAATAGATCTGCTAAGAATTTGATAACTTTCTGCATAATGAGCACTTTCTATATTGGTACTTTTTAAATATTTTATTTTAATATCATTCATTTTTAATTCCTGAGTTTAACTTGTGAGATTATTTCTAAATTGCTGTATTGATTGATTACTTACAGTTTGCAGAGACAGGTACAGAGAAGTAGGCTACAGTAGGCTACAGTACAAGTTCTGCTAAAATTATTTTTCCAAAAAAGTACAAGTAGGCTATGGCTTGTTTCCATGGGGTCCTTTGTACTCAATTGATCGAAACGTTGATAATATTGATGATACTTTTACTCAAGTAAAAAACGTTGGTACCACCACCACCACTTAGAACCACTGGTTAAAACAATAAAAATCCCATTCCCTTGTTACTGCATATCCTATGCAAAGTAGCCTACTGTGCTCCATCGGTCTCTTTCAATGTTATGAGATACATAAAGTGGCTTAAAATAAGACGAAAAGCTTACTAGGATCTCCTTTTAGCTGACCTTGTACCAATGATTAGGCTACAAGTAGGCCTACTGTCATAAAACTGTACGTTTTCCAGGCTGTTAATACATTCTTCAATCAATAAAAAATAAATAAATAAGCAACTTGTTCACTTTAGAACAGAGGTCTTCAATCTGCTCCATCAGATGGAGCAGATTGAACATTCGGGTAGGCTATATTCATGTATGACATTGTGTTTCATATGTATTTTTTTTAAACATGAATACATAGGCATACCTTATTGAGAACAATGTCAATAATACTATCAACAATGTCAACCTCCGCGGACCCCCTGGGGGTCGTCGACCCCCCCCCCCCCCACACACACACACACACACTCCCAAGACGCCACCTGCAATAACCAATATTTACAAGCAACTTCACAGACAAATAAGTCCAAAGTCGCTTATAATAAGCACACATGGCAACACTAAATCCTTGGCACGTTCAGAACGTACATTGTACTCTTTAGATACCTATAAAATTGCACAGTGTGCACATTGAAAAGTAACATAGCAGAAAAAAAGTTTTATATGATGTCTTTTATTTTCCAGAAGTGATTATTTGACAAAGGTCTAAGACAGTCAGAATAATTGTTTGTTGTTGGTTTGTTCATGAGCTTCTCCACGGACTTCCATGGAATCCAATGCAGGCCACCAAACTTCCGGCCGCAGGTCTGGCTCCCATGGTGAGACGAATCTGCCGTCTGGAATTGCATGATAGCGAAAATGACGTATATGTCCCTACCTTGTTTTTAATTTCCTTGGATGCGACGGCCGTGCAACATCGCCGTCGCCGTCGTCACGGAAGCTTGGTGGTGGTGGAGTAGCCGTGTGAGTACTCGCAAGCCGCACGGCGTCGCCACCACGAGACGCTGCTGCCGAGCGAGCGACGTCGCCGCTTGGGTTGCGGGGAGAAGAGCGGTGGGTTTGCTGAGCTGGTGTTGACGCTGACGGGCGCCGTTGGTGAGGAGTGAGGTACGGCTTTCGGAGTTTGCGTGGAGTACGGAGGAGGGAAGGAATGGAAACGGTGGATTTAAACTGTCGTGGTGCTGCAGACTGGTGAGTAGACGTAGTGGGTTGTTGTTGGAGACTGGGGTTGTATATATCCTCGTCGGAAGCGTAAATTTGTAGAAGGTGTGCCATGCTGGAGTTGCTAGAAGGTGTAGAATGTGTTTTTTGTGAAAAGGAGTGTTCAAAAGTTTGACTGTGGAGCTAAGCTTGAAACGAACGTAGTGCAGCGTTTACTGGAAACTATGCACGCCGCCGTTTTTTCAAGTCGGGTTTATATACCACCGTGATTGGTAGAGGAGGAGTTGTCGGCTTGATAGGAGATGGGTGAGTGGTTGGCACAGGGTGGCATGGGTGGAGTTACCGGTGGCTGGTTAGGGGTGGTAGATTGTCCTCTGCTTGGCCATATCTCCTCCCGAACTTAAGTTGTTCCAACTCCATGTCATGGCCCTGTGCTGTGGTTGATTATGTGTGGCTCTGCAGGAACCTAGCTGACTATAAGAGGGTCAGTCTGAGTGTCTGGCTGTCTGGTTGGTCTGTCTGTGTGTTCTGAGCTGATCTTGCAAACTGTGGACCGATCAGATTCAGCGCCAAAAAAAACTATGTTGAACTACTGGTCCCCCTGTCTTTTCTGTGCACATCGAAGTCACCACTACCATATGCCCTCTTCACCAGGAGTGTTAATCCCTACCCACTGGTACCTGCTTCAGATTCCCCACACTACAGTTAAGACAAGACAGACACAAACACTCATTAATCTCACAGAAATTACCCTCCTGAATGCAGGGAAAAGGAGGTAGCTTCTACAGTACTTGTAGGATGATGTTCTTGCTGACTTCTGTTCATGTTATTGCGGCCAGATGATTTTGTTCTATAATAATTTTCGACTTTATATAGAGGAGCATGACAGGTTAGTCATCGTTGTTTTGTTCTTATTGCTGCTCTGATGATTAGGCCTGTGTTTGTTCATTGATGCAGTGCCGCTGAGTCTGTGCTATGTTTACTAATGTCATTTTATATTTCTTTGTTTGTTTTTATGTTGCACCTTGTGCTGCAAAACCATTACCCTTTGAGGACAAATAGAGTTGAAGTTGAAGTTAATATCTCAACTATGAATGATGAAGCCATTATGTGCTTTTTAGTTTTTTATACATATACTTTCCAGTGTGGTTAAT
This sequence comes from Nannobrachium achirus, assembly GCF_963921795.1. Taxonomy (NCBI): domain Eukaryota; kingdom Metazoa; phylum Chordata; class Actinopteri; order Myctophiformes; family Myctophidae; genus Nannobrachium; species Nannobrachium achirus. Next base: position 35,753,392 of record NC_137823.1, read on the forward strand.
TTTATTATTTTATTCAGTGTTTATTTGTGGAGATGATCTTGCTGAACTGACTGAACAGACTGGCATCACTATTTTGGCAAATAGTAGATCTACAGATCTGGGAACATTAAAACGGGTAGATAGTAGATCTACAAGTTCACAATAAATCACTATTGTCGAAATAGGTGGTTAACATCATAACTAAGCCTTTCCATTGAAAATCTGCTGTGGGAACACCTGTAGTACTTAATGCTATTGCTCTCCATGAAATGAAAAATAAAAATAAAATAAAATGTGGTGTCTGTGTGTGTGTGTGTGTGTGTGTGTGTGTGTGTGTGTGTGTGTGTGTGTGTGTGTGTGTGTGTGTGTGTGTGTGTGTGTGTGTGTGTGCGCGCCGCACGCGCGTGCATGCGCAGTGTAAGGGGCATCTACTGTACCATGCCCCATGTACCGGTATCTCACCTTGGTGATGCCCAGGACTCCCACATTCTCACTGAAGGAGGTGGTGCCATTCCCTGTGCCCCACGCTCCTGCCAACAGACCTCCAATGCCCTCCACGGCAATCCCTCTGTTGATGGCATGCTTTGGGGGAGGCGGGGCCCCTGAAAGCCTCGCACAGGAATAGTAGTCTCCCACAGACTCGATCATGGAGGATATGATGCCAGCCATGATGCCCATCACCCCTGCCACATTTACAGCTGGTACGCCCCACTGACCTGAAGGAGTGGTCAAAATGTAAGTGGCATTAGTGTAAGTGGCTCACACACCTTTATGTCTTACGTCAGGTACTATGTGTAAATACTGTATGTAGATAATTTGTTACTTGCGCCAGCAGAGCGAGCAAGTACTGCGTTCGGTGCTGTTTGTATCCGGCTGTCTGTATCTGTCAGACAGTACAACAGGTGCTACACCAGAATGTTACGTGTAGTGCTCAACATCAGCAAGAGTACAAACAATAATCTGAATGCTGGAATATCAAGGGTGAGCGACAAAATAGCAGCCAGGAGAATGAGACTTTCAGGACTCTGCCAAAGACACCAGGCAGTGGGAACCAACAAATGGGCACCGGTCACGAGGACGTCCCACACTAACATACGTGGATGTACTCAAGAAAGACGCAGGAGCACAAAGCGCAAAACCGGGATGACTGTCTGGAAGCGATGATGAGGACGACCTAGAGACCTGATACAAATAACAAGGTGCAACTTGCCCACCCACATACGTGCGCGTTCTGCTGGTCGCAAGTATATTTCTTCGGAAAGTGTGAGTGCACAAGAAGCAAGTTGGCACCTCTTCAACAGAGTGCAGTCTAGTTTGTTTTCTTTGATTGATCTCTCTTCCCTCTTGCCCACTCTTCTTCTCTTTATTTTTCAATGAAAAAAATTCTATTTCACCCACTGTTTTGCACCTGTAAACCTGCATGGCAACAAAGTTGCTGATTCTGGGCAACCAAATAATAAACACAGACTTTATTGATAAGATAAGATTAATATAATACAGTTATTGTAAAATGTAAAATCATGGCATTTTTTCTTTAAAACCTGAAAATGAATGAACATGAAAGTAATATAGGGATGTCATGACTTTACCGGGATAAGGGAAGGTGAACCAGGAGGCAGAGCCCACCACATCTCCCTTCACGTCGGTACGAGCCAGGTAGCCGTACTGCTCTGGGTCTGAGGGCAGGACCTCATAGATGGTCAGGAGGTAGCAGAGCAACCAGGACACAGCCATGGCCAGCAGAACCTGAGCACAGGTAGGGACAAAATTAGACCTTAATCCGCATGGGTTTTCAGATCAAAAGGGCCCTGTACTTTTATGAGGGGGGCCCATGGATTAGGAAATTAGAGACCCCTAACATATTGGACACTAAATAGGCTACATAAAATAGCCTATGAATTTATATGTAGATACTAAGGGTGGCTATTTTTATTTATTGAAAACTAAATGAATTTAAAAAATAAATCCCTCGCCACTGTCGCCAGTAGGGGGGCCCCTTGGGTTTATAAAACTCATCAACCCATTATAAATTACACTACTGCTGTGGTGGAAGAAGTATTACTTTTTTTAAAACCGCTAAACAAAGGGTATTTATTAAATGTAGTACATCATATAATTAAATATTCAAATATATTTTTTCACAGAATATAAAAAGTGTGAGAAACATAAATATCAACTGGTAGGTGTCAGGTGACGTGCCCCACAACCAGTGCGTCAACTGCCCCCCTGTGGCTTGGAGATGCAATAATAATAAGCAATAATATTCAAAAGAAATCAAACGCCCATAAATGATTTTTTTAACTTCAATTCCGCAAAAAAAACAGATTATACTTTAGTACCCTGGCACTACAGTATTCCATTTTTCAATATTTCATTAAATTACTTAATTTGGACAAGAGATAATAAATACAACTACCTGTAAGGCAGCATGTTCAACATGTTCAAAGTATTAACAATTTAAATGTTTCGATTAAATGACTCTACTTAAAAATTTGCTTCATGCTCTAATACGATCAAAGTATAATGTTCTTTGCTGGTTACTCAGGCTTAAGAGTATTGTCCCCTCACATAGATGCTACGAGAGTGTTGATCTACTTTAATTATTTGTCCAGAGTGAGGGACGCACACTGGTACTAAACCAGACGGAGTCAGTTTAATGGTGTTCTCGCCAGGCTCAGGGTGTTTAAGGGTAAACATTTGTTTTATTATGCAGCCACTACTCAGTGGAATGCACTATCAGCAGATCTGAAATCCCTGAATTCCCTTGCAAGGTGTAAAACTGATCTTAAATCATGGCTTAATTTAAACACTAACTGGTCTTTTGCCTCGAATGGATCTAATTCTGATTTAATAGGACCACAACATCCCCAAAGAGTAGAAATACTGTCTCGTGTACATACTGGTATTATCTGGAAGATGTACATCTTTGAGGTGTGCAGTTTCTTGGTCTTGCTATATGCAGGGATAGGGACTGGTATGCCGCAGAGGAACTGGGAGAACAGGACGATCAGGGCTATGGTCCTGCATGCATAAGAAGAACCATTTCAGCTGCATTTAGCCTAATTAGAACATTTTCTGTAGGCCTACATCCTGTCTTTAATAGGGCATGTCGCTATACAGGGCGACATGGGGTGGAAAACGCCATGGCAAAACCAGTGGTCCTGTATCTTTAAAAACTGGCAGCGGCTGTGTAGTATGCTGGACACCAGACTTTGTAAACGTGTATTTGTGTGGGTGGACCAGACTAGAAATGTGAAGAACTATGCTCATACTGTTAGAACGTTCATTGGCTCGCTGCACTTATAAAAAATATGGTGAAGCAGCTTTCTGCTTCTATGGACCGACAGCTTGGAATAAACTACCACTACACCTAAGACAGGCAGCCTCGGTGGATAGCTTTAAAGCACAGCTCAAGACCTATTTCTTTACTCTTGCTTTTAGCTAAATTTTTTAATCCCTATGCTGCTATTGACGTCCGCACGGCTCTGAAATTGTTCTTCAATGTTCTATGCTTTTATTTTTTCTTGCTTTATTGTAATCATTTTACTTATCTCTTTTTTATGTATTTTTTATTTCTATTTTACTTTTTCTCTGTTAAGCACGTGTGCTTCATTTTATGCTCTGTAAAGCACTTTGAGCTGCATTTCATGTCATGAAAGGTGCTATACAAATAAAGTTTTATTATTATTATTATTACCTCATCTTGCCAACATAGACACCGTACTCACAAGAAGTGATATAAAGTGCCTTGATCAGGCTGTTGCAGTGGCAGATGAGGAGAAGTGGCTTCAGCTAATAAATAAGCCAGAAGGAAATAAACTGCGTACCTACTGTTGCTTTAAGAACAGATTTGAAACTGAATCGTATTTACAAAGTATTATGTCCAGGCAGCACAGGAGCGCTTTTGCAAAGTTCAGATGTGGAGTGGCTCCTTTAGCCTTGGAAACAGGCAGATATACAAACACTCCAGCAGATAGTCGTTTTTGTACACTATGCAGTAGTGGTTCAATTGAATCTGAAGCCCATGTCCTATTACACTGTGACCTTTATAAGGACATTCGTTCCGAACCTTTCCGTTCGTTATCACAAGAGGTTGAACTTTTTAATGAGCAGGATGATGAAAATAAACTGAATATAATTTTAGCTGGTAAACACGGTGTAACCGAATGTGCCAAAGCCTGCCATCTCATCTTAAAAAGAAGATTAGCTTTTCTCAGTACCGGTTCATAAACTGCCCCACTGTTTATTATTATGCTTTTTCTGTGTATTTTTATTTTTATTTCTATTTTTGTATTCTCTGATTCTTTTGTTTTTTAAATGTGTAACTGTTTTTTAAATGTTGGTACTTTAATGTACGTTTTTTAACTTATGTCAACTGAAAGGTGTCTCACAACTCCAAGTGAGTGGTCCTCAAACTATTATATGAAATATGCTGCTTGTTTTTAAATTGTATGGTCTGAGGAGTGACACTATAATAAAGTTTTCTATCTATCTATCTATCTATCTATCTATCTATCTATCTATCTATCTATCTATCTATCTATCTATCTATCTATCTATCTATCTATCTATCTATCTATCTATCTATCATGCACAACAAGTCAATCTTATACTCCATTTAAGGCAATACCTTGGTTTCTCAAAGCTTTCCATAATGGATCAGTCATCAAGATGTTTTAATCCCAAGATTTTTTACAATAAGCCTGACTTTGAGTAAAATGGGTTTTCATAATCACACTGATGCCAATTGTGCATGCAAATGCTTAAAGCGAATTATCGCCGCAGACCTGATTATTCCCAGTAATCTGGGTATTAGCGTTCATGTAAATGCACTCACTACTCACAAAGCAGAGATGCCCCAGTGGCTGCCGGCTTTGGTTCCAACCATATCATACTGGGCCAGGGCTATCAGAGAGATGGTGGGAGCAATGGTGAGGGGGCCAATGAAGCGCATTAGGAAGCCAATGAGACCCGTGCAACCCACCAGGATCTGGAAGGCAGAACCCACCATGATGGAGCCCTGAAGCTGTGGAATGGACATGCAGTACAGGCACACACGGTTCATTACAGCTATGGTCACAGAATAGAAATGAGACAACAACATCATGCATTATTGTTAGATAACTGCACAACTCAACATGAATATCCCTCGGCTTACATATATTACAGTAGCTTGTCGAATGCGCAATTCTGATTGGTCAGTCACGGCAGGGACGTGCAGAGAATGTTAGAGAGGCAGGGACTGAAATTTCTAAAAGGGCCTTTTTGTGGAAATAATAGCAGACCTCCAAGCTCACAACGCGACTTGTGTGAAAGTTCATTTTCTTCTGTAATATAATTAACATTTTTAAACTTTCATATATTCTAGATTCAGTGTGCATGCAGTGAAATATTTGAACACCTTTTTTAGTTTTAGTTTTTAGTTTTAATTTAGATTTTTATGGCATACAGCTATTTAATCCATATCTCAAAATATTAGAATATTACACGCGACCACTCAAAAGAAGGATTTATAATACTTTTGAACTTCATCAATGGGGCGTGGCATGAAGATGGTCAGTCTGTGGTACTGTTGAGTTGTTATGGAAGCCCAGGTTTGCTTTGATTGAGGCCTTAAACTCATCTGTGTGGTTGAGTCTGGTGTCTCTCATCTTCCTCTTGACAACACAACTCAGATTCTCTGTGGGGTTCAGGTCAGGCCAGTTGGCTGGTCAGTTAAGCCCAGTAATACCATGGTCAGTACACCAGTTACAAGTAGTTTGGTCTCTGAGGTGCCAAGTGCTTTTGGCTAAAGGAAATCAGCACCTCCATAAAGCTTGTCTACCCACGGAAGCACAAAGTGCTCTAAAATCCTTGTGTAGATGGCTGTGTTGACTCTGAACTTGATAAAACACAATGGACCAACACTAATGCAGTGCTGGTTTTGCTCCACTTATTATTATTATTTTTTTTATTTTATTATAACTGAACTTTTCTACACAATATTCTATTTCTTTTAGATGGATCTGTACATGCTCACAAGGTCGTGTGCATGGAGATCTGCTTTCAAAATCTTTGGTGGTTAATTTCACTATAATTTCTCTAGCTACAGTAGATGCTAATCCGTTAAGAAAGTGCTGTATAAAAATGACTATTCAGATTCAGAACGTCCTTAAAAAAAAGAAAAGAAAAAAAAGGAAAGGTTTTTGTTTTGAGTGGTGTCTGTACTGGCTGACTCACGGTTCTCAGACGTGTCTGCCACACCTCTATGAAAACAGGGGAGGAAGTGTTCACCAAGCTAGCGTTCTGTGTCCAGGCTGGACACTGCCACTCTGGCATGGACAACATGGACATGCAGGGAGCCAGCAGAGCGAATGTACTAGCCTGGGACCAGCCTATATACAATGCAGCTACTAGTAACTGCGTATGTTTTAACATGGCTGGGATGTCTAGCTCCAGCTAGGCTACGAATGTACCACCCTGGAGGATGGGCAATCTGGAATAGAAATCAAAACTTTTATACTTTCATTATTTATTATAATATTATAATATTATAGGTCTCATGCACAGTTTCATGCTGGTGTTGCAGACCTGTGTGTAGTTTTCCATTGAAATTGTATTGCTTCAACTCTCATTGTTTATGAATCTGAATATGTTCATGATCAAACACACGATTTTCTAAGTCTATTGGAAAACACCTCTGTAGCTCTTTTGTTTTGCAAATGATTGTATGATCTTAACTGGCCTAGTTAAACAAGTGAAACATGTTTTATGAGAGTCATACACTCTCATAAAGATATCTAATTACCCACAGGCAGTACTGAGAATGTAGTGACCTAGTACAGGGGTCTGTGTTGTCCCACCATGACCCCCATAGAGTTTGTTTCATCGGCACACGCACATGAATGGATGACAACACGTACATTTCTGCACACATCTCTTCATGCGGATGTAATGTCTAATCCCAAAGCTTCTGCTAGTAAAGTGGAAGATAAAACATTATCATAAAGTTGAAGTGAAGTTGATAAAGTTGAAGCTGGATAAGTATGACACTTCTATGAAGAATGGAATCTGTCTTCAGACCACACCTTCCTTACCTTATACTGCAGGCTATTAAAGCCTCTATCAATAATGTCCTGTCCCGTATAATATCAAAAATTAACTTATATTGACTTGACAAGGTAGTAATAAGAAAATACATACTGTAAATGTTTAATAAGACGTAACATCTGCACAGTGAATCGTCTCTTCTAACATACCTAACTCCATTTCTGGCCTCCAACCTAAAGGTATGCAAGAAAGGTTGAATATACCTGCACATTAAGCTGAAAAATCAGCAGAGCAAAATACTGCTTTTGAAAGCACTGCTTACAAATTCAGCTCCATCTTATTATCAGTTTCTCTTTCCTTCCATTAGTCCTTCTTGAAACTCAGCCAAACAATAAAATATTGCACTGTTTCCAAAGCCTACCCAACTGTTACAGATGTTGTCCAAAAATCATGCAGATCGGTACACAGTATCTCTATAGCCATTAAACGAAACAGGTATTTCTTACATTGATGCTCCTACATATTATCATGCAAGCACCAGTTAAAGTTACTTTCCATCCCTCATATACTGTGTGCACAGTGCACATCCCATAACCCACACACTGCACATCTTTTCGGAGCTCATATCTTTGAACGGGTAAGGGCTAGTTTTAATAACACTTTGCATTGCACTTTAACACAGTTCACAACACAAATCTGTGACACTTGCTTATTCTGGTTTATCCTCCAGAAAGCAGGTATCATGTGTTAGCATTTTGTAGCTATACCAATGAAATAGTCTCAGTTAACCAGGAGGATCTGTTTTTGTTATACAGTATACTGGCTAACTGGCTTACTGACCTCAATTACTTCCATTAGCAGTGCTAAACTAGAAAGATTAAATAGAGGGTATCCCCGACACTGTGCAACTATCATTATTAGAGGAATTTTGCCCTTGCCCTTGAATGTGGCTTTGTGCTTTGACTTATTTGAACCAAATGTTACTCATCCAGTGATGTTAATAGGTTTTTAATGTAATGAGTCCCGGGACCCCAGAAGAGTTTTTCGGATGAGTCCCAGGGATATTTTATGGGTCCCAAAAAAATTCAACGCCGCGGAGATGGGTATCGTTCACCTCTGAATCGATACGATACCTTTTTCGATACCTGGGAATCGATACGATACCTTTTTCGATACCGTTTTCGATACTTTTTTATGTATTATTATTATTATTACTACCCTTATTATTACCATTATTATTATTATTGACTTTTTTCTATAGGCTATTTTACACACCACAATAGGTTATTAAGGCCGTCTAAAGACTGAGCTTGTAGATCGGCTATTTTCAAAATGTTTGCCTATTTCTTATATTTATTTTACAATTTGGCAAATGTTTGAACTTAGAACTAGGATTTCTAAATACACTAGGCTACAGACACCCATTTAATTATATTTATATCACTGGGACCCCAATTTATATTAAATGTTAAAAAACTAGAGTACAAATGGAACAGGTCCATTTGGTTCCATTTGTTCACCGAGTTACAGACCCATTAAGTTTCCAAAAGATTCCCTTTTACTTTGCTATTAGCAATATAAAACGTTTTTATATTCAGCAAAATGTCAGTAATGGTATTGTCTGCCTCTCATTATTGTCAAGGAAGAAAGTACCGTATGTCGCTGCCTTGCTTAAGTTTCATCAAGGCAAAAAAAAGCACCCTAAGACACACACCAAAAGTTGTGTGTGCGGGGGAAGGGAGGAGGGGCAGCCACCCACCGTTGCACAGAAATCACTTTCACTTTCAGCTTATGACAAACGGCAGCTTTTAATCAATGCACAAGGATTTAAGGACATTATATTTATAATGATTACAAGAACATTCACTACCTGTAGCTATGGAGTAGGCCTACTCCGTTGGAACCTACTCTGTTGGAACGGAAATAAACTTGTACGTGCTGTTAGACAGACAGTTGGCTCCTCTCCTCTCCGCAGGTTTAATAGGAAGCAAAGACAGACACCACGGTTTGATTTGATCATTGCGTAGTCAATTATGAAGGGATTTCAAAAATTTAAACGTCTCCATATTGCTTGGGAAGTCTACTTAGCAGAACATCGCGGCCTTTGCGATTCGCTAATCGCTAATGTTTTTCTTTTACCGCGATGCGGTAAATTATGGATTAATAATGGAGGCGCGTCCCCGGGACCCCAGAAACAAGACGTGAATGCGTCTCTGGGCGACATGAACGCGTATTTGACGCGGGACGCGCACGTAATGACATCACTGCAATCTCTTCGGGGCAGACGCCTGATACTGATCGTTCCCACCAAACGTCCTGAGAAATCCACAGATCTGTTCTTGATTTGGGATCATGGCTATGTTCCCTCAACCCTATGTTCCCTCATGGACCCCTTGATTTTGACCATGACCTGGATTGTAACCGTGCTACATGGTGAGAAAACATACTACTCTAAAACTGTGCTTGTACCAACTGAATGATTCCATGGGTATTTCACAGGACCATGGTATGTTTAAAATCTCTTTAAGTGTCAATTGATTTACACTAAAATGCGCCAAGACAAACACTGTACATTGTACAAGTGTGTAACTGACACTTATAATACAGTGTTTCTGATCTCATTCATCAGGTTGTTCTGCCCTGCATATACAGTACAATAAAATAATGATCATTATAACGGTGGATGATCAATTGAATGGATGACAGGTCTCCTACTCAGGGGCGTCACAAGGGGGGAAACGTGGGACTGAGTTACTAGGGCCCAAGGTGGAGGGGCCTTCATTATTTTATATTTTAGCTATTGAAAAATAGCAGATATACAAGCTCACTGTGCGGCACCGTGTGCCGCACTGCAAGCTTGTAGATCTGCTATCTTTGAAAAGTTGTGAAAATGTGTCTTTGAATATAATTTTTTAAGTGAACATTTGTAACTAAAAGTTTGCTTCTGGGGGGTCCCTGGAAGTGAATATTTTGAGATGGGGGGGTCCGTGGACAAATACATATCATTTTGGGGGTCCTTCACATGAAAAAGTTTGAGCACCACTGACATATATAGAAACATAGGTTTTTCAAAAAAGTATTTTCAAAGACACATTTTCAAGATTAAAAAAAAAATAGCAGATCTACAAGCTCGCAGCACGGCACTTGGTGCCGCGCTCTGAGCTTGTATATATTTTTCAATAGTTAAAGTACAAATAATTGTGCGGGGGCCCGCAGTGAATCCTTGTACCCATGCAGGGCCCAGAATTTGGTGCGATACCCCTGAATGAATGACCTGTCTCCCACTCACCTGACACCAAATGTGACCTGTAGTAAGGTGCAGAGGCCAGAGACAAAGAAAATGGTGCTGATGAGCTGGCTCTGTGTCAGGCCATCGTGTTGAAGACAAAGGCCCTCAGAGAGGATCAGAGGGATCGAGAGGATGCCGCCAAACGCTGTCAGGTAATGCTAGATGGGAGGAGAGGAGAGTATTTTTGAGAGAGTATTTTTGTTTATATTAAAGCAGGGGTCTTCAACGTTTTCAGGCCAAGGACCCCTCAGCATAGAGAGAGATGACGCCCAGGGACCCCCTCTACATATTGTATAAATGTGTGATGGAGATTCTCATCGATTTCATAGAAAGATTCATAGACTTTTTGACACTTAACCACTTAAAGTCTTAAATCGTCGATACTTAGTAAACTTGACCTTTCACTCTGTATTTTGTCTACTCTTTTTTACCTCTATACACCAAACCTATTAGCTAAAAATAGCTGATCTACAAGCTCTCAACGCCTCGCAGTGCGAGGCATTGAGACCTGCTGTTTTTGGCTAAAGTTCTCCTTAAGAGAATGTGAGGGTTCAAGTTCATTAAAAATAATTATCCTATCACACAAGGATTTGGCAGTCCCCCCTGTAGTAACTCTGAGGACCCCCTAAGGACCTCCTGTTGAAGACCCCTGTATTAAATCAATCACTTCTAAAAACACAAACATAATCACGCCACAACACCTATATGCATCCCATCTCATCCTATTTATTTCAGTTTACTTGTTTGGTACGGCAAATGCACAGGGACTTGACTAGATAATGTTTCCAGGGTACAGATTATGACTCAATGGGCAATGAGAACTGTAAATTCAGCATGCACACGTGGACAGGGAGCAGAATATGGGGGAGGAAACAACATTCCATGTCCGTGGCGGATCTCTGGTCAAGATGTTCTCTGTTTTCATTATGCTGATTTAATTTGCTGTTGAAAACAAGGGAAACTTAGAGTAGATGTTGTCTCTTTTCTCTATTAGAACTGAAGATCCAATGTGGCCTCTTGAAGGAAGCAGGACATTCACACAAGACATTCAAGGAGATCCTGTCTAAAGAGTCAAATGCAGTTGTTACACTGTAACTTTTCCCATTTTTATGAATCCTATCTTTCTACTGTGAGGTAGACGAGTGAAGATCTGACATTATATCTAATAATAACTGTAATGTGTGTTGAGATGAGCTTTCTCTCAGAGACGTCGTAAAATCTCCTGCGTAAAACAAGTTGTTTTACATAAACTAGCAGTCTACCTCCTCACAAATACAGTATTCAGGTCAAATTGGAGAAGCTTCCCCTTTAAAAGCAACAGGGCACACAACAGCCCACAACAGGGGAAGAGATTCACCTACTTGAATGGCCAGGATGATACACAGGTACCAGGGAGGCGTGTCAGTCACACAGTACGCCAGTTTGTTTCTGTCATCCTTCGCTGAACAGTTGCTCCCACAATCCACTCTGTCACTGACATGTTGTTCATCTGTCTGCAGTGCCATGTAAACACCACGCAGACAGAGTGTTAGAAACAGACAAGAGCAAGAGGTCACTCCCAGTACAGAAGTTGTAATGCAGGCAGTCAAGTCAAATTTCAAGTCAAGTCGAATTAATAAAGCATCTTTAAAAACAACGGCCCTTGATGTGCTACACAGAGCAGGGGTTAGCAAATTCTAAATAGAGAAACCATCGACATAAACAATACAAAATACAGATCAAAGGCAATAAACAGATTAAAGGACAACATTGTTTTTTTAAGGGTTCATATTTGAGAAAAAGATATATAAAGATATATTTAGCCACTTAATTGTATGCATGCCCCCAATGTGGTGGAAATTCAAATCTATCAATAATCAATGAGAAAATGAGATTGTAAGACAATGTATTAGGTGGTGGTTATGCTTTATGTAACACGATATCATGGACAGAACTACAGTTAACACTCTGGTCAGTGGTAAAGTAGTTCTGGTCAGACACTATAGAGTTATACTGTATGGCTCCAAGGGCTCTGAGACGAGCTGTACCATAACAAGATATGCTTTACCAAAACACTAGCTGCTCAGTCCTAGTGAGAAATCTATACTCTTACAAGCTATAGCCAGTATCAAGTATGTATCATAAGAACTAGATATTAATATAATCAATGAACACAATGATCTATGATCTAGCCCTTGTTGTAAAAAAAACAAAGTTGTCCTTTAAGAACATGAATAAGGAGGAAAGAAGCCACACACTCTTAACTTCAGTGGCAAACTTTATTGACGGATGAGAGAGAATCAAATAAATGGCTTTTATTTGATTCTCTCTCGTCTATCAATAACGTTTGGCAAGCTAAGAGTGTGAGGCTACTTTCATCTCCTCCTAGTTCTGCTCCCACAGCTGGCACCTCATGCCCGTTGCACTTTGTAAAAACATGAATAAAACCATAAAAGCAATTGTCTGTTTGTATCTTTTTCTAATTACTATCAGTCTGCGCTTGTACTGTTGTATTGTAGTTGTACTGTTGTTGGCCTATATGAGATTCACACACACACAAAAATAAAAACCAGACAAAAATAGAAAATACCTATATTTTTCAGCGTAAATTGTGTGGTATAGTTTTAATCTGAAAAACATCATGTAAAAGTCTTCCTAATTTTGCTCAGTGCATGCTTGTGCGCAGAGACAATTCCATACCTTATTGTTTGTAGGTCAGTTGTGAAGCAGTTACAAACTTTGACCCCTGAACTAGCCTCTCTCCCAGTACCCATTATACGAAGAAAAATACAATAATATGAGTTGAAGCTCATTCGTTTTCTGATTCTGATTTGGATTCTGATCCGATCAGATTTCAATTTGGTGACAATCAGACATGTCTTTGTTAATTAATACTTACAGTCTCTGGACGAATGAGGATTTTGTACTCACGTCAAAAACACAATGGTTGAGGCCATTGCTCTTCTTCTTCCCCATCGTCATCTAATGTGAAAGCTTGTTTCTGGGTCTTTCGGGCTGAGTTGACCTAAGAAGAGAAACACATGGAGAGAGAATGAAATGCTAGGAATTACATTTGATCTTTGAGAAGCAAGTCCCTCCCTTTTAGATAAGCATGGAAGCCCATCAAGTCTGTCATTTATGGGCTGATAAAAAAACAATGATGTAGTAAGGCAGTAAAGTAAACAGAAGAGCAGTTCTAACTTATTCATTTACAGCATTCTTTTCTCCTATAGGAAAGTATCAAGGACCACAAAATAATGCTCGGTCAACCTGACATTGCATCTCAGCTCTCTTCCAATTACTATTTGCTATTATACTATATCTGGGAATATACAGGTAACTAGAGAGATTGTACTCAGTATAGAGTGCACCACTGCCAACACCATGCAGTTGTCAATATATGTCATTGGGGACACATTCTCAAGTTGACAGACAAACAAACAAATGGAATGGGGTGAAAATAAAACCCCCATCAAAATCTGTTGGCAGAAGTAATGGTTAAAACAAGGCCAAGACGACACCACAATGACACTGACTTATTGTGCTGATGTGTTTGTATACAGTACATTTGCAAAATGCAAAGTACAAAGTGGGGCCTGACACTTGTGATGAGATTTATATTACGAAAGGATGCACTTTCCAAGAATACACTGGTGGTTGAGATCTAGAGCCCCTGCCCTGAAACATTTTCAGAAATAATGCATCTTTATTGGTTTGTAGATTAAACAGGACAGTTTGTTTTCCATTTTCTAGATACTCTAAAAGGTTTCATTCCAATGTAATCTTGTGCTTTAGGTTCTCACTCAACTCAGCACCAATTAAAGCACAGAGATGTACACCTTAATGAGTGACACTGTATGTAATTCATAGGTTACTTACAAACACAAATGCAAGCGTGAAAAATCTACAATGTCCCAATACTGTATGTCACAGATTAACAGCACCACTGACTGCACCACAACAATTGTTATTCTGCTTTTCTTACTATGTCTAATTTCATCATTTCAGCCATGGCAGAGGCACTGATGCGGACAGTAAATGTGCACTTGAATGTACACCATCATGGGCATGGCCCAAAGTCCATGTGGCAAATTTGCACAGTGGAACATTGTGTTTGTGACTCACTGTCATGAGGAAAGATGATGCGTAGAGGTTTCCAGTAAAACCGCAGCATGTCGGCGTCTGCATGGTGCCGCAGGGGTGACGTTTCTGCCCACTGAAGTGGAGACTGGGGTTCAACTCCTCGGCGCTGCTTGCCGCTCGTTCGCTACTATCCTATTGATTACAATAGAAAAACATATCTATTGAGAAATTTGTAACCAGTAACCACAGAGTGTTAACATGACTGCACTTACACTGCAGTCATGTTAATTTACCGAATGTCTGTATGCCCACCGCCTGTCGTCTGTCTGCGTGCTGACATCACTGATTGATACTCGCCGCCATGGTAACAGCCGCACGCTGAAACAATGCCTGACATCACAGAACAGCCCAAAACAAGCTAATGAGAGTAGTTCTCTACCTGTCCCCAAGGACCCACATTGGCCCTAGCCATTTTAAAGAACTAAATTGGCTCCCTGTTGAGTGCAGAATACAACAAATTCGACTGACTATGGTCTATAAAGTTTTAAAAGATCAATGCCCAAATTATTTAAAAAAATATTTTCAGAATGTCAGAGATACACACAGCTTCAACACAAGAGCTAGTATAGCTGATCTTAAAACACCTGACCTGACAAGCAAGGTTGGCAGATCATCCTTCCAATACACAGGGGTGGAGGAATGGAACAAAATCCCAAATGAAATGAAATTTCCCCAGTCTTTAAATGTTTTTTAAAAAGGTGGTGAAAAATTGGCTGATGAACAAGCTAGAATAGAGCAGGGTGGGTCTAAGATGAATTTGGTATCGTTTCTATTTGGTGTTGTAAATGTAATGTGTTATTTATTTATTTTGTTTTCTGTAATGTCTTATTTAGTTTTTATTGGATGTTTTAGTATAGTGATTTTAGAATGACATGATATTAGCTAGTTACCATATGATTTGTTGTTTTGGATACGCAGCGGAATTAAGTCTTTGGACTTTTTGTGCTGTCCAGATAATTCTGTTATAAATGTATCAAATAAAAATCAATCAATCAATCAACACCATATATGGGATTAAACGGGTGAAACAGTCTGCATGCTGACATCACTGATATTGATGTGTCGCTAACCATGGTACAGTAACAGCCGCATGCCGAAAGAATGCCCAAATAATGTCTGTCTGACATGATGAAACAAGTGACCAAAATTTGGAGATGACAGACATCACTGACCGACCTCACTACAGTGTCCAACTTTGTAGATGACATCACAGACTGGCCTGGACACGGAACACCATATATGGGCATAAAAGAGAGACAGAGAGACATCTCAGAGAGATATCTCCATATAATGTATTGATTGCACAACTGGACGTCAGTTGTACAGTCTAGTGGTCCCCTTGTCACTGTGACATCACAGGTGTCATCACCTATGTAAAAGTCCATATATGGGTATTCCCCAGAATCTCTTTTATGCCCATATGAAGATCCCTGATGTCATCGATATACAGGTATATCACTGGCCAGATGGCCAAGCCATGGCCCATATCTGTGTGGCTGGTTCAGATAGGGATCTCCATGTATGGGCATAAACTATATTGTATGCATATAGATACATATTATTATTAAAAACGATAAAATAAAATAAAAAGTCCATACATGGGCATTCCCTAGAATTATTATTTAGTTATCAAAAAAAGATAACTCTAGTACAGTTCTTCAATTAGACTAGGCTTCTTCATTGAAACACCTTTTGGCAGAGGGGACAAAGAACTTTGTAAAACGCTTACTTAGCACCCCTAAAAGTACTCCTCTGGCTATTAAAAGATCTGTGTAGAGGTTGACCATCATACTGCAGTATGATGGTGCATTCTTTTTTTCTTACTCTGTGACAGTTTCCAAAGAGTTGGGGGGATACAGCCTTTTTAATTACCTTATTATTCAGCCTGTTCCCATCTTCTGCTGCAAACCTGCCACCCAAGTAAAACACTGCAGAAAAAAAGAATGCTCTGATAACAAGCACTGAGGAGTTAAAAACTCTGAGTTTTGACTGGAAGAAAAGTCAAATTCCAAAAGAATTAGATATATTATTATTAAAAGGATGTTAAATACATTACATTTACTTCATAAGTGTATATTATGTATAGAAAAGTATGTATTGCTGAAACATAAAATCACAACACGTGTCCCTATACGTATAATTTAGCAGCAATAACATTTCAAATTCAAAGCATCATTACAAATGTAGGGCAGGTCTAACATTTCAGTCAGTAACTGCAGTGGCCACCTTTCAAATCAACAAGTCAGATTTAATGTCATTGATGGGATGCCCTTGAGGCCTGATCTGAGGCCAGTCTGACCCACTAAAAGCAGAGGTGAACTTTGTAGTTAGTGACATCCTATCAAACCTGGAGCCCGTGGGGAGAATTTAAACCAAATAATCAAATCTCTCTGTTGCTCCTCTGACCTCAACCACCTCTGTAAACAACACATCAGAATCAGTGTCAGTTTAAATGGAGTGCTGAAAGGTCGGGCTGCTTTAAGGACACTTTAAGAACACTCTGTGTTCCAATAAAATTTGCATCGGCAGCTACGAGCAGCTATACTCTTTTATTGTTTAGTGCTTTAAGGACACGTCACACATCAGTCATCGTTTGTCTACAGTACATAGATTATATAGGGTGACCAGACGTCCCAGTTTAGTCAGGATTGTCCCGTTTTCAATCTGCGTGTCCCAGGTCCCGACAAATATCTCTGAAACACTGATGTGTCCCGGTTATCAACATTCACTTAAAGATTGTCCCGGTTCTCGTCAGTATTACAATAATAATAGTTGGTTTTCAATGATTGCATTGAAGTAAAATAATAAAATAAATACATATGTTATCAAATGTTTTAATCCGGTTCAAAGTAGATTTGTGTTAGAAGCAACTATACTGCCTTATTCACATTATTAAAATAACCAAGCAATGGTCACCAACTTACAGAAATAATAAATGGAGTGCTGAAAAGGTCATGCCAGGAAAGTCTGGCTGCTTTAAGGACACGTCAGTCATCTTGTGTCTACATAGATAAATAATACGTTTTTAACTTTTTATTGTTGTATACTGACTCCCTGTGTGCCAAAGACACATTTCCATTTTATGTTCAATTTAATGGACAATAATACATTTTTATTTTTTTTACATAATGTGGTTCAAAGTAGATTTGTGGATGTTAGAAGCAATTATACTGCCTTATATTCATTATTAAAATAACCAAGCAATGATCACCAACTTTCCGAAACAGTAATGTTAACCAGTAACAGTTTGCTACTGGGCTAAAATGTATTATGAGATTCAAATATAATGGCTTTGAACAAAAAAGAAAAAAATGTTTATGACAATGGATAATGAACCAGTAATAGTTACCTGTCCCACAGCGACACAATGCAGCTCCTTTTGAGATTTTGTAAGTTTAACTACTGAATACACAGTATATACAAAAACTCTATTCCCAGTGGTGGAATTGGACACTCGCCCAGAACACAAGTAAACCAAGACAATTTTAACAATTACCTGCAAACTGCAACTCTACAATACACTCTCTCTCAGGTGTTACGGAGCAGAATCAATAACATGGAAAATATTTTGTAAATTGCTATTCAGGGAAGTCTTATGAGAAGGCTGTCTAGAAATATGTACTATATACAATATAGGCTTCTAACTCTGCAGCAAAGTCTTGCGACTGCTGGAACGCTTGTTCTCATGGCATGGCAGAATAATGCACAATAACGGATGAAACAGCATGAAATATGAGTGTTACAGAGAATGTACAGTACATCATTCCTGAGGTTGAAGCTGTGGAGTGTTGTACAAAGGTTTTGAGGATATGTATGGGGCTATTTATGAGGAAATATTACAAGCCATGCCAAGTGTTAATATATTTGATGGATGGGAGGAAGGAAGGAAGGAAGGAAGGAAGGAAGGAAGGAAGGAAGGAAGGGAGGAAGGAAGGAAGGAAGGAGAGACAAGGGAGGAAATGAATGAAGGACAGTCTGGAAGACGGGTGAAGTAGATATCACAGTTCCAATTAATGAAATTATTGCCCGTTTACATTCTGGCTGTCGACCTGACTATATCTCTTTTTAATAAATGGTTTAATGACACTTAAGTCTGTATTGATTGATCCCATGTGGACAGTCATTTGCCTGGCCAGATGGAGTATTAATGTCTAATTAAGCTAGCATTGTATTAATGCATTTAAATCAATACATGTGATGAAAGCCCTGAGAAGGAGAGCGTATTCAGCAATACTACTGCTCACATTAAAGTTTAACACCATTCCCAAATACGGTGTTCTGAATAGCCCCATTATTATGATAACCAGTCCTTTGTTGTGTGATATTTGTGATGAAAAATGCATGGTCAACAGGGAAGCAGCCATATATAGCATTTATGTGCTGCAAAGGAGAGACGGCCTCTGGGAGAATATTAATGATCAGCAGCAACAACAACCATTCGTTTTGAATTTACTGTCTCTTCGTGGAATAGAATATAATTGAATTTTCTGGGTGGAGAGTTTTGTACACATAATTTGCTTACGAATACAGGCTCTTTCACAGTTCACCTCCAGTCAGATCTGAGAGAACTGAATGCAAATGCAGTGCATTCTAGCAAACGATTAAATACAATACAAAAGAAAAGGTTTGATCAATGTTGAGACTGCATTCTTCATACTTCCGCAAACGTCTAGGGGCCTTCACAGATACCAGCAGCAGCTCTGAAATTAGCAAAAACCCACTCCATTGTCTGACACACACTGAGTAAAAGTGCCTTCAATACCCCAGAGAGCAAGCCTCCAGGAACCTCAGTTGTTGTTTATTCCATTTCTCTTTTCTTTATTAACACAGCAGAGCTTCATTAAATGCACACCGGGGTCTTAGGGGAGACATAGAATCTGAGAGGATCTAAACCTACACTGTCGGGGCTTCAGGGCTAAGCCCCTCTAGAATCTTTACTTTGTCAGGCAAGTCCCACTATAACATGACACTGTGACAATCATACTCAAACCAATCAACCAATATTATGGCAATACAGTCAGAGTTACAATCAAACCCAAAAAACAAAAACAAAAAACAATGTGAATATATAGTCAAGTTTAACATAACACAGGCCTTCCAATATACATGATACAATACATTACACAGCACATCACAGCACTGTATGGGCAGATTACTGCACATTCAGACATTAGACTACTGTAAACTAGACAGAGATAAGAAATGTAGGTAGTAGATGACATTCATAGTTTTCTTTATGCTAACTCAGTGTGTGGGTGGTGGTAATGGTGCTACTGCCATGGGTATTCTTTACAAATATTAGACAGATAACAATGTGTTGTTTTGACTGTGGGATACAATGGCCGCCACTAACGAACAACTCAATGTGATGAGCTTAATGATACTAATTATTTTGTCAGAAGTAGCCTACACAGTTCGAGTCGTGACATTATTTTGGAACACTGCTGCATTGACCTGCATTTATCCACCCTCTCCTTTACTCCTGATTCTCCTTCCACCACAGACCGCATTACTTCATCTTTACAGTTTAGCAGATTGTGCTCAAATTAAACGTTTCAAATAAGACATGGCATGTCAATAAAAGTAAAATACTCCTTACGGTGCATAGGACAGAGCAACAAAAAACACATACAATTGCATGTGCATTTAGCCATCCACGATAGTTTAAGAATGAATTTCTCCATTTCCGATTGGGTGTACTGCAGGCTACGCACGCACGCACACGCGCGCACACGCGCGCGCGCGCACACACACACACACACACACACACACACACACACACACACACACACACACACACACACACACACACACACACACAAAATATGGGGGTGGTGATCCATACTTGATTTGCAACAAAGCGAAAAAGAGAGAGAGAGACTGAAAGAAATCCATATAGAATTATCCTTTTTGTCCAAGAGACTGCCTTCAGATTCAATGCGTTTGAATTCTCACAGCTTCATGGGATTGAACCGGCGCTAATTTACAACTAAAAGAAGTCATAGTTTCTGGAGAGGGCTTTCAAATAGAGGATATTTCAATTACCATTTATGTGCTGTAGCTAGTCCATGAAGACAATTCAAATGTTCTGCAATTAATAAACATTAAATCCTTTCTGCTTTGGCTGCTTCAGTCCTGTTGAGTCACTGAGAAAGCCCTGTGCGCTACAGTAGTGGGCTCTGTAAGCATGGCCTGTCTGAGAAGGAGCCAGACAATAGCGTCCTCCAACACACTGAATCAGTTTCCTGAATGCATAAGCAAGCAACTGGCTTTGAAATTACACCTGCGTGGTTTGGTTATCATTTAGCCCCAGACACGTCACTCTGTGCCTTCTGTACTCTCCCATTGTAGTTGTATCGGCAGCTTATGAAAATGAGTTGCAGAGTACAAAGATGTTCAGTTAGAAAACAGAGTGGGGTAGTATAGTGACCTAAATGTTTCAGGAGCGAGTTTGTAAACTAAAGGTTCCTGGTTCCATTCCGGAAAAAGTGGAGCTGCTCAGTGTCGAACAGTATAAGACTGTGTGTGGTTTTACTGGTCAGCTTCCAGGTTTTACTGTGTGTTGTCTGTGTGAGTGTGATGCAGTGTCTTCCTGAAACAGAGAATGAGTTCTCAGCGAAACCCCCAGGGTAATTAAAGGTGAAAAGAAAAATGAGGTTGAATCTCGAGTTCTCAACCAATCTATAGATACTTCACTTAATATTATATCAAGGATTAAAGGATTTACTCTGTACTGTATGTCTCAGCATGATTTGGAAAAAACGTATTTATCGTCAGTTCAGTTCAATCAACTAAAACCAAGAAAGTGTATTATATATCTGGTACACGTTTGCTTTCTGTCCGATATTCCAGATATTTGTTCCACACATACGGTATCTGGAACAAACTCTTGCCCGAATATATCCAATATACAACGTGTCGTAATGTGAGGCTCTATGAGAATGTAGGACTGCTATTTTTGAGAAATCTGAGAATAATTGTGGAAAAAGTATTAGAATTAGACAATGGCTATAGAATATGTGTTATAATGCTGTTCTCTGGGAGTGAAATGAGACATGAGACTGAAAAAAAAAAACAGCAAAAGCTGTCTCATTTTGACCAGAAAACCTTAGGTCTATGATCTTGTCTTATTGTTCTCAGAGGAGCTTTGTCACTCACTGCCGAGATCAAAGCACACCCCCAGAAGCTTTCATGCCATGCTTTGAATTGCCCCTCGCTTTTTGTTCTTACATGTAAATACTGGTGATGAGTAAACAGAGTTCATCTCTCAAATCTTCAAGCCCTCACCCTCTCTTTATGGCTATTCAAATATTAATCAGGCATTGTCTCGTCTGTCAACACGAATACACACACGTACACGTGCAGGTGTTGATGCGCACGTTCGCACACACACACACACACACACACACACACACACACACACACACACACACACACACACGCGCGCGCGCGCGCGCGCGCACAAAGACACACACATAAACCCAGATACAGACACAACGTAGGCACATAGATGACAGTTATCATAATTAATCGGTTCAGTGCTTTTGAAATCTCTGCATGGATGGCACTCTAATGTACATTACTGTCACTACATGCCTTCCTCCCAGGGCAGTTGGGACGGTGCCATCAGGAGGACGGGCCGTCAGAGGGATGGGTGAGGAGAATGCTACTGGACATCATAAGGCCCCTGTCATTGCTGCATGGTGCAAAACATGCCAAATTGGAAAATTGGCCTATATATGCTACTATTACTCATTGGAGAGAGGTGACGGCTTTGGATCAATAAGTAATGTTCTCCCATGTTGGACCACCTGACATAACTGTGTTCTGGTCTGATGAGAAATAATTACACTGGCCACACACTGTAGAGTAGACTGTCTTCAGTCCTAAGGAATACAGTACAGTAAGCCAGTCAGGCAGACATGCACAGCACCAACTGTATAATAGTAAAGACCATTATCCTCAAGGCAGTTGAAATTCATGGTTTTATGGTTTCAAAGACATGACTGAATTAGGTTGTACATAACTCCAATATAAAAGTCATGTCTTGATGTAAACACCAAAATGCAAAATAAATAGATAAATTAAGTTCATGAATAGGTATGGAGTCTCATTGAGTCATTGCATTATTTATCTGGATCTGTGCTATGAGCCGTCGTTATCTGTGATAGCCTGTCTTCTCCATGTCTACTTACACTTTACTACAGAAGATGTCTAAAATATATAGTTTGTCGCATGGCCACATTGCTCAATGAAAAAAAATAATAAAGTCAAACAATTGTCAGTCACTTTTCTATTTTTTTTTTTTTTTTTTTACTAAATCTGTATCTCACGATTTTGTAACCCATTTTTCACCTGGTGTCAATAATGTAATCCTGGGTAATGGACTGACCTCATGCTTCCTTCTATGCATGAGGAGTCAAAGTTGCTTCTAATATATACAGACAAATTAAGTGTTACAATAAACCACACATTCCAGATCAGTATTTCACTGTCAGCTTGAGCTTTTTCTTATGTGGAAGGTTCAAAAGGCGTCTGTGTAAATGGTCTGAGATGGATCTCTGTCAGCTCAACCATTAGTGTGCCATGTAATACTAACATGGGCCTAGCTTCGTTAAAATATGGGCTTCAAAGAGTTAAAGCCTTTGCTAAGAATAAACCTTTATTGGTCACTTTGGTGAAATGCAGGTGTCATATCAGCAACAGTAGTGAGAATGAAACACAGGATAAGTGTAGAGTCAAGAGCCAATCCAAGACAGATAAGAATAAAGATATATAAAAAAGAAAGTTAGACTTAACTAGACATTTGCTCTGGGTCAGAGTCTGAACATTAATGTACGTTCTATTAAAGCACTTGTTGCCTTGACTATCAATAAATATAAGTATAAATGTACAATCTACCACCATGTGAGTGCAAATAGGCCTATACATCTGCAGTGAATATATGAATGGATATGTCAACCATATCTGGATGAATAGATGTAGCCCACAGTCTATCAACGGCAGTGTTGGCAAGTGTAAGTCTGAAAATATCAATTCTGCCAATAGAGAGAGAGAGAGAGAGAGAGAGAGCGAGAGGTTTGGAGTTGTTTTTTCTCTCTCGTTCTTTCTCTCCTTGTCTTGCACTCTCGCCATCATTTTCTCCATCAATGTATTGAGTCGGTAATGAGTCAATTTATCTTCATAGAAATTGATGAAATTATAAACTGATGAAAGTATACTGATTAGATTATAGACTAATGAAACTATAGATTGATATAAGCTATACCAGCTTGTAAGACACCTACGGGTGGAAAGCGACCTTGGCCATATATGGATTCTGTGGTTCTCCTAACAGGGCATCAGAGAGAGAGAGAGAGAGAGAGAGAGAGAGAGAGAGAGAGAGAGAGAGAGAGAGAGAGAGAGAGAGAGAGAGAGAGAGAGAGATTTTAAAGATCTTTTATTTGTGTGTAAAGCTTTGAATGGTCAACAAACCTATCATATTGCCATGTGGGGAGTATGTTCCAAGTCGCCCCCTCAGGTCATAATGCTGCTGGACTGCTGAGGGTGCCACCCACAAACAGAAGAGATTGATAGTTTTAAGAGAGGCAGGCAGCTAAAACATACACCAAAGGAGAAAAATGTCCTGCATTTATGAAAGTATATAGCCCCCTGAGATGCAACCTCTCTCTCTCTCTCTCTCTCTCTCTCTCTCTCTCTCTCTCTCCCTCACTCTCTCTCTCTCTCTAAAAATAAAAAAAAATAAAAAAAAATAAAGGATGCAAGACTCAGATAGACATTCTAGGAATGGAACATGACAGGCCATGCAGTCCTTCCAATGCATTCTCAAAGATATTCGAATAACATCTGTCTGTCCAAACAGACAGACAGACATGACAGATTGGGGGTAAACAATCTCTCAGCTGGGGAGATAATTAGGCCCATTAGGGCTATCACAGAAAGCCATTAGTAAGAAAAAAATAATAATTATGTTCTGTGCAGTCGCATATTGCCACTTGAAAATCTCTTCGATGAGTCATAGAATAAAGAGACTTCACATAACATTCCTTTGCAAGAGGGAGAGACCCTCCTCTCCACCTTGTACATCTGCAACTAATTACATGGCCTAATGAACAGGAACCACAAACAGAGGGGTGGTGGGGACATGGTGAATTATAAAAATAAATATGTCGGTAATAACAACCCTCCAGCTGGAGTTAATGTAGCGGAAACGTGACATAACTCCACACGCTAAAACAAGTTGTATCAGTTTTAAACTGTTGTTGTATTAACCTCTAAACCATTATTAGCATTGGGTTTGTCATTGATTACTTGTGGCACAAATCAAATTAGCATCTGCTTTCACACGAAGTAGCCTATCTTCCCTGGGCAAATGAGCCCTGGTTGTTCGACGGGCAATTATTTCCTTCATTGGAAGTCTAATAAGTCGTGACACAACAGAGCCCAGAGGCGCACTCGTGCACCCCGGTCCTCCCACGCACCTTGCTCCTTCCCAGCTCTCTGATAAAGGGGAGCTCCCCTCCTCCAGACACTCCACACAGCACTGCGCCCTGCAAGCGCGCCAGCAGGCTCCGACTGCGGAGGAGCAGCTTAATGGGAGTTGTGCGTGTCCTTCACTTACATTTTCTCAGGATGTACTCTTCCTCAGCCAAGATGAATCGTGTCGTGGTGGTCGCGGTGGTCTTGTCTCTCTTCACAGGTAGGTGTTGCGTTGTTGTAACTTGTTACGGTAAATGTATGAATGAACGCATAGTGGCTGCTCTCTCACGCAGGATGCGTAAACTTCAGATCAGCACCATGGACAGAGACATTGAGTGAATGGAACGGACTGCATTCAGTGCATTGTTTCTTTCGGTTAATGTAGCTGTGTTGCCATTTTTTTCCCTCCTGATGTCGTATGCCTAATTGCCTTTAATTAATATTAATTAAGCAGTTAGGCTGTTAGACATATCCAAGGATATTTGTTTTCCTTGCCACGTTTGACACATACTTTCCTTTACTTGTGCGCAGAAAATCTAGCGCTTCCAGTTGGAAAAGAGGGGCAGAGAGAAGATGTGGTACGTTTTGTTTTAAATTATTGATCGTAAATCATTCACAAGCATGCAGTAGAAATGAGCGAAGACGCGATTTCTTTTCACTGACAGTCAGAGTTGCTGTTATTGTTATTGCAGGTAAAACGGTGTTTGGTTGAAGTCTTGTCCAAAGCACTGTCCAAGTCCGACTCTCATCCGCTGGATCAGGAATGCAAAGACATTCTTCAAGCAGGTGTGTAGCACAGGGCGACCAGCTTTTATAATAGAATTCCGGAGCCATGTAATAAGCCTTTGGGTTATTTACAATAAAAGCTGTACCAACTGAAAATTGAAATTGATCTTTAAACTGCCTCAGGAACAGTCTACTCACATCACCCAAATGACTCTGTTCTCTGTAAGATAGAGATGTGCGGCACAACTAGTCAAAGACAGAAACACACACATTCTGCTAATACAGAGTTGAGTTTGATGCAGCATTTTCTCCTGTAGGTATATATAGGGTCACTGAGTCTCTGGGGAGCTCAGTGATTATAGCACAGTAGCCTTCATGTTATGCCATCCAGCTGAGCAATTGATGTTAGTATGTAGGCCTAGAGTACATTTTCCTTTTTTCTTCCTATTTTTCCACAGAGAAAGCCGATATAACAAGGATTCATTCATTTAATTTATGTGCTCTTTCAGTGGACATACTGTACAGGCACTTGTTAGAACCTTGCTATTAAACAACTAATTCATCAGTTTGTGTAGAATAAATCTTGAATCGACTTAGGGTTGATATATTCTTTCATCCCAGATTAAGGCATTGTGTGGGGTCTGGTGTTGTAAGGACATTAGCGTGTTGTGACGGGAGTGATGTTCAGTGGATTGTTCTATCTGTATGGTTAAGCTGACTGGGGTGTTTGTTGTTTGTTTTGTCCTGTATTTTATTCTCTTGTTGTATCTTCTGTGTTTTCATTTGGGGTGGGGGGACTGTTCTATGTAAACTGTCATGATGGGGCTCTATATGAGACAATTTAATATTGATGTTTCATGATACATATACGGGCAATGAATGCTTCTGACAAAAACACAATAAACAAATGTTTAAAAAAAAGATTTTATATATTCTACCGTAACCCTTCTGTTCCAGGGGTCAGAAATGCGGCTCTCGACAAGAAGAGTGGGGGTGAGGCTCTCGCTAATGAGGAGGTCAAAGGGCATGAACCGGAGACTGAGACAAAGGCAGCGGATGTGAAAGACATCGAGGCGCTACTGAAGGCTGTGGACGCGAAGAGAGAGACCCCAGAGGACGAGCGCAGCCAGGAGACATGGGACCTGAATGGTGACGACCGAGACAAGAGGTCCAACTGGAAGCCTGGGCGATACCACCAGCAGCGGAAACACAAACGCGACGAAGAGGCCCCAGAGGACGACGGAGACTATGACCGCAGCCAAGAATCATGGCCGAGCCTGGACAAGAGAAGTTTTAGACCTGGAAGGCGCCATCAAACACGACACAGGCGCGACGAGGAGCTCTCCGAAGATGTGAGGGAAGAGCCCGACGAGGACCGCAGTCAGGAGTCGTGGGGTCTTGAGGACGAGCGAGACAAGAGGGGTTGGAGGCCCGGCAGAAAACATCAATCGCGACACAAGCGTGACGAAGAGCTATCAGAGGATGTCCGAGAAGATCCAGATGAGGATCGCAGTCAAGAGTCGTGGGGTCTTGAGGACGAGCGCGAGAAGAGAGGTTGGAGGCCCGGCAGAAAACATCAATCACGACACAAGCGAGACGAAGAGCTTTCAGAGGATCCAGATGAGGACCGCAGTCAGGAGTCGTGGGGTCTTGAGGATGAACGAGACAAGAGGGGTTGGAGGCCTGGCAGAAAACATCAATCACGACACAAGCGTGATGAGGAGCTCTCGGAAGATGTAAATCCAGATGAGGACCGCAGTCAGGAGTCTTGGGGTCTTGAGGATGAGCGAGACAAGAGGGGTTGGAGGCCTGGCAGAAAACATCAATCACGACACAAGCGTGATGAGGAGCTCTCGGAAGATGTAAATCCAGATGAGGACCGCAGTCAGGAGTCTTGGGGTCTTGAGGATGAACGAGACAAGAGGGGTTGGAGGCCCGGTAGAAAACATCAGTCACGACACAAGCGTGATGAGGAGCTCTCGGAAGATGTGAGGGAAGAGCCTGATGAGGAACGCAGTCAGGAGTCTTGGGGTCTTGACGAACGGGAGAAGAGGGGTTGGAGGGCCGGTAGAAAGCATCAAACACGACACAAGCGTGACGAGGAGCTCTCGGAAGATGTAAATCCAGATGAGGACCGCAGTCAGGAGTCGTGGGGTCTTGAAGATGAACGAGACAAGAGGGGTTGGAGGCCTGGCAGAAAACATCAATCACGACACAAGCGCAATGAGGACGAGGAACGCAGTCAGGAGTCTTGGGATTTTGACGATGAACGGGAGAAGAGGGGTTGGAGGCCCGGCAGAAAACATCAATCACGACACAAGCGTGACGAGGAGCTCTCGGAAGATGTGAGGGAAGACCCTGACGAGGATCGCAGTCAGGAGTCTTGGGGTCTTGAGGATGAACGAGACAAGAGGGGTTGGAGGCCTGGCAGAAAACATCAATCACGACACAAGCGCAATGAGGACGAGGAACGCAGTCAGGAGTCTTGGGATTTTGACGATGAACGGGAGAAGAGGGGTTGGAGGCCCGGCAGAAAACATCAATCACGACACAAGCGTGACGAGGAGCTCTCCGAGGATGTACGAGAAGATCCAGATGAGGACCGCAGTCAGGAGTCTTGGGGTCTTGATGATGAACGGGAGAAGAGGGCTAATTGGAGGCCTGGCAGATACTATCAAACGCGACACAGGCGCAATGAGGACGACGAACGCAGTCAGGAGTCTTGGGATTTCAACAAAAGAAATGCAGGAGGTGCTGAGGACGAAGCCAGGGAGGAAGCTCTGAGGTATTTACCAATTCCTTTATGTTCTGCTGACACCTTCCATCTATTATGATGTTACGACAATCAATTATTGATCCATGATCAATAAGCATCCAGACTGTTAAGCAGAAATTCAGCATTTAAAATAAATAGGCACTAAATATTGTATAGTAAGTACTGAGTTCAGCAATACACATGGAACATTAGTTCACAGTGATCACAAATCGATGTGAATCAGGGTAGACGTAATTACCCATGGCAGTTTTAAGAGGCTTACATGTACATTTGACAATTTGGCAGACGCTCTGATCCAGAGTACGTTGCTCATGGCATGAATCCTATTCAACAAAGGACAGGGGAAATGTAAATAGAATGCAGAGAAAACATATCGTTGCTGTTGGGTGGAAACCGTGTATGTCTAAAACTGTTCCTTTTTTAGTAGTATATTAAATACATTTTTAAGTAATGAAAATAGTAGCTCTAGACACACATTGTAAATCTGTGATTGTCACTTCTTTTGTGCGACACTGAAGAAGTAGTGCATAAAAAAAGAAAGAAAAAAACCCATAAGAAGTTATACATCTTATTAACATGTTAGCATTTGCAGTCATCTAAATAACATATACAGTACACTTAAGGGAGTAAGGGATATCCAGTGTGAATAGAGAACCTAATCTAACGGAAGCTGTTCATCAGGTATTTGGCGGACAAGAGAAGCAAGATGTTGGGAGAGGGGGTAGAACTTGAGAAGCGCAATCCCTGGATCTACCGTGGCTACTACCACCCTGCCTGGAAAAGGACCGCAGAGGGACATGAGGGGACATCAAACCAGGTACATGCTGCAGTGCAGATTAATGAGGTTCTGGGGTTGTTTAGGGTGAAGTATCCACTAGTAGTTGTTGTAACCAGTATTATACAGTGAGAAAAAAAGGTCCTCAAAAGGTGGGAAGCCACTCAAATGTGTATTTAATGTAGCTCACAATAGCACATATATACGCTACATATTTAAGAGTAGAAAATATCTGCCTCACATGATCCCCTCTACCTATTATGACCTGGACAGAGGGATGAAGGTTGTGGGCTTCATTTATTAATCAATAAAAGGTATATGATAGGAAAACAACATTACTTTCCCTGTGCAGGATAATAAAGTTGATATGAAAAAAATAAGTTCATAAGCTTTTCCAAAATCTTTGTGTATGATTTACTACATTCTTAACCTTGCATGCTGTTTTGACGCACCAACTCAGCATTGTTCGGTTTTTCAGAAGTCGTTTTTCCACTATTGTTAAGACAGGCACCGTAGCTCAGCATCTTTGTCCTTGTTCCATCGTTTAAGCCTTCCGTTCTGCAGGTCAGAGTCATAAACCAAGACTGTCTTTGTGTGTGCAGATGGAAGAAGTGGCCAAACTGTTGAGCCAAAAGATGAACCAGCTAGCCAACCATGAAGAGCAGAGAATCATACCCCGCAGACCGCTTAACACCCAGGAGGTACAAATCTTATTAATGACATTCACTAAAGCTGAAAATGACCTTCAACTACTTTCAACCTGGCGACCCTATTTTGGACATGTCATTATAAGCATAAACTTTCAAAAGCCTTTCAAGAAATGTCAAAATGTTCATAAATAGCTAAAATAGCAGATCTACAAGCTCCCACGTTGTGTTGTGAGCGCGTAGATCGGTTATTCTCCCTATTCGTTGTACGGCGAAGTATCTAGGGCTCAAGTGGTTAAGGAATGATGTCGAGCATGAATGGGCTGCCAAGTTGACTTTTGAAACATCACAGTGCATTCTGCTGGTTCACCAGTTAGTACTAGTGCATACTGCACAGGCTATCTTGACGTCACAGGTTTGAATCTGCATCGTGACACTATGTCGCATCCCATCTCCTCAGTCTTCCACCCCCCCCCCCCCCCCCCCCCCCTCTCTCTACTGCACTGCGTCTAAGAGAATCACCCCCTACACAACTCACCACATCAGCCTGTATAGGATATAAAAGGGGAGAAGCTAACTCATGTGGTCAGTGTATTCCGCTGATTTCCACTTCACAGTATTGTGGCGTGGAATTAAAAACACAGCCTTTTTGAGTTTTGACGTTTACCTACTTGGCAAAAGCTCTACAAAGCATTCCATTAGAGATGATGTGTGCTCAATAGAATGTTGAGACATCACATTATTGTTTCACGGACCTCCGTTCCAGAGGTTTTGATAAACTGGTCTACTGTATATTTAACTGACCCAATAAAGTCACAGGACAGTTTCTCTTGGGCGGGCAGAGGGGCCATGCTTATTATGGAAATCTCTGAGCTAGATTAGGTCTCAGTTCGAGCCTTCAGAACCACCTCCGTGACAAACAGAGCGTGCCCTAGATAGGAAATGAATAAAGTGATTAATGTGTTCCTGTGCAACGGATTGTTCTGCGACTCTGACAGTCATTACCGCCGGTACGGATAATATTAACACCCTGTTGTTGACAGTTTAGTTCATTGAAATACGAGTAATTCTTGGCTATAAAGGATAAATGGCAGTTACTGTTTGCCATTCTAGACAGCATCTCTCGTTATCTCATCTTGAATGTCTCTTTTCATTTCCTCAACCAGTCTCGTCTTCACCTCAATTGAACCAGAAATGTCCCAATTATATCCACTCTCTCTCTCTTAATGTGTTATAAAAAAGGGAACATTGTCTGTGACTGTTCTTTGGATAAGTCAAACACCCAAAAACGGGAGAGGGGCCCAGGCCAGGGTGGTTGTAGAGCCTGACATTGACACATCCCACTCCTGGGATTCCAAAGACAATAGTAACACTAAATGCCCAGTAGTCAATTAAAGAGATTTAGCAAATAGAGGGGCAATCCATCGCGTGTAGCTGTATGCCTCCTTGTTTGAGCAGATCGCCCCCCCCGCTACCCGTTTCTCTCTCCCAGACCAGCGCAATGATCGCTTCAGCACACACACACACACACACACTCGCACACAATTTGGTACGCACACATGAACGCATGAACGAAAACACCACGCTCACAGTAAAAACAATTATAAACAGATCATATATTGCAATTTTGCTATTTTGATGCAATTAGACTACAGAGCGCCGAGTATATTTCGCATTATACAGAGTGCATTTGTGCATGTTGTCTATTGCGCTAGGGTTATATTGTCTCTAATAATCGCCAGTATATTTCTATGTATCTTTGAAGAAAATAGATATTGTCATTTTCATGCGTACCAAAAAGTGTGCGAGTGTGTGTGACTGTGTGCTGAAGCAATCATTGCGCTGGTCTGGGAGAGAGAAGCGGGGTAGCGGGGGGCGATATGCTCAAGGCATACAGCTACACGCCAATCCATCACCACACAATGCTGGCTCCTACACCACATGGTTGGTCTGAAAAGACAGACCAATTCAAGACCTTGGGCCAAATTGAAGATACAGTATATGGTTGCTGACAATATATATCATTGTTTTCAGGAAACGCAGCTGGAGAATCTGACAGCGATGGACAAGGAGCTGCAGAAGATTGTTGCCAAGCTGCATGACAACAGAAAGTGAATGAGCTGGGCCCTGGCAACACTTCCACCCTGAGGCTACGACTCTGTGCTTGCCATGTGTAAAAAACAAAGACAAAAGCCTTGCCAAAATGATTCTATTAACTTATTCAACTTATGTGTTTGGATGTTCTGAAATCAATCAGCATGGGAATGGTTTTCATTGTTTATACATATCTGTAATTAAGACATGCTATGAAATGAGCTTTGCTATTTTGTTCAGAGTATAAAAAATATATATATATTCGAATTGTGCTAAGCCCAAATTGATGTTCAATTGTGTTTCTAAACGTTTGCTCAATCTGCGTTCAATAAAAGAGAAATGATTCTATTCTGGGACTAAACGAATAGCTTGCAATCTCTTACCGCATCTCATCATAATAGGGCTGAAATACACAGACAGAGTACATGCATTTTATTCTGTGCAGAATGCAGATGTAGGCGACATTGTAAAGATGTGTCTGTTAATGACTCATTTATTCAACATGGCACTTAACTGCATAAAAAAAATAAAAAATCATAAAACATAAAAGATGAGAGGATTTAAACCCCCCCAAAAAACATTTCGTCAACAACTTAAAGCAACCAACAGAAGGTTGCGACCCGTTTTAACGGCTCCTTACGCAACACAAACAATGAGTCCCTCTGATAATTCACACAGGCATACAGTGCGCTTCACCCTCCAGGCCATCATCTGCACTGATCTGAGAATACAAGACAGGGACGGCGGGGCTATTCTGATGAACGCTAACTGGACACATCGTCCACCCCCGCCGCCGCTCCAGAAATGTCAAATCAGTTCAGCTGAAAAGCGAGGCTCCATCCTGCAGGGCGCCGTTCGCTCCGGGCTACTGGAAACGCACCCTTATATGTCACTCGTGCCTGGAAGTGGCGTTTTTGTTTATCCCTCGGTCTCTGTCAATTTGAGTCTCTTTGGCGCCGGTTCCCCCGCCTTCTGTGTGCCCACGGGCTTGGACGCCGCCGCCGCCGCCGCGGTCGGTTGGACCTCGACGGTTGTTCCTGAGAGAAGGTAGCCTCCGCCACCGCTCATCTGCAGCACGGGATGAGTTCTGTTCTCCAACACCTGGGGAGATGACAGAAATACAACCGTCAGGTCAGTTAAGAGAGGATGTGGAACACATTGAACAAAAAGGACAAGAGGGGGAACATGAGCGGATCAGAGTTTAAAGAACAAAAAAAAAAAACAGTCACCTGGTAATGCCTGAGCCAGGAATCAGTGAGCTTGAGGCCGACAGTGCCTCCTTGCTCCTTGAGTTTATTGTAACACTCGATGAGAGGCTGCGGGTAAAACACAAACATATAAAAAAGGTAGATAATCCCCATGGGGAAATCTAGCTGCTTCACTGGCCTGCAGAGTAGCAACACATTAGAAAGTACAAGCAGGTAAGTCAACACAATCAGACACAAATACCGACTATGAAAAGAGACTAAACAGAGAATAATATAAATCAAAAAAGGGAAACAAACTAAACGCATGGATGAGGAGTATCAAAGGGAAAGGGGTTATAGTGTGAGCCTATAGGCAGGAACACAGACACAACAGTAAGCACGGGTAGTGATTGGCATTATAACTCCTCTGCAGTGGCAGGACAGTCCACAAGCAGTAAAAGTAATAAGGAGCTTTCCCTGTGGAATTCTGAGCAATGAGGCGAGGCTCGGTGTAATGGCAGCGAACGATAAGAGAGCCATCTAAAAGAACACTAATGAGCTTCCAATGTGAGGTCAGGTGCCATTTCTGGAGTTTTAATGCACTCTGCTATATACAGTGTTTCTCAAACGTTTACATTTCAAGGTCTCCCCTTAACTCCGAAAGTGTACACATTTGTACACTGTCAGAGTTACAGACTTGTATTGGTCAATTTAGACCCCCATAAAGGAACCCACAGAGTCCCTAGAATCCACTTTGAGAACCACTGGGGTAGGAGACAATACAAACACACAGATGTGGAATTTTAAAACGACCCCAAAAGCGGTTCAAAATTAAGTCTCACATCATCTTATTCATTTATTTAAACGGGAGGGACAGCACACATAGATGAACACTACACATATATATAATGCTATGTGTAAATATGCCGGATTTATCAAGAATGCTAATTTCCATCTGTAGTCTCCATACATAAAACAGTATGTTATGATCTTACCTCTTTGTATTGGGAGTAAACCACAAATGGCCTGGAGGGAGCGAGGAACTTGAGGAGTCCCAGAAGAACTGAACTTGGGTGGAATCGACTGGCAATGATCAACCTAGAAGGTCAGGAGGGATACATGAATTGACAATCGATCAAAACCTCCCCGACAGGAAATGGATTCTAAAGCACATTCCCTTGTTGGAAAAGCATCGGTAAGCAATAACTTAAGTTAAATTACCAGTGATTTACCTGCATCATACCGCCTCTGCTTATTGAAGCTGCAACCCGTAACTTCTACATTTTATGTCCTACCCGGTATTCGAAGCTAGGTTGTGAGAGCTCATCCAAGAGGAAATCCTTGCATGGCTAGGGGTGAGATTGTGTTTAGAACCTTAAGGCAGCACTACTTGCGATTTACTTCTGGGATAGACTGAGAAATGTGTCTAACTTACGAGTTGAAGTTAGAGGTGACCCGGAGACATGTCGGCATGCCAAACAAACAAATCAATGATGCGCCTGATGACAGTCACAAAACACCACGCCTATTAATCATACCATCGCTAGCTGCTAGTTTTATCACTTCGCACGGGAAGGAAACGGACAAACAAACTGTCCGAGTGCACATTCACCTTGCGAGGACAATTCAGGCTCTAATCATTGTGCCTCGAGTTTGGATGATTGCAGAGGCTCTATCATGACCATGCTGAATTTTGGATGATTGCAGTGGTTTCATCATGGCCATGCTGAAAGAGGATAACCGAGTAATTGCCTTATCAATTTTAGCTAGTGTGTGTTGATTCCAGAGTCCAATCGAAAGTTAATTATACAAGAAGATAAAGAGAAGCAGAGTAATTGCTGGAAAAGAGAGGCAGAGTAATGCTGGAGGGAGAGGTGTTGAGGAACAGAAGAGAAATACTGTTGGAAAGAGGGGAATCAAGAAAATCTATGAAAATGGGAAAGAAATGACACTGACCCGTCTGCGTTCTTCCCCTCCAACAGAGCAGCAGTAGATGCTAGCTTCTTCCTCTTCTCCTCGTTCTTCACCCTCCTTTCCTGAGCCTGCACGTTCAAACCAGGACAAAAAGTCGTTTCATCAGTCAAATAACTGTTTTCTGATTCTCACTCTCTAGGTTTACTCTAGGTCTTCTTAAGTCAACAGACGTGATGTGTTTGTATCACCAAGTCATTTTGGGGGGAAAATTTGAAAGAAAGAATTTCCAATTCATGGCCTTTTGCTCATAAACATGTTCCGTTGTTGTTACTCATGCAACAACCTTTTACACATCAGGATCAACGTCTGTTGTTGGTTACAAGGAATAAAATGGAAGTTTATCTATTAGTCTTGTTGCACCACACTTTGAAAGTTACAGCTGTAGCCATGTGTGTTTTCTTGTCTGTTCTCTCCTCACGTATTACCTTTGGTCAGCAATAGCTGAATGGTTAGAGAGCCTGCCTGGGAAGCCAAAGGTCCCAGATTCAATTTTCAAGCCTCAGCAATGTGTCCCTGAGCAAGACACTTAGCCCATAACTGCTCCCTGAGTGCCGTAATAATGGCTGCCATCTGCTCCTCGTAGTTATAGCATGGGAAAATGCAGAGTACAAATTTCCCATACAGCATGTACAAATAAACAGTAACAACAAATACCCCGAGGAGTGGCGACCAAATAATATTATTCCTATATTATTCCTTGAATCCAGTAAGGAGCTACAGAGAGTTGATTGAACAAACCAGTGCTCAGTAAACTTAAGGGAGTTTCTGTTAAAAGCCTGGGGAAGAGAACAGACAGGGCCAGTACTGATACTGTTGTCTTAGACACAACTAGTTGTGTGTGTGTGTGTGTGTGTGTGTGTGTGTGTGTGTGTGTGTGTGTGTGTGTGTGTGTGTGTGTGTGTGTGTGTGTGTGATTGATTACTTCCATTTGCAAAGAGAAAGCGTTGATGTGTTAGGCACAATTGAGCAAACTCTTCAAGTGTATTATGTGGTCTCTCTCAAGTAAGGCTAATGATTAGTCTTAAAAGAGTAACAACTGGCCAATCCATGATGGTGGACTATCTAAATGAATGACAGGTCACGGTTTTAATCACTGATTTGTTAAGCAATGCTCAAAATTAAGCACACACAACCTAATTAAAATAAAACCTAAATGAACAAATCTATGCTTACTTTAATCCCTGTTGTCACAACCCACCCTAGTATGAGTCTAAAAGCCCTGCTAGAACCCTGTTGGCCAAAGGATGGCACTAACGGAAAGGCCACTGCATCACCAAAATCAATAGGCATCGTCCTGTGAGGAGCATGAAGGTGCACAGCAAATTAATCATCCAGTATTTTTCAAGATTTGTTGCTGTGCACTGGATGTACACAAATGACCTTGGAGGAAAATTGAATCACAGGAAGTATGGTTCGCAGGTAAGGGAACATACTTTGATTTCCTTGCGTTTTTCCCGTTCCTCACTCTCCTGGTCCAATGCTGGGTCAGCACTAGAGTTTGTCTCCATTTTCTGCTCCGCTGAACTCTCCTGTTGTTCTGGAACAGGCTGGTTTGGTTCCTCTCTGATCGACTGGCTGGCACCTGCAGCCGAATGACATAATGAATAGTAGCACTTCATTTTCTGGTCTACTGTACCCGTTTTATTTCACAACTGGCTTCTGTAACAAACATCCACCCCTTGAGCTGAAACAGCATTTTTCTCATCCTCGTCCCCGTCTCAACTTTATTGAGCCCCGTGGTGAAATCCAGGTGTCATAACAGGACAAGCAGTAAGCCTTTTCTTTTATAGGTTCCATCTCTCCCGTTGTTTCATCTCATTTTAGAAAAATGCCGCTAATAAAAAGAAAAATGCCCTACCATTAGTGGTGTCCTTGGCAGCAGCGTCCAAGGTGCCTGCCAGCAGAGCGTTGACATGGCAGATGGGAAACTCATGCAGCGTGTCGTGGAAGTGAGCAGGGAAGCCAAAACTCTCCATACCCGCTCGAACCGGGCCTCCGCCTGGATACATTTGGATCACTGAACCGTAGCCTGGATGGGAATGAGACCACAGCTGAAGTTAGAAATATAGATGCAGTGTGCCTGCTCATCCGATTCAAGCCCAACTGCAGCTCTATGCCCGTCACAGAAATACAGTGGAAATAGCTTATCTGCAAGCTCAAAGCTTGTAGAACTATTTCGACTATTAATGTTTTTTTTTTTTATTAAATATTTGTGATATTTGTCACATCTGCCATTCTGCCCAGTGCAACCTTTTTTCTTACAAGCCTAAAACCAACTGAAATGTAACTTTTATTCATAACGTTCAGATGTTCAACAACAGAAACACAATTAAATCGTTAATGGCAATTATTTGAGTGACAATTAATCGCCAAGTAGTCGTGACAGCCCTAACTGCACCCGATCGGCGACAACAAAAGGAATTCTTAAGTTATTGCACTGTTTAAAAGACCATCTGTTTGCAGCTTCACTGCAGCATAACTTGTGCCGCCTAGCATACCTCCCATTCTCTCCATAACGGCTCCCAGCACCAGACCAGCGCACGTCTCGAACACCAGGACTTTGCTGCCAGCGTGTATATTCCCTAGAGCCAACATCTGGGCTAGGGTGTCATACCGCATGTGAC
The DNA here is from genome assembly GCF_963921795.1 of Nannobrachium achirus. Lineage (NCBI taxonomy): Eukaryota > Metazoa > Chordata > Actinopteri > Myctophiformes > Myctophidae > Nannobrachium > Nannobrachium achirus. The sequence goes on from NC_137823.1 coordinate 35,791,093, forward strand.
TGGAAGGAAGGAAGGAAGGAAGAGAGAGAGAGAGAGAGAGAGAGAGAGAGAGAGAGAGAGAGAGAGAGAGAGAGAGAGAGAGAGAGAGACACAGACAGACAGACAGACAGACAGACAGACAGACAGACAGACAGACAGACAGACAGACAGACAGAGAGAGAGAGAGAGAGAGAGAGAGAGAGACACACACACACACACACACACCTGGGGTTATAGCATCTCTTCTCAGCAGAGCAGAGTGTTTCCATACACTTTGATGTTGCAAATCCATGCGCTGACTCACCATATCTTCCCTGGTTCTCTGCCATGGTACATCATGGCCAGGATACGACAGGAAGGTTTTACTATTGTGACGTTATTCTCATACCTGCAGGAACACAACACAGGAATAAACACATTATGATTGTGTGAATTTGCAAACACAAATGCATCAACTTCAAGACGCTGAATGTACTTCGTTTTTTTCCCCAAGATCATTTTTTAAACTATCCCCGGCCTAAGGAGCATCTTTCAAATGCAAATCCAGTTGAGTTTTGTGCAGTCATAAGAGACCATTTATGACAAATATGTGCAATTTGCTTTTGCTTTTTTGAAAATCACAAGTTCCTCTTGAGTGAACAGTGTTTGGCTAAAAGTGTACCAGTTAGCCCTGTTGACAAGCCCACTTTGCACCACTTGTGTTACATGATTTCAATACAGTACTGTATGTGGTTGGAAGATAAATTGGTGGGGACAAAAGGGACATAAGTTTGCTTTTTTGTTATTGGTATTTTGTTATATATATTATTTTTTCGTTCTCTTTATTTAGTCTTATTGGCTAATTGATTGATTGCTCCATTCATTGTCCCTCATATGTAATTACCTTTTGTGCTGCTCACACACACACATGTGCAATTCTGGGTGTGTGTCCTTAAGTGCTGATTGACTGGGTCTCTGCTACTCTGCAGCCCTCTGTATATAATGACTTCTGTTTGTCTGTTTGCCTCATATATGCCCTGATGAAGACCCAGAGAGGGTCGAAACATGTCGGCTTTTATTATGTCTTGAAATAAAGTACACTGCTTTTACGTCCGTTCCCCTCCTTTTTATTTTTTGAGTGCTCGGATCCTCCTTCTCTTTTTTCGGAGACATTGGGTACTTTAAGTGTATTGCATTTCATAACACAAAACCAGTAAGACGCCCAAAGGGCGAGAAACAACTAGGTAGGGTGTAAAATGTATGCTAATTATTAAGGCCAGACGGGGCCAGGCCTTAATTTTTGGGCCCGTTGAGAACACTGAGCTGGTCGAGTCATCATTGTGATGTCAGAAAGGGTCAGCAGGTTTTCATAGTAAATTAAGCACAAGAATGGCTACATGATTTTGTTATCGCCAACATTAAAATCTAATCTGTAAACACAAATCATGTGTTAATCAACAGCAATGACTTACTTCTTCTTTTTCTTGTTAATGTATTTGTTCTGTGCAAACTCTGTCTTGTCTCTGAACGTTGTGCTGTTGTCTATGAGCTGCTGGATGATTTCCTGTACAGAGCATAAGAACATTGTAGGAGTAGGACCTTCAAGGCACCATGTTCTCTTGGTTGGAACTAGGGCTGTCACAATTATGACATAATCGTCTAATCGCAATTATTTGACATACCGGTAATCACAATTATTTGACATAATCGCAATTATTTTGTGATAATTGTCATAATCGTTGACATATACTGTATATGTTCAAACATTTGAAATATAGTGGAAATAGCAGATCTACAAGCTCACAACCTGTGAGCTTGTAGATCGGCTAAGTTGTCAAATATGTCCTTCATTTCTTTGTATATTTAGGTCATGTGTCATAGCTGCCATGTACAACTTCAAAGCCTACAAGCCAAACAGAAATGTAATTTTCAACGACAAAAACACAATTAAATCGTTAATCGCAATTATTTGAGTGACAATTAATCGTCATGTAAAATGTCATAATCGTGACAGCGCTAGCTGGAACGCTTAAAAAAAAGGGCTGTAAGTGATATTTTTGTTTGAAAACAACCTTTAACCCAATGAGTGCCCCGGGCCACAAGGTGCCGCTAGAGTGCCAGAAATATCTCTATAGGCCTTCACTCTAGCTTCCGTCGACACTGCCCGTAGTGCCTTGGGATTTCACTCCAGCCACTGTTATGTAGGCGAGAGGAGGAAGTTAGCTAACACTTAGCCATTAGCGTCTTTATTTTTTAGAAGCCCGATCTAAAGCTATTTCAGTCGCAAAAAAACGTTGTCTTTGGTCTGGGAACACAATTCAGAGAAAATCCTCTTTAAAGATCTGACTTTGTATTGGATTCGGCGGCGCGATGCGGCGGCGTTGCCCGATTACGGCCTGTGGATGGCCGAGTTTCGGCCCCGGCCATGGATGGAAATTGAAATCCGATTTCCATGGATGGAAATGGAAATCCGATTAATTAATTCATTTTATTAAATATCCCGGACTAGATCGGGATAGGCACCCCGGAATACGTCGCGCCGCCGACAGTATAGATTTTTTTTGGGGGGGGGCTCTAAACGTTATTTTAAACCATTTTCAATGGAATAAATCGTCGGACCATCTAGCATCACTCGTTGGAAAGCGTAGGACGACCCAGGACCACCCACATCTTTAAAAGCAGCTCAGGGTATGTAAAATAGCAAAAAAAGATTGTATTGGATTGAAAATATCCCAAACTTGTTCGGGATAGGCACAAGAAGGGTTAAAAAGGTTAAAACTACTGTATACTCTGATAGTAATCACTGCTATAATGTGTTTGTTCAGTAACAGAGATCTCCATGTCTCTCCAGCTCTTTAATTAACAGAAAATATATATATATTTTTAGGTGGGTCATCAATTTCCTCCAATCAGGAAAGAGCACCCATTTACAGATATCAGCTTCAATTTGTACTGTTTCAATTCAAAATTTGTCTGCAATTCTTTTGGTTTCATCACTTCCAATTACCCGTGTTTATCCTGTATTCTGAATGAGGCCTCGCTCAGATGGATGCATCCTGACCTGAAAAGCTATTTTTTCTGTTTACTAAAAAAGATGGGACAGAGAGACCCTTATATTTAATATATTATTAAACTTATAATATATTTTCTAGGATTTTCAAAAATAGAAGATCTACAAGCTCACAAAGTGTCACAATGCAATGCATCAATATCTAATAACTTGCTATACAAGTGTTTGCACGTACCTGTCCCTTCAGACCTTGCTCTTTGAGCGTTTCAATGTCATCCCGGGTGAGTTTCTGGGATTTCCCATCATCCATAATGTTTCGATTGTCTGTGCCAGCCTCTTTTGCATCTACAGAGGAACAGATTTGTTTTTTGTCCAAAACGAAACTGAAATTACAATATGTATTTTACAGAATAGAATATCAGTAACAACAAAGACAGTAAAGATATTAAAGGAGTAGTTCACCCCCAAAATGACTTTTTTTCTATTGATTACTCATGCCATGGAGACTAGAGTTCAATAATATTTTTTGGTTTTTGTCACATTCCTAAGACAAAAATTTGATTCGAGTAAATTTACCCCCATTGATTCCGGATGGTGACCCGTTTCAAAACGGGTCACCATCCGGAATGAATGGGGGTACAATTATTGTTATCACATTTTTGTCTTAGCGATGTGACAAAAACCAAAAAATATTATTGAACTCTAGTCTCCATGGCATGAGTAATCAATAGAAAAAAAGTCATTTTGGGGGTGAACTACTCCTTTAATGTAGTAAACTGCTTTCCTGAAAGTGATATAATTTAATACTTCCAACATTTTCCACTATGTCCACTGCACATTTATTCCACCACACACATGTATCAATACTAAGCCGTTTCCTTGAACTGTTTGAAACACAGAATATTTCAGGCTGCAATACATAAAGGGCTTGATGTTGCATGCAGTGTTGTGCACCAAATTAAATTGCAAATCTACAAACTCACAAGTCACAACGCATTGCATTGTGAGCTTGTAGGTCGGCTATTATCAGAGACACTAGTGTGCAACCAAGTATACATCTTGCTTTAGTGACTGTGCTTTAACTTATATTCTAGGCCAGTGGTTCTCAAATTGGATTCCAGGGACTCTGTGGGTTCCTTCAGGGTGGTCTAAATTGACCCATACAAGTCTGTAACTCTTGACAGTGTACAAATGGAACCAAATGAACCCTAACGGGTCCATTTGGTTCCATTTTGACACTGTCAGAGTTAAGGGGAGACCCTGAAATGCAAATGTTTGAGAAACACTGTTCTAGGCTACTATATCTGCCTTATACTTTCGTTACTTAATTTAAGAGGGTATAAAAAAATTATGATTAAAGACTGTTCTCCATGCCATTGCCATCATGAAGAACAGCCTCTGATCAAGTCTTTATTTACCTCAGTAATTAAAGTAAATTATGCCCAGTCAGTCACTAAAGTGCAGATGGTGAGAAGTTCTCTACCTGTCATGCATGCAGATAGTCTTTGAAAGATAGTGAGGCACAGATGTAACTACAATGCTGCACTGGACCTCGCTCCTTTCGGAACCCCTCACTCCACTGCTACGCAGCTCCGAGATGGGGTTCCTACTGGTCGCATGCCAGAATCTTCCGGCTGGGTGGACGATCCGCCGTTAGCGATCACTTCTTTCTTACCTTTGGTGAACATTCTATTCAAAAAGTGACGGGTTTCTGCTGATCTATACTTGTTTTACTCCTTTATCGTGGAAGAAAATCGAAGCACTGGGTTGAAATAAAGACTTTATATCGCTCATTAGGTCAGCCGGTCCCATGTTTTTGACATTCCGGAAGTTGCGGCTGCATAGGAAAACATTACTGCCTCCCCTGGTCACGTGGTATACACACAACGGGGAAAACACAGAACCAGCTGACCTAATGAGCGATATAAAGTATTTATTTCATCCCAGTGCTTCGATTTTCTTCCGAAAGGAGCTACACTGGACCACACAGCCATGTAGGGGTCCTATTATAAAAGCTTGTAGTTTATATACGCAGTGGTGTTATTGTAATTCAATACCCGTGGAGCTCTCTGTATCCTTGGGTTTCTGTGGTTGTAGATTGCCTCCATGAACAATCTCAAACGTTGTGCTGTAGAACTCTCCCACCGCCTTATCCAGGTAGAACCACTGCTTCTCAAAGTTTACTTTCCTGGAAAACAAGGTGGTAAAACATGACATGACATTCATCTCATGATGGATTAGATACTAACTAAATGAAAAATTATATGCATTACTTCTTCTACAACTTTCTGGCAGTGGTGAAATGTAAGTAACTAAGTACATTACTCAAGCACTGTACTTAAGTACAATTGAGTTATTTTTACACATTTTCAATAACTTAACTTTTACTCCACTATTAGAAAACTTTACTTACTTTGAAGATATAAATTAATATAAAACATAAACCACTTCAGCCATATTTTATACCCTAGCTATTTGAAAATAGACGATCAACAAGCTTGCAGATTTGCCATTTTCAAAAATGTTAATAGTACTTTTACCTTTGGTACTTCAAGTATATGATGCCAATACTTTTGCAGTTTTACTCAGATAACATTTTGAATTCCGGACTTTTGCTTATAACAGAACAGAGTATTTCTACATTGCAGTATCGATACTTTTACTTCAGTAATTAATGTGCGTATAGCCTACTTTTTCCCCACCACTGACCAACACTATAGCCAACACAAGTTGAATGAAAACTCACTTCTTTGGCTGAATCTGGACAGCTTTGAAGATGTCCCCACGTCTCAACACAACGTAGTCTCCCTCTTTCATTCTGTACTGGGACTCATCGTCCGCCATAATAAATCCTATGGTCTGTAGTTGTCAGCTACGTTAATACACGCTTTACAGTGTTGCTTATAACGAGGCACTGCTTACAACATGAAATGATGCTGATAGAAAAGTCATTCACACGTGTTAGCTTGTATTTCCTTAGCGTTGCAGGACGACTAGTCGATCGCAGAACGTGCGATTCGGATTCATCCCATAGCCCAGAGGACTGGCTTCTCTGTGATTGGCTAGTTGGCAGGGAACATAATACTATGGTTCAAATGCTAGGACTGTAGAAGGAAAAGTTGTCCAAATGACTTATTAATTCAACTGCCGTTTTAATTAAATATATTAGTTCACACCAAAAAACCGGCCGCGATAATGCTACACACATCCAAAACAATGTGTTAAACCAGGTTAAAACACCATCCCGTTGTGTTTTCTTGTTATTTATTCTGGCCACTACTGGTTTCCAGGCGACAGCTGTTGCCTGGCAACCAGCAGCCAATTGGCGTGCTAGTAGACACATGGGATGAAGAGGGGACCACTGGATGTCACCGGTTTTCAAGTGTCTGTCAGGTCCATAATAAGCATCAGTAGGTTGCAGGACCACACACGCACGCACGCACGCACGCAAGCACACACACACACACACACACACACACACACACACACACACACACACACACACACACACACACACACACACACACACACAGTATATATGAGATACTTTAATGGTTTCCTGTGGAAATAAGCTTAGTCTTTTCTAGGATCTCCTTTTAGTAGACCTTGTACCAGTGAACTGTACCGTCATGAAACTGTACCTTTTTCTATGCAAACTTCTAATAAAGTCTTCAATCAAATCAATCAAAACACACACACACACACACACACACACACACACACACACACACACACACACACACACACACACACATACATCATATTATTATTATGTCTTGTTACTCTATGGACATTACTTCTGTTTAGTAGAAAACAAATATACATAACAAATAGGCTAAGTGTGACAAATAATAGCATGTTGCATCAAATGCCAAAACGATTAAATTAGGGAAAAGATCAATTTATCATGCATTATATAGGCTATAATACCACACACACGAATTAAACGTACTACATACTGTATAATATGTACATAATTATGTACATGTAGCCTACTGTACACACACACACACACACACACACACACGTGCGTGTGTGTGTGTGTATATTTGACAATTGAGGTCCTTGGCTTTCAGGCAAAGTGCATACTAAATACTAGAATTGACGGAGTCAATTTTGACAAGTGTGCCTGCAGCGCGCTAAATGCGCGACCTTGTGCGGCGGTTCGGACTGTGAGACCGTCTGCCGAGTCGTCCGTGTGTCGTTGTGAGAGGGTCGGTCCCCTCGAAAAACGCGTTCTGGCACGAAACGGTTACGTTTCGCGCGTTTGTGACGCCCCCTAGGGGTCGAAGTGGAAATGCTTTTGGGGATTCGTTGAGTATGCCACCCCCGACCTGTGGTTGAAATTCAGTGTTGACTCGACCTATTGTTTGTGATTTATGGCTATCGTTTGCGAAACTTGCCCCTCCCGCTAACTTTGGAAGCACGTTACGAACGAACGGTACGAACTATCGAAATATCCTTTGACTATGTTTATCGCGTGGCTTCATAGATCATGTGTACCGGTTTTTAAGACATTTGAAGAAAATATGTAGGAAAAGGAGCAAAAAGTGTGTTTTGGACAAAATTCAAGATGGCGGAAAATCTATCCCTACGCAAATGGGCGTGGCCTATATCGAGAGATGCGTCTTGACCCAAGGAATCCAGGGAAAAAATAATTTTAATTTTCCGATCTACGGTTCAAGAGTTACGGGGCAAAACGTAAAGTGGGCCGTTATAGCGCCACCATGAGGATGAGTGATGTAATTATTTTTTGATTTATTCTTAAAATCATTATGAATCTCCTCTGCAAGGTTTGAAACTGTAGCCCCTATGCTTTGCGAAAGAAAAATACTTGAATGTGAATTTCTGCTTTCTCCCATTATAAGTCAATGGGGACAATTACGTTTTGCGCGTTTGTGACACCCCCTACGGGTTGAATTGGAAACGCTTTTGGGGATTCCTTGAGTAAGCCACCCGCAGCCTGTGGTTGAAATTCAGTGCTGACTCAACGTTTTGTTTGTGATTTATGGCTATTATTTGCAAAACGGGCCCCTCCCGCTAACTCTGGAAGCCCGTTACGAACGAATGGTATGGACTATCGAAATATCCTTTGACTATGTTTATCGCGTGGCTTCATAGATCATGTGTACCGGTTTTTGAGACATTTGAAGAAAATATGTAGGAAAAGGAGCAAAAAGTGTGTTTTGGAGAAAATTCAAGATGGCGGAAAATCTACCCATACGCAAATGGGCGTGGCCTATATGGGGAGATGCGTCATGACCCAAGGAATCCAGGGAAAAAATAATTTTAATTTTCCGACCTACGGTTCAACAGTTACAGGCCAAAACGTAAACTGGGCTGTTATAGCGCCACCATGAGGCCAAATGACGTAATTATTTTTTGATTAATTCTTACAATCATTATGAACCTCCTCTCCAAGTCTTGAAACTGTAGCCCCTATGGTTTGCGAGATAAAAATAATTGAATGCGATTCCCATTATAAGTCAATGGGGGAAATTAATTCACTAATAAATTAATATCAATTAAACTATAGAACCTTTCTCTTAGCAACTTGATAGCACACCATTCCCGAGCAAGCCGATCAATTTGACATATGGCGGGAGTGTGTGGTGCAAAAACTGTGGGAGGAGTAGCGTGCCAAACTTTTGGGGAATTGCATGGACAGACTTAAATATATAACTAGAATTGACAGAGTCAATTTTGACAAGTGTGCCTGCAATGCACGACCTTGTGTAGCGGTTTGGACGGTGAGACCATCCGCCAAGTTTTCTGTGTTTCGTTGTGAGAGGGTCCGTCCCCGTGAAAAACGCGTTCCGGCACGAAACGGTTACGTTTTACGCGTTTGTGACGCCCCCTAGGGGTCAAAGTGGAAATGCTTTTGGGGATTGGTTGAGTATGCCACCCCCGACCTGTGGTTGAAATTCAGTGTTGACTCGACCTATTGTTTGTGAGTTAGGGCAATTCTTTGCCAAACGGGCCCCTCCCGCTAACTTTGGAAGCGCGTTACGAACGAACGGTACGAACTATCGAAATATCCTTTGACTATGTTTATCGCGTGGATTCATAGATCATGTGTACCGGTTTTTAAGACATTTGAAGAAAATATGTAGGAAAAGGAGCAAAAAGTGTGTTTTGGACAAAATTCAAGATGGCGGAAAATCTATCCCTACGCAAATGGGCGTGGCCTATATGGGGAGATGCGTCATGACCCAAGGAATCCAGGGAAAAAATAATTTTCATTTTCCGACCTACGGTTCAAGAGTTACGGGGCAAAACGTAAAGTTGGCCGTTATAGCGCCACCATGAGGCCGAGTGATGTCATTATTTTTTGATTAATTCTTACAATCATTATGAACCTCCTCTCCAAGTCTTGAAACTGTAGCCCCTATGGTTTGCGAGAGAAAAATAATTGAATGCGATTCCCATTATAAGTCAATGGGGAAAATTAATTCACTAATAAATTAATATCAATTAAACTATAGAACCTTTCTCTTAGCAACTTGATAGCACACCATTCCCGAGTAAGCCGGTCGATTTGACATATGGCGCGAGTGTGTGGTGCAAAAACTGTGGGAGGAGTAGCGTGCCAAACTTTGGGGAAAAGTATGGACAGACTTAAGTAAGTAAATATGAGCGATAACAATAAGTCTGCCCATGCTATGCATAGGCACACTTAACTAGAATTGACAGAGTCAATTTTGACAAGTGTGCCTGCAGTGCAGTTCGCTAAATGCGCGACCTCGTGCAGCGGTTCGGACCGTGAGACCATCCGCCGAGTCGTCTGCGTTTCGTTGTGAGAGGGTCGTTCCCCGTGAAAAACGCGTTTTGGCCCAAGAGGGTTACGTTTCGCGCGCTTGTGACGCCCCCTACGGGTTTAAGTGGAAATGCTTTACGGGATACGTAGAGTATGCCACCCCCGACCTTTAAGTGAAATTCGGTGTTGACCCGACCTTTTGTTTGTTAGTTATGGCTATTGTTTGCGAAACGGGCCCCTCCCGCTAACTTTGGAAGCGCGTTACGAACGAACGGTAAGAACTATCGAAATATCCTTTGACTATGTTTATCGCTTGGCTTCATAGATCATGTGTACCGGTTTTTAAGACATTTGAAGAAAATATGTAGGAAAAGGAGCAAAAAGTGTGTTTTGGAGAAAATTCAAGATGGCGGAAAATCTATCCATACGCAAATGGGCGTGGCCTATATGCGGAGATGCGTCTTGACCCAAGGAATCCAGGGAAAAAATAATTTTCATTTTCCGATCTACGGTTCAAGAGTTACGGGGCAAAACGTAAAGTGAGCCGTTATAGCGCCACCATGAGGATGAGTGGTGTAATTATTTTTCAAATTATTCTTAAAATCATTATGAATCTCCTCTCTGAGGTTTGAAACTGTAGCCTTTATGGTTTGCGAGAAAAAAATACTTGAATGTGACTTTTTGCATTGTCCCATTATAACTCAATGGGGAAAAATTAATTCACTAATAAATTAATATCAATTAAACTATAGAACCTTTCTCTTAGCAACTTACTAGCACACCATTCCCGAGTAAGCCGGTCGTTTTGACATATGGCGCGAGTGTGTGGTGCAAAAACTGTGGGAGGAGTAGCGTGCCGAAGTTTAGAGAGTGCGCTTGTAAAGTCAATACTAGAATTGACAGAGTCAATTTTGACAAGTGTGCCTGCAATGCACGACCTTGTGTAGCGGTTTGGACGGTGAGACCATCCGGCAAGTTGTCTGTGTTTCGTTGTGAGAGGGTCGGTCCCCGTGAAAAACGCGTTCCGGCACGAAACGGTTACGTTTCGCGCGTTTGTGACGCCCCCTAGGGGTCGAAGTGGAAATGCTTTTGGGGATCCGTTAGGTATGCCACCCCCGACCTGTGGTTGAAATTCAGTGTTGACTTGACCTATTGTTTGTGATTTATGGCTATTGTTTGCGAAACGTGCCCCTCCCGCTAACTTTGGAAGCGCGTTACGAACGAACGGTATGGACTATAGAAATATCCTTTGACTATGTTTATCGCATGGCTTCATAGATCATGTGTACCGGTTTTTAAGACATTTGAAGGAAATATGTAGGAAAAGGAGCAAAAAGTGTGTTTTGGAGAAAATTCAAGATGGCGGAAAATCTATCCTGGCGCAAATGAGCGTGGCCTATATGGGGAGATGCGTCTTGACCCAAGGAATCCAGGGAAAAAAGAATTTTAATTTTCCGACCTACGGTTCAACAGTTACGGGCCAAAACGTAAACTGGGCTGTTATAGCGCCACCATGAGGCCAAATGACGCTATTATTTTTTATTTATTCCTTGAAATCATTATGAACCTCCTCTCCGAGTCTTGGAACTGTAGCCCCTATGGTTTGCGAGAGAAAAATAATTGAATGCGATTCCCATTATAAGTCAATGGGGAAAATTAATTCACTAATAAATTCATATCAATTAAACTATAGAACCTTTCTCTTAGCAACTTGATAGCACACCATTCCCGAGCAAGCCGATCAATTTGACATATGGCGGGAGTGTGTGGTGCAAAAACTGTGGGAGGAGTAGCGTGCCAAACTTTGGGGAATTGCATGGACAGACTTAAGTAAGTAAATACTAGAATTGACAGAGTCAATTTTGACAAGTGTGCCTGCAGTGCAGCTCGCTAAATGCGCGACCTCGTGCAGCGGTTCGGACCGTGAGACCATCCGCCGAGTCGTCTGCGTTTCGTTGTGAGAGGGTCGTTCCCCGTGAAAAACGCGTTTTGGCCCGAAAGGGTTACGTTTCGCGCGCTTGTGACGCCCCCTACGGGTCGAAGTGGAAATGCTTTACGGGATACGTAGAGTATGCCACCCCCGACCTTTGGGTGAAATTCGGTGTTGACCCGACCTTTTGTTTGTTATTTATGGCTATTGTTTGCGAAACGGGCCCCTCCCGCTAACTTTGGAATCGCGTTACGGACGAACGGTAAGGACTATCGAAATATCCCTTGAATAGGTTCATCGGGTGGGTTCATAGATCATGTGTACCGCTTTTTGTGACATTTGAAGAAAATATGTGGGAAAAGGAGCAAAAAGTGTGTTTTGGAGAAAATTCAAAATGGCGGAAAATCTAGCCCTACGCAAATGGGCGGGGCCTATATGGGGAGATGCGTCTTGACCCAAGGAATCCAGGGAAAAAAGAATTTTCATTTTCCGATCTACGGTTCAAGAGTTAGGGGGCAAAACGTAAAGTGGGCAGTTATAGCGCCACCATGAGGCCGAGTGATGTAATTATTTAACGATTTATTCTTAAAATTATTATGAATCTCCTCTCCGAGTTTTGAAACTGTATCCCATATGGTTTGCGAGAGAAAAATACTTGAATGTGAATTTTTGCATTCTCCCATTTTGGTGGTAGGCTTTACCCTGATCAATATCAAAAGTGTTTTTTGCCGATTACGTCGCCATTGTAAGGCGGATCGGAAAGAGAGTTGATAGCACACCATTCCCGGCCGAGCCGCACGTTTTGATGTATGTATTGCGGGGGTGGCGTAAATGGTGCGGGACTAGTAGCGTGCCGAAGTTTTTTTGAGCGATAACAATAAGTCTGCCAATGCATAGCATTGGCACACTTAACTAGAATTGACAGAGTCAATTTTGACAAGTGTGCCTGCAGTGCAGCTCGCTAAATGCGCGACCTCGTGCAGCGGTTCGGACCGTGAGACCATCCGCCGAGTCGTCTGCGTTTCATTGTGAGAGGGTCGTTCCCCGTGAAAAACGCGTTTTGGCCCGAAAGGGTTACGTTTAGCGCGCTTGTGACGCCCCCTACGGGTCGAAGTGGAAATGCTTTACGGGATACGTAGAGTATGCCACCCCCGACCTTTAAGTGAAATTCGGTGTTGACCCGACCTTTTGTTTGTTATTTATGGCTATTGTTTGCGAAACGGGCCCCTCCCGCTAACTTTGGAATCGCGTTACGGACGAACGGTAAGGACTATCGAAATATCCCTTGAATAGGTTCATCGGGTGGGTTCATAGATCATGTGTACCGCTTTTTGTGACATTTGAAGAAAATATGTGGGAAAAGGAGCAAAAAGTGTGTTTTGGAGAAAATTCAAAATGGCGGAAAATCTAGCCCTACGCAAATGGGCGGGGCCTATATGGGGAGATGCGTCTTGACCCAAGGAATCCAGGGAAAAAATAATTTTCATTTTCCGATCTACGGTTCAAGAGTTACGAGGCAAGTGGTCCGTTATAGCGCCACCATGTGGCCGAGTGGAAATGCTTTTGGGGATTCGTTGAGTATGCCACCCCTGACCTTTGGTTGAAATTCAGTGTTGACTCGACGTTTTGTTTGTGATTTATGGCTATTGTTTGCGAAACGGGCTCCTCCCACTAACTTTAGAAGCGCGTTACGAACGAACGATATGGACTATCAAAATATCCCTTGAGTATGTTTATTGTAAGGGTTCATAGATCATGTGTACCGCTTTTTGTGCCATTTGAAGAAAATATGTTGTAAAAGGAGCAAAAAGTGTGTTTTGGAGAAAATGCAAGATGGCGGAAAATCTATCCTGGCGCAAATGGGCGTGGCCTATATGGGGAGATGCGTCATGACCCAAGGAATCCAGGGAAAAAAGATTTTTAATTTTCCGACCTATGGTTCAAGAGTTACAGGCCAAAAGGTAAAGTGGGCTGTTATAGCGCCACCATGAGGCCAAAAGACACTATTATTTTTTATTTAATCCTTGACATCATTATGAACCTCCTCTCCAAGTCTTGAAACTGTAGCCCCTATGGTTTGCGAGAGAAAAATAATTGAATGCGATTCCCATTATAAGTCAATGGGGAAAATTAATTCACTAATAAATTCATATCAATTAAACTATAGTACCTTTCTCTTAGCAAGTTGATAGCACACGATTCCCGCGTAAGCCGGTCGATTTGACATATGGCGCGAGTGTGTGGTGCAAAAACTGTGGGAGGAGTAGCGTGCCAAACTTTGGGGAAAAGTATGGACAGACTTAAGTAAATATGAGCGATAACAATAAGTCTGCCCATGCTATGCATAGGCACACTTAATAAATAAATATGAGCGAGAACAATAAGTGTCCCCATGCTATGCATAGGCACACTTAATAAATAAATAAATATGAGCGATAACAATAAGTCTGCCCATGCTATGCATAGGCACACTTAATAACTCCATTCCCACACAAGTTGAGCTGGACGGATACCAGTTGGTTACACGTAACAGACAAGTATGTTATACCAGCACCAACACTCAACACATTGCTACAAAAAAGGGAGGTGGCGTTGCGGTCTACTACAGGAGCAGTCTTCAAGCAGACCCTTGTAGGTTGGTTGAAAATGTCACCGATGTCGAGTTTGCAGTGGTCAGAGTTGAGGCCCCAGTGAAAGCGCTCATAGCCACTGTCTACAGACCTCCAAAATACAAGGACAGTGACTTTTGTCTCAACCTTGAGCATCTCTTAGACTCTTTGGCCCTGATGGACTGCCAACCAATTGTTGTCTGTGGTGATTTCAATGAGGACCTCCTCAAGATGGGACGCAAACCTGTTAAGGAGCTGTTTGAGTCAAAAGGCTACAGCCAGCTTATCGCTACATCAACAACCCAAGAGCAGACCCTGATTGATCACATCTACATATCACAACCACAGTCTTGCCTTCAGATGGGTGTACTGCAGACGTACTACAGTTATCATGACGCAGTATACTGTGTATTGACTTCAACAGCAGCAATTATGGAGTAATGTGCAACAAGGCAGAAGACAAGTGTTGTAGTGGTTGTCTGAATTCCTTCCAGGTGTTGGACACTAACACTATTAGAAAGACAGTTGCACTTGGGTATGGCATTGGAGTACGGTGGGATGACGGTCACATAGTGATTGGCCCACCAGACTCCCCTCATTTTAGTTTTGGGCCAGCCCATCTCTTTCTTTTGTTGTTAGGATTTGCTTAGTCTCTGTTTGGGGCACGTTTTGCTGTTTCTCCTACCCTCTTGCCTTGTATTAGTCTGGTTAATAAAGAAACATGAAATGTCTGCATTTACAAAACAATCCATTGCATTTCCTGACTGACTTTGTCCTATTATTATGTTATGGCCATTGGTGTTCCAGCCAATGTTCTGTGACCGTAACAACGGCCAGGGGGGATGACAACAGAAATGTCAATGAATGCTTCACAACTCTATTTTCACTGTACCTCTCTCTTATTTGTGAAATGATGTTACATTGTATTCAAATTCAAAATGACAATGAAAAGACAAGCATGTTTATTGTACTGTACCACTGCATATCTATTCATTATGCTCATTGATTTAATATACATAAGACAAAAAAAACTTACACGGTGTGGTCTCCTTTATTGTGTGGCCGTGAATTTCAACATTTTTTTGGACAATGTCTGATTCACATGGGATATAAGTACCAAAAGACATCTATATGCTCATTGATTTAATATACAGTGAGAGGGAAACAAACTTACACTGTGTGATTTCCTTTATTGTGGGGGAGTGAATTTAATCAATTTTGGAGAAACTGTCTGATTCACATGGGATATAAGTACCTAAATTCAAACTACAAGCTCTTAGAACATAGAAATGTAACTGACCTCAACAATTGCATGATGGCCCATTCACTTAGTTAGTCATAGCACATACCAATACACATTCAAAAGAACTTACACTTAAGGGAGGATAAGTGTTTCTCTTTGCTTAAATAATAACAATGTGAAAATGATGTTTTAATCAATCACAATTACATATTTCCTCAAAACATTAAGGCCTAGCCTAGACCCTATTCATATTAACCTGCATACATTTGTGTTACTTTTTGTGTGCATCCTGCTCCCACTGTGTCTGCATGCATGATGCACCACAAAGCTAACAGCAAAGCCGACGAACACTTTCATGTTATCCACTCATGCAACAGGAAAAAAACACTTCAAATCAATAGTTAGGCATGGCCCATACCAATAGACATTCAACAGAACTTACACTTAAGGCAGGATAAGTCTTTCTCTTTGGTTAAATAATAACAATGTAAAAATGATGTTTTAAGCTTTACAGAGAAAAAAACAATATAATACCTCACAAACACAATCACAATTACATATTTCCTCACAACGTTAAGGCCTAGCCTACACCCTATTCATATTAACCTGCATACATTTGTGTTACTTTTTAAGTGCATCCTGCTCCCACTGTGTCTGCATGCATGATGCACGACAAAGCTATATAACAGCAAACCAACGAACACTTTCATGTTATCCACTCACTCACACCATCGCCTCATGCAACAGGAAAAAACACATCCTGCGAGTCTGCATGTGGGCTTGTGGATCAGGGACCCCCAGATGTAAAAAATGACCACATGTGCTCACACGTCACACGTCACACTTGTCCCCTGCTCATATCTCCCCAACCATTGACCCCATCCATGCCAGATTTTACACACACTCCCCTTGCCTAACATACTACAACCTCCAAGGACCCCCGGAGCCCCAGGGACCCCCAGGTCCCTGGGGGACCCCCAGATGTAACACATGACCAAATGTGCAAAAATGACCAAATGAACACCCCAACAGGGCTGCTCACAGCCATTTCCCGGGGACCACCCACTCCTGGTGCTCCAGAACGGATGCAAAAGTGGTGGCGCCCCCAGTGGAGGACCCCCTGCCACTGCAGCGCACATAAAATGCTGTAACTCAACCTAGCAGCGTCCGGGAGAGCAGGGGCCAATTTTGTACAGTAAAATGTTACAAAGATGTTATCAGAGGTACAGTAGGACGTTCTTAGGGGATTGTCATTGTAATAGTGAACAGAACTATTATGGTGTTTTTTCAGTTAAATCTCAAAGTCCAGAGGTTTTGACTAAGTCCCATGTTTTTGTAGTGACTTTAAAACTATATTACTCCACCTTCTAAATAATGTGTTTTTGTTGTGACTTTAAAGCTATATTACTCCACTTTTGTACAGTAAAATCTTACAAAGATGTTATCAGAGGTAGAGTAAGACATTCTTAATGGATTCCCATTGTAATATTGAACAGAACTATTATGGTGTTTTTTGAGTTAAAGCTCAAAGTCCAGAGATTTTGTCTAAGTAATATGTTTACGTGTCGCATGTTTGTGACGCCCCCTAGGGGTCGAAGTGGAAATGCTTTTGGGGATCTGTTGAGTATGCCACCCGCAACCTGTGGTTGAAATTTAGTGTCGACTCAACCTTTTGTTTGTGAGTTAGGGCAATTTTTTGCCAAACGGGCCCCTCCCGCTAACTTTGGAAGCACGTTACGAACGAACGGTACGGACTATCGAAATATCCTTTGACTATGTTTATCGCGTGGCTTCATAGATCATGTGTACCGGTTTTTGAGACATTTGAAGAAAATATGTAGGAAAAGGAGCAAAAAGTGTGTTTTGGAGAAAATTCAAGATGGCGGAAAATCTACCCATACGCAAATGGGCGTGGCCTATATGGGGAGATGCGTCATGACCCAAGGAATCCAGGGAAAAAATAATTTTAATTTTCCGACCTACGGTTCAACAGTTACAGGCCAAAACGTAAACTGGGCTGTTATAGCGCCACCATGAGGCCAAATGACGTAATTATTTTTTGATTAATTCTTACAATCATTATGAACCTCCTCTCCAAGTCTTGAAACTGTAGCCCCTATGGTTTGCGAGAAAAAAATAATTGAATGCGATTCCCATTATAAGTCAATGGGGGAAATTAATTCACTAATAAATTAATATCAATTAAACTATAGAACCTTTCTCTTAGCAACTTGATAGCACACCATTCCCGAGCAAGCCGATCAATTTGACATATGGCGGGAGTGTGTGGTGCAAAAACTGTGGGAGGAGTAGCGTGCCAAACTTTTGGGGAATTGCATGGACAGACTTAAATATATAAATATGAGCAAGAACAATAAGTGTCCCCATGCTATGCATAGGCACACTTAACTAGAATTGACAGAGTCAATTTTGACAAGTGTGCCTGCAGCGCGCTAAATGCGCGACCCCGTGCGGCGGTTCGGACCGTGAGACCGTCCGCCGAGTCGTCCGCGTTTCGTTGTGAGAGGGTCGGTCCCCGTGAAAAACGCGTTCCGGCACGAAACGGTTACCTTTTGCGCGTTTGTGACGCCCCCTAGGGGTCGAAGTGGAAATGCTTTTGGGGATTCGTTGAGTATGCCACCCCCGACCTGTGGTTGAAATTCGGTGGTGACTCGACTTATTGTTTGTGATTTATGGCTATCGTTTGTGAAACGGGCCCCTCCCGCTAACTTTGGAAGCGCGTTATGAACAAACGGTACGGACTATCGAAATATCCTTTGACTATGTTTATTGCGTGGCTTCATAGATCATGTGTACCGGTTTTTAAGACATTTGAAGAAAATATGTAGGAAAAGGAGCAAAAAGTGTGTTTTGGACAAAATTCAAGATGGCGGAAAATCTATCCATACGCAAATGGGCGTGGCCTATATGGGGAGATGCGTCATGACCCAAGGAATCCAGGGAAAAAATAATTTTCATTTTCCGACCTACGGTTCAAGAGTTACGGGGCAAAACGTAAAGTTGGCCGTTATAGCGCCACCATGAGGCCGAGTGATGTCATTATTTTTTGATTAATTCTTACAATCATTATGAACCTCCTCTCCAAGTCTTGAAACTGTAGCCCCTATGGTTTGCGAGAGAAAAATAATTGAATGCGATTCCCATTATAAGTCAATGGGGAAAATTAATTCACTAATAAATTAATATCAATTAAACTATAGAACCTTTCTCTTAGCAACTTGATAGCACACCATTCCCGAGTAAGCCGGTCGATTTGACATATGGCGCGAGTGTATGGTGCAAAAACTGTGGGAGGAGTAGCGTGCCAAACTTTGGGGAAAAGTATGGACAGACTTAAGTAAGTAAATAAATAAATATGAGCGATAACAATAAGTCTGCCCATGCTATGCATAGGCACACTTAACTAGAATTGACAGCGTCAATTTTGACAAGTGTGCCTGCAGCGCGCTAAATGCGCGACCCCGTGCGGCGGTTCGGACCGTGAGACCGTCCGCCGAGTCGTCCGCGTTTCGTTGTGAGAGGGTCGGTCCCCGTGAAAAACGCGTTCTGCCACGAAACGGTTACGTTTGGCGCGTTTGTGACGCCCCCTAGGGGTCGAAGTGGAAATGCTTTTGGGGATTCGTTGAGTATGCCACCCCCGACCTGTGGTTGAAATTCCGTGGTGACTCGACTTATTGTTTGTGATTTATGGTTATCGTTTGTGAAACGGGCCCCTCCCGCTAACTTTGGAAGCGCGTTACGAACAAACGGTATTGACAATCAAAATATCCTTTGACTATGTTTATCGCCTGGCTTCATAGATCATGTGTACCGGTTTTTAAGACATTTGAAGAAAATATGTAGGAAAAGGAGCAAAAAGTGTGTTTTGGACAAAATTCAAGATGGCGGAAAATCTATCCATACGCAAATGGGCGTGGCCTATATGGGGAGATGCGTCATGACCCAAGGAATCCAGGGAAAAAATAATTTTCATTTTCCGACCTACGGTTCAAGAGTTACGGGGCAAAACGTAAAGTTGGCCGTTATAGCGCCACCATGAGGCCGAGTGATGTCATTATTTTTTGATTAATTCTTACAATCATTATGAACCTCCTCTCCAAGTCTTGAAACTGTAGCCCCTATGGTTTGCGAGAGAAAAACAATTGAATGCGATTCCCATTATAAGTCAATGGGGAAAATTAATTCACTAATAAATTAATATCAATTAAACTATAGAACCTTTCTCTTAGCAACTTGATAGCACACCATTCCCGAGTAAGCCGGTCGATTTGACATATGGCGCGAGTGTGTGGTGGAAAAACTGTGGGAGGAGTAGCGTGCCAAACTTTGGGGAAAAGTATGGACAGACTTAAATATGAGCGATAACAATAAGTCTGCCCATGCTATGCATAGGCACACTTAACTAGAATTGACAGAGTCAATTTTGACAAGTGTGCCTGCTGTGCGCGACCTTGTGCAGCGGTTTGGACGGTGAGCCAAGTCGCCCGTGTTTCGTTGTGAGAGGGTCGGTCCCCGTGAAAAA
Source organism: Nannobrachium achirus (assembly GCF_963921795.1). Lineage (NCBI taxonomy): Eukaryota > Metazoa > Chordata > Actinopteri > Myctophiformes > Myctophidae > Nannobrachium > Nannobrachium achirus. The sequence goes on from NC_137823.1 coordinate 35,811,143, forward strand.
CGCGTTCTGGCACGAAACGGTTACGTTTGGGTCGAAGTGGAAATGCTTTTGGGGATTTGTTGAGTATGCCACCCGCGACCTGTGGTTGAAATTCTGTGTTGACTCGACCTATTGTGTGTGATTTAAAATCTCAAAGTCCAGATATGTTCTCTAAGTAATGTGTTTTTGGATTGACTTTAAAGCTATCTTACTCCACTTTTGTACAGTAAAATGTTACAAAGATGTTATCAGAGGTACAGTAGGACGTTCTTAGGGGATTGCCGTTGTAATAGTGAACAGAACTATTATGGTGTTTTTTCAGTTAAATCTCAAAGTCCAGAGATTTTGACTAAGTAACATGTTTTTGTAGTGACTTTAAAGCTATATTACTCCACCTTTGTATAGTCAAATCTTACCAAAATGTTATCATAGGCATAGTAAGACATTCTTATGGGATTCCCATTGGAATAGTGGACAGAACTATTATGTTGTTTTTTCAGTTAAAGCTCAAAGTACAGAGATTTTCTCTAAATAATGTGTTTTTGTAGTGACTTTAAAGCTATATTACTCCACTTTTGTACAGTAAAATCTTACAAAGATGTTATCAGAGGTAGAGTAAGACATTCTTAATGGATTCCCATTGTAATATTGAACAGAACTATTATGGTGTTTTTTGAGTTAAAGCTCAAAGTCCAGAGATTTTGTCTAAGTAATATGTTTACGTTTGGCGCGTTTGTGACGCCCCCTAGGGGTCGAAGTGGAAATGCTTTTGGGGATCCGTTGAGTATGCCACCCCCGACCTGTGGTTGAAATTCGGTGGTGACTCGACCTATTGTTTGTGAGTTAGGGCAATTTTTTGCCAAACGGGCCCCTCCCGCTAACTTTGGAAGCGCGTTACGAACGAACGGTACGAACTATCAAAATATCCTTTGACTATGTATATCGCATGGCTTCATAGATCATGTGTACCGGTTTTTAAGACATTTGAAGAAAATATGTAGGAAAAGGAGCAAAAAGTGTGTTTTGGACAAAATTCAAGATGGCGGAAAATCTATCCCTACGCAAATGGGCGGGGCCTATATGGGGAGATGCGTCATGACCCAAGGAATCCAGGGAAAAAATAATTTTTATTTTCCGACCTAGGGTTCAAGAGTTACGGGGCAAAACGTAAAGTTGGCCGTTATAGCGCCACCATGAGGCCGAGTGATGTAATTATTTTTTGATTAATTCTTACTATCATTATGAACCTCCTCTCCAAGTCTTGAAACTGTAGCTCCTATGGTTTGCGAGAGAAAAATAATTGAATGCGATTCCCATTATAAGTCGATGGGGAAAATTAATTCACTAATAAATTCATATCAATTAAACTATAGAACCTTTCTCTTAGCAACTTGATAGCACACGATTCCCGCGTAAGCCGGTCGATTTGACATATGGCGCGAGTGTGTGGTGCAAAAACTGTGGGAGGAGTAGCGTGCCAAACTTTTGGGGAATTGCATGGACAGACTTAAATAAATATGAGCGAGAACAATAAGTGTCCCCATGCTATGCATAGGCACACTTAAATATGAGCAAGAACAATAAGTGTCCCCATGCTATGCATAGGCACACTTAATGATGCTGAACAGCTATATAGTGATATGGACGCACACACACACACACACACACACACACACACACACACACACACACACACATACATCATATTATTATTATGTCTTGTTACTCTATGGACATTACTTCTGTTTAGTAGAAAACAAATATACATAACAAATAGGCTAAGTGTGACAAATAATAGCATGTTGCATCAAATGCCAAAACGATTAAATTAGGGAAAAGATCAATTTATCATGCATTATATAGGCTATAATACCACACACACGAATTAAACGTACTACATACTGTATAATATGTACATAATTATGTACATGTAGCCTACTGTACACACACACACACACACACACACACACACACACACACACGTGCGTGTGTGTGTGTGTATATTTGACAATTGAGGTCCTTGGCTTTCAGGCAAAGTGCATACTAAATATGATGCTGAACAGCTATATAGTGATATGGACGCACGCACGCACGCACGCACGCACGCACACACACACACACACACACACACACACACACACACACACACACACACACACACACACACACAGAGAGAGAGAGAGAGAGAGAGAGAGAGAGAGAGAGAGAGAGAGAGAGAGAAATGCTCTTTTAAAAAACTGTAGAAGAATGTTTTTAATGAAAGACAAAATGAGTTTGAGATATCATTAGAAGCAGGTGGTCCTACTGTGGTCAGTGACCATAATAATAATAATAATAACTCGAATAAGTGAAACTACCAGTTCAGTGTTTCAGCAAGGTTACAGGTCTGAAAATACAAAAATAGCTACATGTAATTTTTTCTCAGAAATGTTTTACTGTTAAAAGCAAGCAATCTTTTCACATAAAATGTAATTGAAATGAAGTCATAGAACATGTGTCATATCAGTAGTGTGGAGAAAGTCATTAAAATGATCTGTATTTGTGTCAGAAAAAGTAGATAAACAACACCTTTCATATCTCTGTTTAGACTTTACAGTATCTCTATGAGCATCTTACTTAACATTTCTCTCAGTTTATTTACAACAATATAAATCCTCACAAAGCATACTGTATTTTTCAGTAGTTGTGCACAATTAAATACTTGAGGTTCTCGGGACACACTCTGGCCACCCTTAGGCTCAGTCATTGGTCCTGCACACCTTATAAGGCAATTCTTGGTCTGCTCCCATAATAATTATGTGTCTTTATAATGCAGAAATGTATGCATTTTGTCCCAAATTGTAAAAAGGGCTTTTGTGTATTCTGCATCCTTTACTTTACTTTTTGAACCAAAAGGAGATAATTAGAGGCAGATTCTAGTGTTTTTCACTTCATGGTCTGCCTGGGGAAAGAGGTTCTTAATCTTGACTCTCCTGGTTAAATAAAGGGTAAAATAAGAATTGCAGTGATAAAACATTACTTCAAAAACACTGACCCTCTACCTGTTTGCTATTTTGGAGGAAAATGTGGATGAAGTATGTTCTCCCAGTATCACATATTCTCCAGCAGTGGTGGTGCTTCACGGTTAAGTGAATGTAGGCGAATGTTGATTGTTGGAATATCCAAACATGAAAATCACATGTTTCATTCCTGTCCTCCAGTGAGTTTGTGGAACAGTTCCTCATCTAGCGTCTCATTCTGGTCTTTGGATCGCGTGGAGAGGAATATGTAGCCTCCAATGTATTCATGGACCACCTTGCAGTCACAGCTGATGCACGAAAAGGCTATCGTCACATTCTGGTCAAACTCTATGGCCACCTGAAACACAAAATGAAATGAATTTAGAATCTCCTTTTTTTGTCTTTATTGACATGGTGAATTGCTCTCAGACACATTGTGTATACATAAATATAATTACATGATCCATATATAGACACATATATACACACACACACACACACACACACACACACACACACACACACACACACACACACACACACACACATATACACTATAGTCTACTCTATTCAGCAAAAGCGTATTAACTGAAATAGAAATACAAGGAATAAAGGGTGTGAGGGCAGTGCAAACAGCATTGTAAAACTAAAATATGATTGTTTGATGCTTCACTGTCCAGATCAACTTTGAGTTATAGCGCGTCATGCAGTGCTCTGGGCCTTGCTTTAAAGCATCTGATAGCTGGAAATTACTTGTAGCCTGTTGCTTTGTTGTCACTAGTGTGGACATAATTATCATGACACTGTGATTGACAGGAATGGATGGGAGTAACTCTGAGTGTGAAACAGGGTCCACTAGAAGTGGTTTTGTGACTTTCTTGAACATTACTTGTAACCTGAAATGACGAGTGCAACATTTCTATGATCATTGCCTACAGCTGATGAAAACAGTGCTCATTGTGGCACAGTGGACCAGTCTCTGGCAAAAGCCTGTAATTCTCTCCTTTCTCATGTTTGTACTCTTTCAACTCTTCAGAGAGCAATATCTATGGTGAAATTCTCAAACTGCTTTCTTTCTATCTAGCATGAAAACAAAGATATACTGGCTGCATACACAGACCATAACATAAGGCACCGCCCGGCCCATACCTGTCTGATCTCCCAGTTGACGTTCCACTGCTTCATGTTGGCAAACCTCCATGTGGTGACCGGCAAGCCAGTGGACATGTCGATACGGATCAGACGGTTGTAGGAGATTCCCAAAAGTTCATCCTTCTTACTGCCTCGGAATCTGCAGCATAGGAGGTAAATATATGAAGTCTGAATACGTTATTCATCAAGTATATCTGAATTCAGGTCTGAATTAAATGGATGCATTTCAGAGTAGGCGTAACATTTTAACCTGCATTTATTTACTTCTTAATTTATTTATGTGGTTAAAATAAGATAAATTCACACATCAAACATATAATTTTGCGAATGTCTGTCTGTCTGTCTGTCTGTCTGTCTGTCTGTCTGTCTGAGTGAGTGTCTGAGTGAGTGTCTGTCTGTCACAGCGTTTCTCCTCAGTGGCTGGAGCAATTGATCTGAAATCGCATCACCATTAGCATATGAACACACCTGACATAACTGTGAAGCTGTTTGTCACTTTCACAAATCATATGCTGTATATTAGCATTTTTATGGTGTATCTATATCTATTTAGCCTACAGTACATTTTGTGACCACACATGTTAAGGGAGGGGCGCTGTTGTTCAGGCCATGCACAATCACACATGTGTGTGTGCAGGCGGGCGGGCGGGCGGGCGGGGGGGGGGGGGGGGGGGGGGGGGGGGGGTTCTGGCCCTGTTACAGATGTTGTCCAAAAATCATGCAGATCGGTACACAGTATCTCTGTAGCCGTTAAATGGAACGGGTATTTCTTACATTGATGCTCCTACATATTAGCATGCAAGCACCAGTTAAAGTTACTTTCCATCCCTCATATACTGTGTGCACAGTGCACATCCCATAACCCACACACTGCACATAATTTCGGAGCTCATATCTTTGAACGGGTAAGGGCTAGTTGATATAAAACGGAGAGTTGCAAACTGAGGGTTACCAATACAACAAGTATTTTCAGTATATTATGCCATCATCAGTTCTGATAAACAGAACTGATGATGGTATAATACTGTATATAAAAATATTAATGTTAAATGTTAGTTATGTAAATAGAACTACATTTCTTGCATCAGTAGACCTCAGTCTGAAGATTCTCAACCAACACCCTGGATTATGGATTCTCAACAATTATTGAAGAGTATAAACCAGGGTTCCCCAATAGGCGGCCCGCGGGCCGCAAGGGCCACTGTCTGGCCCACACCAACCCCAGTAATAATGGTGGTATAAGAGCAGCAACAACACTAGTATATCGTCGTTGTCGGGTGGAAATCTCGTATCTCCAAATTTGTACGTTCTTTCGCAAATCATACAAGGCCGTACGTCGCACAAAAGTAGTGAAAACAGCAGATCTACAAGCATAAAATGCCTCGCACCGCGAGGCGTTGTGTGCTTGTAGATCGGCTGTTTTCACTAGTTTACATCATTTTTAAAATGATAAATTCAAAACGAACGGTTTTTGACATACAAGATTTTCACCTGACAACGACGAAAACTGTCGCTGGAGTAGCAGGAACGCCACCGTCGCCCCCTGCAATGTTGTGGCCCTCGGCTTGGTACCCTAGACATAATTCGGCCCTTGGGGAAAACTAATTGGGGAACCCTGGTACAAACTAATGTATTTATCTAGCTGGACGTTGGAGCAACAGCTAGCTCACCACATATCTCAGTAATAAGGAATTACAATTTGTACCTGACGATGTAGTACTTGATGCCAAATTCTGGCAGTGACTGCCAGGCCTGGATAAAACGCATTTTAGCCTCCATGAGCGACAGCCGGGCTATGTTCTGATGTGCCTCCAAAATGCGCGCTGTCAACTGGTGAGAAACAAAATGCACCATTGTAGCCTTGATATAAAATGATACATTTAAAAACGCCCCCAAATATACAAATGGGTGGGGAAATAATGCTTGTTACATGCTAAACATAAATACATACCTGTTTGGCTTTGTGCTTCTTCGAATAGCGCGGGGAGACAAAACATTCTGCATTCATCTCCATGGCTTCCAGGTTGGGGGCTGCCTGGCCAGGAGGGGGCGCCAGGCTCTTCATCTGTAAGAAGGACTGGATGTTCTTCACCTCTGAGCGGTAGGAGCTGTACGCCATGGTCTTGCCCTTAGAGGCCAGGATGCAGGCTGCCTTCCATTTAGCATACTGCGTCTCCTGAGGCCGGAACATAACCACAGTACCACACATTAACAGGTAGAAGTGTCAGCTACTGTACTAGACACAACTACCGATCTATCTTCAATAGATAGGTCGGTAGTTCAGTATTGTTTTTTTAAACTTTATTCTGGCATGTATGCTTTCAGAAGATTTTGGACACTGCTCTTACAGATTTTGGCCTAATATCACGCAAAGCGGCACACAGTATCTCTCAAGTCATGTCATCAACATGGATCGGTCCCATTTCCCATATTCCCTCCTGATTGGCTACGATTGCCTTCTAAAGTTTAGTTTAGTATGTGAAACGGCACATGCTGACTCCGTCTGTCTGGACGTGTACACTTTTTTACGGTCTATGGGTTTGCCACTCTGACATCACGCTTTGACATCAATGTGATGTCATGGGAACCACTCTAACAGATTCCCTTATATGCCCATATATGGAGATCCCTGATGTCATCAATATTAAGCCCATATCTAACAGAATGCCCATATATGGAGGAAGACAGCCCTTATCTGTGTGGCTGGTTCAGACAAGGATCTCCATGTGTATGTATGATGACAGATTTGATAGACGTCATAGGTTTTCACATAACAAATAACTGAGTAAGCATGTTTGGGGTCTCACAGCATATCTCCATATACAGTACATGGATCTCCATATATGGGTACCAGGGATCTCCATATACAGTATGGGTACAGTAACTGGTCCAACATACATCACTGGCCAGATGGCCAGGAATTGGCCCTTTAGGGCGAGGTCGTATGTCGCCCAGAGGCGTCTTACTAGTTGTATAATCGTACCACTGTACTATTTGCAAAATGTTAATAAAGTGTTCTATCAAATATCAATCAATCAAACAGAACTGTAACGACATGGATGCAACCCAGATCCTGGGCTGGGACTCAAACCCTGATGTGTGGTCTTCACATAAAGCCAACAGTGTCACCCAAGCCCTCTCTGTGTTAATCTGTATGTAATACATTATTTGGGGCCTTACGTTGTCACATCGGATGTAAACCTCATTCATCCCGTCAGCGACTGGAAGCAGGAGCTTGATGCCAAACTTCTTGTCGGTCACATTGACGTCGGGGACAACTTCACAGCCTGGCACAGTGACAGGGAGAGACAGTGAATTTAGGGCGCATAAGCGCTAGAGCAAGTTGAAGCTACTGGTGGTGGTGGTGACGTTGTAGAAGGCCATCTGGAAAAGTCCAGTTATAGCAGTAGCCTGGTAGCAAAATGAAACACAGCAATACAGACACTTTCATTTCATATTCTGAATCAGACTAGGGCTCGTATTGGATCAATAGTCCTAATACTCTAATACTTAATAATTTCTTTACTTAATTTACTTAAAAGAAAAACATTAACATTTATTATTATCATTATTTTTGGTGTATATATATTCTTTATTATGCACAACAAAAATAAAATTCATATTAATTCAGATTTGTATGAATTTGTAGTAAAGGCTGCTGTCAAGACTCTGGACTACATTTACATTTGCTGTTTCCACATACCCACTACCCAGTAATAGAATCCCACTCTTTAATATATAATGTCACATCAATGTACAGTTTCATACTCTCATGTTCAAAGTAGTCCTAGGGCACACAGGATCTAATTATACAAATGGAGTGGTATTACACAACGATAAGGCCTTCTCCAGACAACAGACCTCGGAGGTGAAGCTGCTCTATCGGTTCTCCGCTGGCGGCCTCTTTGTTCTTGTAGTAAGAGATGGTGGTGTCCTTGAACACAAACCAGTACTCTTTGTACGGACGCAGTGTCAATCTTTTGGGCCTGAGATGTGAGATGAAATTTTACAAAAAAACAAAACAAAAAAAGTAAGCATAAATATCTGCTAGCTAGGAGGCCTATGCGTCTGTGAGCCAAAATAGACTCAGTCACTTAGTGAACAGACCATGTGCTCCTTGTGAGTCGCGATAACCCGAGTTAGAATCTGACTCCTGTCTAATCTCCTCTCCAAGAACTAAAGCATAAAAAAAGGAAAAACTAACTTTAAAAAATGCAAGACTATTTTCAAACACACAGTCTACTCTACAAGCTTATCTTTGAGGAAGGTATAAATATAGGGTGCCAATGCCTATATCTATTATAATAAATAGTTTTACGTAGATATTTCTGACATGTCTGATTTAAGATCCACCCGACATACACAGACTGATGTGGAGCTATGTTGTTTCATTTTTATGAATAATAATTCATTTTACAAACACAACAGACCAGTCAGATAAAAAGAAAATAGATGACTGCATGTTAAAAGCTTGCAGAGGGAATACAATTACATGCAGAAAGGATGCAGGACGTGTTCATAATTACATCTTAATTACAAAATTACATTGATTGACTGTTATGAACATTTTTGTTTGGCACAACTTTGTAAACCTTAAACTGCTGTGCTACCTCTGGGCGACTGATTTTCCCCCTTGGGATAATAAAAGTAGGTACACAAATAAACTTGGCCTGCCTTGCCTGCCTTCATGTTTCGGGCAGAGAAATTAAACAGGATAGGTGGAGTGTAATGTGTGTGTGTTGCGTTTACCTAAACAACTTCAGGGAGTCCGCCAGTTCTGGAATGTCTGTAATGTCTTCCTAGGGGCGTGAACAAACAACTGTCAATTATCATGTGTCTTCCTATGACATCATCATGTCGAGACATGCAATCAGCAGAGGCCTACACATCAACAGAGTGCTTCAAAACAGCTGTTATCGCCATGCCACAGTAACACTGATTCTGTGCAGTGTAGTCATTATCTGCATTAAAAAAACATTTACCAGAATCCTGTCTGTATTTCCTCCTTCAAGTGTCACCTCCAGGTTGGATAGAGCTGCCTCTACTTCATCTATCTCTGGTTCGTCGGAGTAGTCCAGTTTCTCGGTTGACATGGTCAGTTTGCAAATGTGATACTGAAATGACATGTTTGCATTGCATTGCGTTATTATTTAGTGCCTGACATTATTACCTAAAACCCAGCTCAACACATTGCAATGCCAACACGTTGTGATTTTTTAATATAATCTTTTTTTTTTAAATGGGGCTTAAGTATTTGAACCCTTGCGTCCTGGCCATGTCATCATAATAGGTGAACATTCTGTGAAAATAGCAGATCTAAGCTCACAGTATGTCTCTCAATGTGACACCTTATGAGCATGTAGATCTGTCATTTTTGGCGAAGAGGTTTGGTGTAAAAGGACAAGAGGAGACAATCATGCATATGCTAAGGAAGTATACTATAGGGCTGAAGTAGTTACAGCAGACTGGGGAGAATAGAACTCATGAAAGTTGTTTTTCATCAGTTTCTTGAAACAAGGCAATGAAATATATTTGGGTAAGATTTTGGGGGGCCTGATGGAAAAACGTACCATCACCCTTTGTCTTTAATCCACGTTTGGAAGCGTCAGAATAACTTTTGTAGAAAGGCTAAGGCTGAGCTTCAGTTAGAAGTACAAGTAAAAAAACAGACTCTAGCTAAAGGTGACGCAAGGCCCCGGGATGAGTCAGTGCAGTCAGAGACAGGCTTTAGCCCACCTCTCTGTACAAGTCCTGGCACAGACGAGCATGTACGTGAACACAACCATAATCTCTGTGATTTCCAAATGGCTGTGCACTAACCATTGCTACATGTCAGCCCAGTGAATTAGGAGTGGGATCAAGAGCCAGACAGCCAGAATCCCACGGATGCAATGTCATCATCATCATTGCTCCTAGTCATTTGTCAGATGTCATTATATATTATAATAATGTGTCCTCACAGAAAAAGTGTATTTTGATCAACTTTAACAATACGTTATTGTCATTACTGTCTCAAACTTTCTCCCTTCCCCCCTATGGGGGTTCTCCGCATGTCCTGTCATGTCTCCCCATGGATTAAGATAAACTAAACTGGTTCTACCAGGAGAATGATAATCTGAGCCCCAGGATATGCGTACTTCACTACACCATTTTTATTACAGTACATCTCCAGTATCCATGGAGGAATGTTTAATGGTGCTGGATGAGCACTAATTACCATGGATAATATATTTAACATTCATTTTAGTAGAATGTCAACGTGTCATCAGAAATGTTATTTATTTTTATTATACAGTCCATTTCCAGAATAGTCACAATATATTATTTTTGGCAGACCAGATGGAGAGATTATATCTCCAGACTGGCCTGGGAACGCCTCGGTATACTCCCAGAGGGAGTGGAGGAAGTTGCGCAGGATAAGGAAATCTGGAGGTCTCAGTTGGAGCTGTTACCCCCGCGACCCGATTCCGGATAAGCGGTTGAAGATGGATGGATGGATGGATGGATGGAGTGTGACTTAAATTAGTGTGACCCCAAACATTAAATCACCAATAAATCACCCGAAAAAATGGATTACAGTGTTTGATGTTTTGTTAGTTTTTACCTGTAGTGAAGCAAACATGAGCATCTCTTCATCGGTGCAATCTATTTCCTCCAGTAGGATGGACCAGCGAGCCTGCTCATACAGCTGATTTATCCTGACTGAATCATACTGCAACACACACGCACACGCACACGCACACACACACACACACACACACACACACACACACACACACACACACACACACACACACACACATTTTAGAACAGCAATTTTATAAATGCCATTTTTACCTTTTTACAATTTTTCTTGACCTTCTGTAACCCTAACTGTAAAACCTGAGTTCTACTTTGTTGCATGCTGAACAATTCCCATCTTAAAAAAGTTTTGTAACAGACAGGTCTATTTTTTTGTAAATTCAGGCATGTCACTCAGTGCCAGACACTTGGGAGACGAGACAAATTTCAATCTTAAAGTTCTTACCTTGGGATTGAGGTCAAAGAAGAAGTGATACTTGAAGCGCAGCAGTAATCTGTCATCATCCTGAATCTCCTGCTCCATCAGAGACTTAGATGAGTCCAACCACCTGTCAATCACAGCAACAAACAGCTATTTCAGCTATGGACGATGTAAACTGTACCTAAAGTCTGTGCCACTGCCAAATAACAATGATGTAGAAGCATTTTGAAAGATACTTACACATTGCATAATATCAAATGTTATATACTGTACATAACAGTAGTAATGGACCTCTGGCCAGTGGTGAGGACACTTTTTGGGGGGTGTCCCCGCCGCCCCATGTCATTGCGACCAGCAGGTAGCAAGTTACTATGAAAAGCTCCACCGGCTGTGTGTCTGTCAGTCAGTCTGTTCGTCACGTCACATCACACTTTTGCCCCTACTCTTATCTCTGCCACCGTTGGCCCTATCAATAACTTTGCACACACACTCCTTGGATGGCAAATCACAACCTCCACCCCTGATTTCTCACATGGCCCTCTTCTAGCACCACCATCAGATCTATGCAAAAGATTTTTGCAAAACACATTTTTGGACGCTCCTACAGATTTTGCCCGAAAATCACGCAAAGTGTCCCATCTCCCATATTCCCATATTCCCTCCTGATTGGCTACGACTGCCTAAAGTTTGTGTATGCGACGTGGCGGTTGCTTATCCCGATTAGGGAGTCTTACTGGTATATCCAGATATGAATAAATATTAGGATTTTGTTTTCTTTAAACCACTTTGTTTGCTAAGGCACTGACCAAATGTCCCCTATGGGATCTATATTCATTTTACATTCATTTATTCATATTTATTCATTTTCAGGCTCCACAGAAAATTAGCTATCCAGTCACTTTTACTTACTCATCTAATGCATTTTTTCGTACAGGATTTGCATCTCTAAACTGTCAAAACTCAACTGAAATGCAAGAACAACGAAACCCTGTGGTTTAAGCCCTGGAGCTCTTTGTGCATAATGTATTCTTAGATTATAAGATATATATTTTGTTAGGTCATGTAATTTAATTTACCCTGCGTTGACAACAGCTTTGTCCACCATTGAAAGTGGCTGGTACATCTTGGCCAGCTCAGCAGGGGGTACGTTGGGTTGAGTGGCAGTAAGAGGGTTATCTCCAAACCACATGCTTGTGGCGGACACTGGCATCCCATTCTCTGGATCATAGGTCGCTGTCATTGTCTTACTGTACATGGGGCTTCCTGGTAGAAGACAAGAAGAAGACAAGGGGTCTGATAAATACTTGATTATATGTCCTGAGGACATTCAGACTGAGGACAATTGTTAATAAGGGATGTGGTTGCAGTCAAGAGTGTGATGATTGATGGTGGAAATGGGCAGCAGGTTTAAGATAAATCAAGTTTGAGCTTTGAGCAAAGCCTACATTAAGAGACTTGCATTCTGATGCCAATGTATCTGTTTATTTTCTAGTTTGTAATGCAGTGGATAGACATTTAAGTAAGTTAAGGGGGAAACAAAAGGCTCATTAACTTGGTCTGTGTTAAAAAAGAAGCTTAGCTAAAAAAAATGTATGTGTGTGTGTGTGTGTGTGTGTGTGTGTGTGTGTGTGTGTGTGTGTGTGTGTGTGTGTGTGTGTGTGTGTGTGTGTGTGTGTGTGTGTGTGTGTGTGTGTGTGTGTGTGTGTGTTTGTTCATGCGTGCGGCCGTGCGCGCATGTCTCTGCACACGTGTAAGCGTGCGTGTGTGAATCTGTTCCCTAATGAAAGCAGGGTTAACACTAACGAAGGCCCAGACAATATTGCACCACGCTGAACTGAAATTCTGTCAGATGTCAGTGATGAAAACGGCAGTCCTTCAGATCTTCAGAAGCCCTACACTACATACAGTATTTAGATGTTCCTCATTTCTGCTCATGTTTCTGGAAATGCTTCTGTAGCATAAGAAGAAAAACATGATTCTCTCATATGTAGCCAGTGGAGTCATTAAAGTGGAATCACGAAACAAACGTGTTTACATTGAGCCACAAGGGCAATAACAAAGTGCAACAAAATCAAATAATACAAATACATGAACAGTGGGATGTAACCACATCACCTAAACAATACTTAATGAGAGTGGACAGTTTCATATAAACCTTTCCATTATTAATACAACTTTTATCCTCACTTGCAGTTACCTTCATCCTGTTCATCTTTTAATTGCCAAATCAATACCCGAACAATTAGATTGTTATGGCATGGCTCTGCAGGATGGGATGTGTCCAGACTCAAGAGATAATCTCGTAAACCGCTGGACTGATCAGCACCAAACTTTGTATGCACACTAGCAGTAGGCCAAACAAAATACCCCAACATTTATTTAAGTTTTTTCACATGCGTTTTAGATTATTTTGAAATATTTAACTTGAATTTTATGATGGAAGTCCAATTTGGGCTCAGATGGGCCTGTAACCTTTCCCAAATTTGGAGTCATACATCAAGGATTATGTCAGTCACTCACAGACTGGCACTCTATAAGGCTAGAAATGAGTCACAGGCTCTGCATGTAAACAGTGGACTGTAAGTAGGTTTTTACAGTGTGGCTTTGCAGGAGGATATCTCTCTAAGAGGGTTGGTCTGTCTGTCTGTGTGTGTACTGTGCAGTTTATACAGTACATATATATATATATTATATAAATGTATAATGTTAGTCAAAGGGGCTCGGATGGGGCTGAAACCCGATTCTATTTTTATAACATACACAGCAACATCTTGAGTATTCATTTATCTCTTGAGGTGGTTGTTCACGCTCAACACTCTTCATCACTTGTACTTCCATTCCATGAGGAAGAAGATGTACAGTAGCTTCAACCACATTCACACCTGCATGTTATAATGTTGGATTCTATGTTTGTCACCTCCTCTTTATTTGCTAATTTCGTGCTATGCACTTTTCTACATACATGAAAGTTTAACTTATTGAGCTCGCAAGGAGCTTCCAATCTGTTGCTAGGGCTGTCACGATATGACATTTTACATGACGATTAATTGTCACTCAAATAATTGGCGATTGACGATTTAATTGTGTTTTTGTCATTGATAATTACATTTCTGTTTGACTTTTAGGCTTTGAAGTTGCATATGGCAGATATGACACTTAACCTAAATACACAAAGAAATGACTGACATATTTGACAAATTACTACTTAAAAAAACAACATTGATAGTGGAAATAGCCGATCTACAAGCTCACAACGCGTCGCGATGCGACGCGTTGTGAGCTTGTAGATCTGCTATTTCCACTATTTCTGACATTTTTCAACATTCACGATTATGACGATTAAGACAGAATAATTGTGATAATGTCAAATAATCACGATTAGACGATTATGTAATAATTGTGACAGCCCTATCTGTTGCGTTTAGTATTACACTCTCAAAATGGACCCACATGGGTCTTTTTGTTTTCACCACTCTCAGACTTAAATGAAGAGATTTTACTGTGTGGTTGTGCAACAATGATCTACAGTATATACTTCACAGTACCTGGTGCTCCTGACCTTCCACTGAGTTCTTCCATGTCTAGGACCTCGTCCAGGGAGGAGTCCTTTTTCTTCTTCTTCTTCTTGGACCCATCGTCTGGAGGCTTCAGCAAGGACAGTTCCTCTGGTCTCCTGATGTCTGACGTGGGGAAAGAAGGAAGTCAAATATGAGGGACAAACAAGAATGTCTTACGACTTCATGTGTTGCTGTTTTGAGGCATTTTCATTTATTTATTTTACAGCGGAGATGACCTGCAACATTAAGTCAGGATTTGAACCCAGGGGTGTCGCACCAAATTCTGGGCCCTGGGTAAACTATTCACTGCGGGTCCCCATGAATGTTCTTCATAGGGGGAGGGGGTTTAACACATTTCGCATACATGTGTTAAACCCCCATACACATTATTTTGTGCTTTAACTATTGAAAAACAAGCTCACAGCTTGAGTGCCGTGCTGCGAGCTTGTAGATCTGCAAAAAAAAAAAAAAAATCATGAAAATGTGTGCAAGTCTTTGAATATGAAAAATTAAAAACTTAAGTTTCTATGTCAGTGGTGCTCAAACTTTTTCATGTGAAGGACCCCCAAAATGTTATGTATTTGGCCACAGACCCCCCATTTCAAAATATTTAGTTCCAGGGACCCCCCAGAAGCAAAATCTTAGTTAGAAAATACATATATTCAAAGGTTTCCACACATTTTCATAGCTTATCTACACGCTCACAGTGCAGCACTCGGTGCCGATTGTATATCTGATATTTTTCAATAGCTAAAATAATTAAGGCCCCTCCACCTTGGGCCCTAGTAACTCAGTCCCACTTCCCCCTCCCCCCCTTGTGACGCCCCTGTTTGAACCCATGAATGAATGGTTAATGTAGGTCTGTGTGTGCCCAAGGGGTCAATGCACTTACAGTACAAGCTGCCACAAGTACATGTAATCCGAATCATGCAGGAATCATCAAACAGTAAATCCTGGAAAATTCTCTCATGGACTCTTGTGTGAAGCATGAGATCTCCTCGTCACTTACTGAGCATTCTGCAGATATCAGACACCGTCTTGAAGACCACGCTGGAGTAGCAGACCGTCAGTTTGATGGTCTTCATGTTGGGAAGCTGCAGTAACAGGGGTTTGTGCTGGGGTGTGTAACGCAGGTCAGCGTCAGCCTGGTAAACACAATTCGTTTATTGCAGTATAGTTCAACTTCTTTGTGACAAAAAAAAAAGAAAAAAAAAAGCATTTGGCCGTGGATGTACAAAGCAGATGTACAATTCGTGCCACGCTGTGAGCAAGCATGTAGAACTGCCATTATTGAATAGCCAACGTAAAATGCTTGTGATGCCATATTAACACACTTTGAGAACCGCTGGTTTAGTGCATGGAATGGTAAAAATGGTACATTTATAAAGCGCATTTCTCCAAAACGCTTTACAGTGCATAATACATTCACTCGTTCACATTCACACACTGAAACCATGTAAGGCACCACTCATTGGGAGCAGTGTGTCCTGGACACTTTTGACACTAATCCAAAGAGGAGCCAGGGATCGAAAGGGTAAACTACCGATTCCCAAGCGGCCGATCTACCTCCTGAGCCACTGCTACCCGTGTGAATAGCATTTCCATTTTGTTAAATTAGCTTAAACTATGTGTAAATGACATATCCAAAATTCATCCTGACTCCCCTTTCTCACACCCCTATCGTTGTGATCTGTTGTTTTGTTTATGCTGTCCTTGTTATGTTTACTCTCCATTGGGAAATTCGCCAGGAGACATTACTCCACAAGATGAAGACCTACCGTATATTGATTACGATATACTGTATATTACTGCTACATTCATTTAACTAGCAATTACTGTAAGTTCATCAATTTATTCCGTTAGTCGTTTTGATATGTACAGGGTGTGTGTACATTAAACTAAGCAATAACTCTATGCTTTGCTAAGCACATTTTGTTTTTACTATCATGTAACTAGCAGTTATATAGCAGTAGTTGCGAAATCATCAGCTCCTAGATGCTCCAGTAGGAGGTTATTGGACAGAATAAACAACTCGAGACAGGAAACACCTGAACCGGGGAGTGTTTACAGTACCAGGGAAATTACACTGAGTGTTGTACCTGAATCCCATACTTGTCCAGGGTCCAGTGGGTTTTCAGCAGCCAGCATTTCCTCTGCTCCCACCACAAGGCGTGGTCCGACCAGTCCTGAGGAGCCTCTGGTCGATGGAGATGAACACAACGTTATTATTGATACTGGCAAGTCCTCAGTGTTATTTCACTCTGAGAGTGTACACATGGAACCAAATGGCAAACATATATTTTGAACCCTGTAAATTGACTTTTATTTTTGACATTTTGGCCACTCATGATATATTTGTAATCTATACCAGTGCTTCTCAAACTTTTTCATGTTGTGTTAACAGTTACCAAATACTACTAGACGTGGTGGTACTACTACTACCAGTATTCACAGTAGTTCATGCAGCCACCCTTGTGATGACATGTCTGCATATCAGATAACCACGTCTCACCTTCATATACTCTATTACTATTACTACCATTAACAAATGGATGGGGACAGGAGTGGACCATAAACAGACCATTAAAAGGTGTGGTTTTATGAGTCTGTGTGACATCATGTTATGACGCTGGGCTGATATCAGACAAAAACAAATCCTGTATTTTGATGACAGGCAGTTGAGTCATTTATCCTGTAGCAAGCTCCACGACAGCACCCTAACACAAGTGGTTCTCAACCTGTGGGTCGGGGGTCCCCACATGATTTATTTTTTGGAGGAGGTCCCCAAATGACAGTGAAGTCAATTGAAGGACTTTTAAGAGCTTTTTAATACCTCAATAAGAAAAGAAAAAGACCAGTGCTATATCAAAAGTAATCAACAACTATAAAAACTGGTCTAAAATTGGCAAAATCGTCGAATAATATAAGAGACAAAATTGCCTTGCTTTGTGAGGAGTTGTAGCTTGTAGATCTGCTATTTTCACAATATGTAACTGTGATACTGAAAGTTGAATGCCTTCTACATTCCAAGTGCTAACTTTAAATGATGATTATTTTGAGGGGTTCCCAGTTCAAATATGATTATTTTGGGGGGTCACAGCCTGACAAGGTTGAGAACCACTGCCCTAACATACAGTATACAGTATATACTACATGTTAACTCTTTCCTGATGAACCCCTGCGGAGAGAGCCATTCAGAGACCTGAATGGGTGAATGGGTAAATGGCCATATCAGAGAAATGTCAGGGCTGAACTTTGGTCCCTGGGGCTAAGCTGCCAGAGTATTGTTACAGAACAATGGCACTGCAGTACAGAGGAATGCAGGGCAAACAAGGGTGTGGTACACCTGGCTATCACACCCGCCAAGTTCTCCTCGATACAGCAGGAAGAGGTTGAGGCACTGAGCGTACATCAACCCCACGATATGGGCGATATATTTTCAGGTAAACAATGGGCAGTTATGGGGAGACAGACTACTACACTAGACACAGACAGATGCACGCTTGCATGCACGCCCACTTACTGATTTTCTCCACCAGCTTGAGCATGAGACCTCCAATGTGCAAGTCGCCCTTCACCCTCATTTTAAATCTCATGCCCTCGTCTCCTTCCCTCTGGTCCACCTGCACGGCCAGCTCCCATGATGTGGCCACGCCATATTCTGCCGCTGTGATCATGGCCCTGGTCACATAGGAGGAGGGGAATGGACAGGTTAGAATACTCCTACGTATTCAATATCATCATTATAAAAAGGTAGACTCCAAGAGGCATTTATTACAGGGAAACCATCAGTTCCAATGCAGGACTGATGACACAATGAATCGGGGATTCAATCCCTTGCTTTCTCTTGTTTGGAAACAACCAGAATGAAAACAGCACATTAACAGTCAGCACAAAGAGATTTTAGAGTCTCTTTGTATAATTGAAATTTACACAGTGAACCAGGCCACTAATATAAGAATTGCATATTTATTACAGTAACTAACTGCATACACACAGACAGTAGAAGGCAAATTGTCATTCATTGCTTCTATACGGTACTCTAGTTGAACTGATGCAGTAGCCCACATCCTCCTAAGTCATCAAAAATCAATACACTGATAAATAAAATAGCAATGAACAGCACAAAGAACTTGACAGATGCAAAGACTAGTGGCAGCAGGAGAAAGAGTGATGACGCAGCATACGGTAAACACCACCAACGGAGCAGCTCTTATCCAGACTTATCCACAATACAGCCAGAAGTTACTGTTCTGAGCTGCATATCCCATACTTTTGTTATACTTTGTCTCTACAGTTCTGCTAGCTAAAACCAGCTCAGTTTCACAAACTGTATCTGTTGTTTTCTGTGAAGAAGGCTTGTGTTGTGTAAACGCTACATAGACAGACAGACAGACAAGAACACAAAGAAGAGAAGAGAAGAGAAGAGAAGAGAAGAGAAGATGGGAGGGTAGGAAGGAATGCTGAGGGTTGAGTAGTGGAATGTGTAACGAGCAGGGACATGACTTGGAGCTGAAGATAGCGAGTACAACAACAGCCATCACCAGCGTCCTCCTCATCCCCATTCACCTTGGCTCTGGGAACCCCCTGCAAAAATATCTGCAGAACAATGATGACACTCACACTCAAACAACACACACACCAGTGGTGTAAAGTAACTAAGTACATTTAATTAAGTAATGTACTTAAGTACAATTTTGAGGTATTTTCAAACATTTTGTACTTTTACTTTTGGTACTTTAAAGGGGAAAACCACCCATTTTCATAGAGGAGTTGTGTGGAAATAAAGAAAAAGTTCCCCACGATGTGATTTACATACAAACCCCCAAATCAATCCTCCAGTTCTAGGAAACACAGAAGGGGGGGGGGAACCTTTTATTTATTTCCACACAACTCCTCTAAGCCTAAGGTATATTAATGACATAGTTCAATATTGAAAATGGGTGTTTTTTCCCCTTTAAGTACATTTTGATGCCAACAC
The DNA here is from genome assembly GCF_963921795.1 of Nannobrachium achirus. NCBI lineage: Eukaryota > Metazoa > Chordata > Actinopteri > Myctophiformes > Myctophidae > Nannobrachium > Nannobrachium achirus. The sequence continues at coordinate 35,830,814 of NC_137823.1, forward strand.
TTTCATACTTTTACTCAAGTACATTTTGAATTCCGGACTTTTACTTGACCGAGACGAGTATTTCTATATTGCCATATTGATACTTTTACTTAAGCAAAATATGTGAGTACTTTTTCCACCACTTGCGCACACACACACACACACACACACACACACACACACACACACACACACACACACACACACACACGCAGACACATACACGGTGTGGCATGCAATGACAGCACATGTACACATAAACATGCAGGTATGCAACGACATAACACATGCACAGACACATTATGCATACATGCAATATTACAGTGACACGCTCTCCCACACAACCTGTCCTGGTGTGCAACGGACACGCGCACGCGTGTACACACACACACACACATGCTTTAAAAGTTACACTTGGTATTCTGTGGCCCGGGGCTAAGTACAAATTATCTGTTTAATATTTCCAGGGCTGCCAAGGTTGGGGGGGCTGCAGGCTAGGTTTATGAACACATTTCTCAATGTCTGCTGTACCTTCTCTATGCAGCCGCAAGGTACACTATTCAAAAAGTTGTAGGCAATCATGCATAAGTGATGTTGTGGACAATTCCCTCGAGTAGACTGTACTCTACTGGCTGGCTCACCATCGGATCGTCATAACACTGCACAAAAGAACCAAATACGCTGATAATGCTGTTTGCATTGGTAAAGTGTAACTTCAGCTTCACTTCATTGTCACCTCAAAAATGTATAGGTGTAAAAGAGTGGGTGAAATTCCTCAGTGCAAGATACAGTACCCACAAATTGCAGTTACATTTAAAATAAGATAAAGACAAGGCGTAAAATCTAACATTTAATCAAATATGATCAAATACATTGTGTAATAAAGACTGCGTTACCCCAGTTTCTTGTGCAAATAAAAGACAACAAATAGCAGATGTGAAATATGCATAATAAATGTATGGTGATGGGAGTGCATCTACACTACAGTCATATGGTAAAATGGTATAAAATTGACTTTGTATTAAGACACAGAAGGAAGGTAGGCAAGAGGATGCAGTAGGCCTCACAATTGAGCACTTTACAAAAACTGCTAGATTTTCATGGCTCCATGAAAACACAAACCAAGGAGAAAATGCTGCATCTAACTGTTTAGGAGTCTCAATTGGGTAGTAGCCTAATAATGTTACTGTTGGTATAAAATTTAGGCCCATATGGACTGGAACAGGTATAGGTCTATATTCAACATATTTTCTATTATACTCAACATTGTTATAAGGCTATTTATAGGCCTATTATTCTTAACAAAACAGATTTACTAGTAAGTATAACCATAAACCATTCGATGGGATAGTCTACAAAACATTGTAATTACTACCTGGAAAAAGACACAGATTCAGATACTTCACTGAAAGGTAGGCTAAGTATTTTCAAACTCGTCTTACCTTGATTAAAAGTTTTCCCGTTTTACTTGAGATTTGTCATCCAGCGGAATGAAGCTAGAATGAAAACGTCCTGAGTAATAATAGGCCCCGCCTATCAAACAGGTAAAGGAAGTGGGCTCACCTTGGTTACATGATCCCCATGGTTACGTCGTGATTCATCATTCATATCCATTGTTTAGATCCCATGGCCCGGGAGGACGGATAGTGGCACGCGAGGAAGAGAACGTTAAACAGCGGTGGGAAAAAAATAGTCAAATGTTTAACTTGAGTAAAAGTAGCAATACTGCAATGTAGAAGTACTCTGTTACAAGTAATTCTCAGGCCAAAAACCTATACTATTTTGTTGTAGTTGGAGCTTGGATAGGCTAAGATATTTTTTCCCCACAATTCCATGCTGTATTAGCCTACAATAGGAGAGAAAACGGGTCACTCAAAATAACAATTCTTCAAAAAAAGTAAAGGGTCAATTTGGTTATGGCTATACCACCAACTATCCATCATTTAGGGACCACCTGGGCTGGAAGCCTGGAACCCCCTCAGGGACCACTGGTGGAGAACCACTGGTTTAGGTGTCCATGGCCTAATATAGGCTACTGTATATCAATTTGGGGGTCCCTGGCAAACGTTTGAGAACTACTGGACTACAGGAGCTGTCCAAGGCAAGCACACAGCAGGTAACTTGAATATATATTGGTTCAAACGTGTGTGCACGCGTGTACTGCAGTGCAGGCATCCTATCATTCATAAAATACATGTCACTGTTTGTTTGTATACAGGTAGGCCTACTGTATGCCCAGCCTGCCACCCTGTGGTTGGTGGTTGCTGATGGTAAAAACCAGTTTGTGTTGACAGAAACTCTTGTGGCTCTTTCATTAAGTGAGGAATGATTAAAGCTACACTTTTCAACCGTGTCCCGTTGAATGAAGTTCATATTCATACAGAATCACCAGCTTGTCTGTCTTTTGTGAACTGTTGCAGGAACCTGACCTACTTCCCAGCTCTACTGATGTATTATATGGTGGCTAGTGTTGCACAGAAAAAACTCTGGACATTTATGAAGCTTCTGCCACTGCCCTGGACAAGCATGTGATCGCAGGTGAGGAAGAATCTGAGCTACTGATGATGTACTCTAGGTACCGTAATATTGTATGCCTGCACAGATGCACAAGATAATAGACGACAAGTACATAATTATTTTTGTCTATAATTGTGCTGTTGACACCACAATGTTGTAGCTATGATTGTTTGATAATATAGGATACCTGAATAATGTTTATACCAGAGTAGTATACATAGCCTATATAAGACCCTGGTCTGTTACACCCACCCACCAAGGGCACCTTCCTACTCAGGAACGATGCTAGTCAGGAAAGTTGGGAATGAAATAAAAATAATTGATAACAAAAAAAAGGAAAGTTGGGAATGCATGCCTCATCTTTCTATGCATTACCCATTGTACTTGTTAAAGATATGTTTTTTTTTTTTTTGGGGGGGGGGGGCTTTTATTTATAGGACAGTAGACTGTCTGGAAATAGGGAGAGAGGTGGGGACTGGGGAGTGACACACAGGAAAGGTAGTCACAATCGGGACTCAAACCAGCGACACGCTGTCAGGCTACACTGAGCCTATGTTGTGTGCGCCTGGACCAGTAGGCCAGTGTGCACGCCTACCCATTGTACTTGTTGTCAGAGTACCCGTTTTGCCTGTTGTCAAAGTACACAGTGTGGTACCCACCATATAACAGATCAACAAATATAAGGAGATAGAGGGATTCCCTGATGTCGGTGGACAAAAAGGCAGATACATATATTTGTTTATTTTGCTTCTCCGAAATCCTTGGTCCGAATTCCCAATTATTGCACACCCCTGGCTCGTCAGCAACAGTGACACACATATCAAGCTGAGGTCATTGGTGTCAGAGTTACTGTATGCCTGGGACAGCCAGACATACACACACCTACAGACAGACATGGCGTTCTCAAATTCTGCCCAAACGTGACCCGACCCGACATTTTCGGGCCAGGTAGGGCCTAAAATGTATGCTATTTAGTCTGGCCGGGCCTTGCCTGGGGCTCATTGAAAAAAGAAAATATATTTTTTTATTATTTATTGCGACCGAAGGTCGTTGCGACCAAAGGTCGTTGCGACCGAAGGTCGCATATAGGGCTGGGTTCGGTAACCGCCGTATCGCGGTATACCGCGGCCTACCGCGGTGTCAGGGTCCTTACCGCGGTCAAAAAAGACAAAAAATAGGCTATTTTTATTGAGAACGAGTGAGTTTTAAAACGGGGGAGAAGCGAGGACCGCATGCGCTTCATGCCGCTCTGCTCTGGGCCGCGCACCACATGTTTAACGCGTCTCCGACAGAGAGAGAGACACAGTAGACACTGGAGCAGTGCAGTAGCCTCGTAGCCTCAGCAGCGTTACACTTTCTCCATAATCCACACGACACAACTCACACAAGTATGTTTATACATACCTCGTGGCCGTTTCTTTTTTATTCATACGGGCGGATCGCGAGGACTAAAACCGAAAATGAAACCAGCGCTAGTGAGTACTTTTACAGTAAGCGTGTGCCCGTCGTTGTTCGACTACAACCTTTTCTGTCAAGTCTGGTAACTAAAACCTGTTTACTATGTTTATATCACCACTCAATCAATGCGATTTGAGACGTGACTGAGTTTGCATAATCACAGACCGTACACAATCACTATACCCGTCTCATCTGGTTTGTTCACAAACAGCGTGCAGTCACAGTGTCTGAACTCTGAAGCCCCAGTAGCCTACCAGTGGCGTCAGTTCAGAAAAAGCTAAGGTATGGCAACATGACAGACACCAGTCATGTTGCCATACGTTAGCAACAGGCACGATGAAAGTACATTTTATTATTTCCCCCTGTAGCATAGGTATGGCAGGTGCCATAGCTTGCCATACCCAATTGACGCCTCTGTAGCCTACGTTACTATAGTAACCCGACACTGCAAAGATCTACAAGCTCAGAACGCGTTGCGAACGCGACGCGTTGTGAGCTTGTAGATCTGCTACTTTCAAAAGCCAGACCCACTGTGCTGTACGGGGAACTCGAGCAGTCGGGCTTATAGGACCGTGGAGAGACGAATTTTGGGCAGATGATAGGAATATTTTGTCTTATCGCCGAACCTTAATTAATAGATACGGGGGTGCGGTAATTACCGCAATACCGGCGGTAAATGGGAGGACGGTAACCGCGATAACAAAATGTTGATACCGAGCCACCCCTAGTCGCATATACTCTGAAGAACCGTGTTTGAGTGACCTTCCGTATCCTCGTGACCGTCCGTATCCTCTGTGATGTCAGTGTGATGTCAGCGAGTTGTGACATCACTTCCTGTACAGGGCGGCTACACGAAATGTGGATAACACTATATATGGAGATAGTCCAGTCCATCATGTCATATGGGACTACCGTCATAGAAAGTAGCCATTGTTAGGCCGGAGTCATTGGCTGTCTAAACATGGAGATGTGGATTACACTATATATGGAGATAGTCTAGTCCAATATGTCATATGGGACTACCGTCATAGACAGTAGCCATTGTTAATCCGGAGTCAATTGCTGACTGTCTGTACAGGAAGTGATGTCACATGACATACTTTTTATGCCCATATATGAGTCCTAACATGGAGATGTGGATAACACTATATATGGAGATAGTCTAGTCCAATATGTCATATGGAACTACCGTCATAGACAGTAGCCATTATTAGGTCGGAGTCAATAAAGTTCATTGCCGCGTGAACATGGAACAGTATCCCCAGCCACCCATGTCCATGCCCACATGCTCCCATGTTCCAGGGGAGACTGCCGACGAACGTGATGTCACATGACATACTTTTTATGCCCATATATGAGTCCTAACATGGAGATGTGGATAACACTATATATGGAGATGTGACTACAAAGACTGATGTACGTGGTTTTCAGAGTGGAAAGGGAAGATTATTTAATTTTACCATTGCCGATGAAAGTGGAAAGAAGATCCAGATCACTGCGTTCAACACGGAGGCTGACTCTTTCTTCCCTCTAGTGGAGCAGGACAATACATACCGTATCTCCAATGCAACTCTCAAGAAATCGAACGCAATCTATGCCAGCGTGAACGAGTATGAGATTATACTGACCCGTAACAGCAATGTCGTGCTCTGTGTTAGCAGCACAAAGATCAATACCTTCGTACCCATCAGTGAGATAGAGAAAAAAGACCCAAACAGCCTTATTGACGTGATTGGAATTTGCAAGAGTGTTGAACCAGTGTCAGAAAAGAAAACTAAAGAGGGCGTCAAGATCTGCAAGAGAGACTTCCAGTTAATGGACGACAGTGGTAAAGAGATAACATTCACCCTGTGGGAAGATAAAGCAAGGAAGTTTGATGGGACAAGTCAAGCCATTGTCGCAGTGAGATCAGCAAAGGTGTCAGATTTTGGAGGCCGATCTCTGAGTATGTCATACAACTCAACTATCATGGTCAATCCAGATATAACAGAAGCGACTAGGCTTAAAAAATTGTACAAAAAACAAGGAAAAGTCTTCATCACTGAATCCCTGACAAATTCACAGAATGTCGTGATCAACTGGAAATCCCTGAGCGAGATGAAAAATGCACCAGAAGAAGAGGGAGAATGGGAGAAATACTATGAAGTAACAGCAAAGGTTGCTGACATTGAACGGGACATATATGAAGCGTGTACCACTGACAGATGCAACAGGAAACTTAGAGACCTGGAAAAGGGATCCTACTATTGTCCCAAATGCGAAAAGACCTCTCCAAACGTTAAATACAGACTTCGGCTGAAGGTAAAAATTGAAGAATCTGGAGATGTTCAATGGGTGACATGCTTCCACGAAACAGCTGAGGTACTGCTGGGTCACAACATGACCCAGGAATCACTGAAAAATTTCAAAGAGAATGACAAAATTGCATTTGAAGACATATTGAATAAAGTAATCTCAACAAGTCATGTCTTCATAATCAAAGTCAAGGTGACAACATACCAAAATGAGAAACAAATGAACCACACAGTACTGAGAATCAACTGCTGCTCTGGAACACAGGGTAGTGTTCCAAACATCTAGGCTGATAATCCAGCTTTTGCAGCGTCACAGGTTCAAGTCCTGACTTGCGACCTCAAGTCCCCATCTCTTCCTGTACGGGGCGGCTACACAAGACTAAGAAATACAAAAAAAAAGAGAAGGATACACAAGACTAAGAAAGACAAAAAAAGAGAAGAATAAAAAAGAAAAAAAGAAAGGAGGATAAAGATACCAAAAGGAGAGAGAAGAAAGGGTGGATGAGGTACAATGTGCGGTATCCTCCTCTGATCTGATACGGGCGACTGGACTTAGATCACCTATGAAAGGATGTCCATGAAAGAATGTCCATCCACCTGGAGAAAAGAAAATGTAACAAGGAGGTGGCAACGGGCGGCCAGATAAAGTTATTAGGCCTGGATCCAACTTTAGGTCGACGCACATGATTCCAGAAGTGTATGTGTCCTTCTGTACCACGCAAACCCCACACAGAAAGGCCCTATCGCTCACACCCTAGGTTCGGTTGGCGATAGGGCCTTTCTGTGTGGAGTTTGCATGTTCTCCCCGTGTGTCTCCTAGGGTTGATACCCTCACAAAAACATGAACAAACTCCCCCCAGCATGACAACAACTAGAATCGTCAGAGAAACGCTGTGGTTGGCCAGATTGTCAAGAATTGGCGCGACCTCGCCCTTTAGGGCGAGGTTGCATGTCACCCTGAGGTCGCATTCCACCCTCGGGTGTCTTACTAGTTATTAGTTAACTATGAAAACCGTCACATCTTGTCCACGTATCCACGTATCTTTGTAGGTCACACCTGACACTGTGGTTCCCCTGACACATCACTGTGACATCTCAGATCTATGGGTTTGCTGTGATGTCAGGGGAACCACTCTAACAGAGTAGGTTTGCTGCTCTGACATCATGCTCTTGCTTCACTGTGATAGCACACTAACAGAATCCTTTTTATGCCCATATACAGTATGGAGTTCCCTGATATTAAGCCCATATCTAACAGGACTTCATATGGGAATGCCCATATATGGAGGACACATCGGCCACATACCACATTAACAGAATCTATATATGGCCAAGACAGCCCATATCTGTGTGGCTGGTTCTAGGGATCTCCATGTATTGGCATGTATGGTATGATGTCAGATGTCATAGACATCATAGGACTTTCACATAACGAATAACTGAAGCATGTTTGGGCTCTCACAGCATATCTCCATATACAGTACATAGATCTCCATATATGGTTACCAGGGGTCACTCGCCAGATGGCAAAGAATTGGCCCTTTAGGGCGAGGTCGCATGTCGTCCTGAGGCGTCTTACTAGTTACTTTTACTCTGTGATAGAGTTCTCAAATTCTTCCAGAACCCGACCCTACCCAACCCGACATTTTCGGGCCGGGTAGGGCTTAAGATGTATGCTAATTAGTTGGGTCGGGCCAGGCATCGGGCCGGTCCTGTTATGGCCGGGCCTTAATTTTCATGCCCGTTGAGAATTAAAGTTTCTGCTGTTAAATAAAAAAAGATTATTAGAACTATTTTCACCCCGATGAAGACCTTTCGAGGTCGAAACATGTTTTCACATGTTAGATCCCATTTGATCCGTGAGCACCTCTGACACTTTTAACTATTATATCTCCTGCGAGCACCTGGTTGTTCTTTTCTTTTTTTTTTCTTTCTGAAGATTAAAATCTTGAAATGACCAAACCTGCCTAGCAATGATGCCATAGGCAGGTTTCTGAGTCTTTGTCATAGAGCCCTGCGTATAGGTATCCACTTCAAAGAACAAATATACAGTATACAGTAGATCATGTTGAAAGACTAAGCAAAGTCAAGGACACTTGAAGTACATTTTAAACTTTAAATTAACATTTCAGTGCATTTTAAGCTAAATCTTAATCCTTTATCGATACAGTAGCCTACATTACAGTTGGATATTGACATAGGCCAACAGATGATGCCTTTGGTTTATTGGTAAAGCTCTCTCCCTGCCACATGGTGGCGCCATCAGACCACCAGCAATAGTCTTGTTGAGGAGCTTGCTTGCAAAGATCCTGGGTCTCTGGAGCAATTCAGCTCTTGTGATGCTGCCAGGAGAGGAGAATATTTCACTATGGTCTAAGAAGTGGACCTGGTCTTTTTTCAACTTGTGAAATGCATTTCTGTCCAGAATGGAAACATGCATTTTTAATCACTTACAATCACCTTCATCTTACAATATTTATATTTTTGAATGATCGATGTCATTTGGCTCACTGTGCCCACAGGTCTCTTAAACACTTTAATCATTACATTCCAGCCTGGTGGTCTAGAGGGGAAGGGACGGCAATGTACATTCAGTGAAAAATAAATGGAAAAGGAAACTGATGAATTCAGTGTTTATTTACACCATGATCGTGTCTGGCGCCAAACAAAAGCAAACAGGGGAAAGGATTGGTGATTGCTAAATCAAAGTAATTAACAAAAACAAAAACCCACTAAAACGACTTCTCTAAACAAAGCAATAGACAACCAAAATCTACTAAACGAACTAACTAACAAACAAAAGTGCAGTGGGTCTCACCTATAAACTCGGTGTGCTCAACATAAAACTCCTATGTGTGAAATGTGTAAAAGGTCTTACCGATCCTTTTCCACTTAGAAATAAACCACATAAGAGACGGGACAAACTGAGTCATACATAATCTGTGCAACAAACAACAAAAGCAAGCTGGAGGGGAGTCCAAAAAGGGGAAAAGGCTGATTGCAGGTGCACAAGTGCTTTATATTTTTAGTGGATGGAGGTGATTGGGTGGACAGGACTGGAGGTTGGAGGACCTGCCTCACCACCGGGTGGTTTGGCAGAGTTAGAAGGGTTGACCCGAGTGGAGGAAAGGAAACAGCAGAGGGGAGAAACACAAAAACAGACTGTTTTGGGTATGTCAGATGTCCTTGGCTATTTTCTTTTGTTAAAGAATCTCTCAAGTCACTAATTCAAGTCTACTAAATTCTTCAGTGTTATAACCAGTAAAATGGATCCAAATATGGATCATTTTGGATAATGTTACACTCTCAAACCCAAATGAACACTGAGGGTCTTACTGTGCAGATGAAAATAGTAGAACACATCAAGACTATCTATGCAATGCACCTGCTCACACGTACACAGAAACAGATGTTGTTTTTGGAAACATTTGGGGACATTCCATTGATTGATTCCATATTCCTTTACCCATACCAAAACCTCCGCCCTAACCCTATAAAACTTCAGTAAAAATCGAATGGGGGACACCAATTTTTCAAACTATCCGCAATTTGACATGCGGCCGCAAAGCTGGTTTCATGTCCAATATTTGTTTGCAAATGTGGTCTGTGAGGAACACGCATCTGGCCCTCACAAGTATAAAAATTAGTACACACGCACACAGACCGTGTCATGTCCAGTTGAAACAATGAGAGCTCTGCTGCGTCAATTGCTTGCTATGTGAACCATAGTATTATATGCGAACTGCACTCTGTCGAGGTGCCAACTTGCACCATGTATGGCCTACTTGTTGTGTGCCAGCAGAGCGCGCCATGAGGTGCGCTCACCACTGACAACACCATACTGGCAATGCCAGTGACATCACCACTGGCATCACCAGGAATGCTTGTCCCTCATTGGAAGTTAATGATGACGTTGCCAGAAATGCCGGTCCCTGATTGGGCTTCAGGCTTAAACAGACACCGACATACGTACATACATACATACTTACGTACATACATACATACATACATACATACATACATACATACATACATACATACATACATACCGGTACATACATACATACATACATACGTACGTACGTACATACATACATACATACATACATACATACATACATACATACATACATACCGGTACATACATACATACGTACATACATACATACATACATACATACATACATACATACATACCGGTACATACATACATACGTACGTACGTACGTACGTACATACATACATACATACATACATACATACATACATACATACGTAGCCGAACACAGTACTTGCGTGCTCTGCTGGCGCAAGTAATTAGTACCCAGTTTTACAATTCAGAATTTGAGTTTATTTAACACAGTGTATGGTGCTGGTTCACTACCAACCAGGTTACATGTGTGACTGTTTGGTTATATCTTTAAAAAAAACAAATTGCCATTTTAAGCGAAGTAAACATGAATGTGAGCCCTGTCTCAACTGCCTGCTCCGACCGAGCATTTAACGCTGGCAGACGAGGTCGTCCTGAGGCCTTGTGCGGGAGAGGAAATGTAAATTCCATGACAAAAAACAAACAAATAGGACCTTGGCTTCATAAATTCTGTCATCGGCAGACACTAACATGGAAAATAACATCACTGGGACCTGTCAGGCCTTCGGACTGTGTTTGGAGCGAGTACACTCGAGAGTAACATCATGTCCATCCATGTCATCGCGACACCTGCGGTCTCGAAAGGGCGACTGGGTCTCCATGCTCCAGTTTAAGTCTATAAGGCTTTAAGGCTAACAAGAAGAGGTCACAGTGATCCCCTCAGAGCAGTAATACAGAATATGTGGGTGGAAAAGATGCAGTCTTCAGAGGGAAGAGGAGAGAGAGAAACAGAGTGAGAGGGGAAAAATCTTGGACTGTGGTCTTTAGACACAATAAATTACATCGACTGCCTGAAGCTGCTCTGAACCGACTTGGAAGCGGGCGGGAAGCACAGCAACATCTGTGGAAGCCCTCGCCGGTTCTCTCTGTATTTATGGAAAGAGAAACCTCCCGGTGACCTGGGAACACGCTTACCCAATTAGCAGCCTCGCCGACGGATCAAATGGAAGTGAAAACATTCACCGCCGTGACGGTAGACGCATCACAATGCCCCATTCATGCCGCCGAGCTGCTCCACGCTTTGGGGATGGTGGGGGGTGGAGGTGAGGAGGTTGGTAAGCGTGGGACACTGGAGGGAAGTAACGGAGTAATGAATGCAACAAGAAACTTAACTTACCTCACCGTATTTGACGTGTCGGCGGAGGCCTCTGCCACAGATTCATGACTCAATACGGGCTCGGAGGTAAACACCGTTCAAAGGCGGTGTTTTCATAAGGGTTACCACTCGCTGCTCACCTCGGCCTCCCACATCCCCCTCATCTCAGCCTCCACATCCCCTTCGACTCTCCCACCTCCACCTCCCCGGCACAACCACCGGTCTTATCCTCTGGCCCTCCTCTGGGACTGAAGGGGAGGCTGAGGGGGGTTGAGGAGCCTGAGAGAAAACGCTGGAGGAGAGGTTCTCCTGACAGCTGCAGTGCCCAGGGGAGCATCTGAGACCTCTGGTCTACAACAGTCTCCCAATCATGCGTTTGTTCCCTCTTTTCAGTGGCCGCTGGATGTTTACTTCTCTTTGTGTTTTCATGCCTTTTTTCCTCACGTTCTCTCTTCTTGATGTGAGATTTGCTGCTCTAAGTTGAAAGCCACTGCTGCAGGACCTCCACATTTATCATGGAGCTCTAAAGCAGTTTCAGCTGAATTTGACATCAAAAATAAAAACCCCTAGCAGAAAGCCAACATGTGCAGAGGCAGTTTATTTATTTTGCAAATGTCAGTATTACACTGCGAAACCATGAGTGTCAATTTAACTCTGAGAATGTAGGACCCTTACAGGTCTATTTTTTAGACAGTCAACACTCAGGATTTTACAGTGTATGTGAAAATACAGTGATGGTGAGAGTTAAGCAAACCCAGGTGTGACGGTCAAGAGAGGACTTGTGTCTTGAAGCGGAATGATTGACTAAAATGTATGCTCTATATGTTGATAAAAGTGCCTGTGTTTACATCAGTGTGACAGACCTTTCTTCAAGTAGATTGTGTAATCTCTGTGCAGCCATATAGGCACAGTATAAAGACTCCTCTATTTCTAAAATTAATTGTTTATTTATAGGGGTGGAACCATAGGTGCTTCGTTAGAAAGCGGTCCCAGGTCTTTGCTTGTGGATGTTTCCATCAAAGCTTATAAAAATGTTACCACGCAGAGGCCCGTGTTATATAAATATTAAGAACACACACATACACATGCGCGCGCACGCACACACACACACACACACACACACACACACACACACACACACACACACACACACACACACACACACACACAAGAGTGATTCAATTATCTCTCTCCTCATTTATTTTCCGTACCGAATGGCCAAGTCTGATATCCTTTCCTCTATTCACCCTCTCTTTGCATGGAAACATATGATAGAAATAAAATGTTTCATGGTGTCAGGTCAGATAGCCATAAATACAAGCTGTCAGCGTTGCAGGCAGGACCGGCCGACCATCACATCCAGGCTGGAGGCTTGGTCCGAGCTGCTGCGGTTTGGAACGGGATATCACATGTTTAAATATTGCACATCTTTCCGAAAGAAAAAGTGGCTACTGTAAAACAACTTCCATTACTGGGCATCGCGTTACCTGTCACCGACCGTAATTCATGCCGTTGCAGCCCCGCAGGCATAAAAGATATGGATGAACAGAGCCATATGGGCAGACAGAGATCACTCACCCCAGGGATCCGTCTGGAACCCCCGGGTACAGTTTCTGCCTGTTAGAAGCAGACAAAAAGAGAAGGACATATATACTGGAAAGGACACATTTTTTACAGATTCAACTGGACAGGTTAATTGTTGGCATCGTCTTTTATCGCCTGTCTCTAACCTTTATCGTCTGCTTCAGCAGGTGTATGTCTGGCCATGAAACAGCCGACAGCTCTGTGGGCCTCGTGAATATCCACCCATCAGTGTAGTATTAAGGGAACTGCATTGTGTTGAAGCGTATGGCCCTATGGACCACGGGGTGACTGTTATTGGGTTTGTCAGCGCGTACCGAAACACTGCTCAAATTCTGTTGCCTGAAGATGAAAGGAAAAACCCCCTCACCTTCTCTTGCAGGTTTTGTTTGGTGATCTGTCCAGATGTGCAGGGAAGCCCCTATAGGTGCCGCGGTGTACTTCCGGGGCCCTGCGCCACATGGAATGACGATATAAGCCTTGAAACCTGGAAGCCTGCAGTTTGCCGTGACCGATCCCACAGGTACACAGAGGTAAGAGGAAGCAGGGGCGTTGTGTTCCTTTCCTCCCCTGCATCAATTTGCCAAGCGGCTGTGAATGGGCACCATTTTGAAACATGCAAATGCGGGCAGCCTCTGCCTGTATCAGCTGATGCAGTTCCAATGTTGTTTCTGGCTCGGCCTTAAAGGCCCGGGGGGAGAAAAGACGTACTGAGAGTTAGAAAAGGTCGCACAAACTCTAGCGGGATTACTTTACCGACACTTTCCATGGCTGAGAGCCCGTGAATGGATCCATTGTGGGGGTGGGTCTCCGCTTCGGCAAAGCAAACCCTGTCAGGATCCAGTTCATTAGCACCTAGTTTACTGTTTGAAGTTAGTTATTTATCCGGTGGCTAAAGGGGAACCCCGTTCAGACGTATGTAAGCGTGTGTGTGTGTGTGTGTGTGTGTGTGTGTGTGTGTGTGTGTGTGTGTGTGTGTGTGTGTGTGTGTGTGTGTGTGTGTGTGTGTGTGTGTGTGTGTGTGTGTGTGTGTGTGTGTGTGTGTGTGTGTGTGAGTGTGTGAGTGAGTGTATATGTGAGTGTACAGTACTCTACAGGATCTACAGGGGGGTTTCCAGGGCAAATTGCTCAAGAGCAAATAAAACTTTCCATGGCGCAATAAAAATGTATGGGGGAAAGAACAGGAGAACAGGGGAGACATTGGTGTGGTTCTGTAGGTAGGAAACTGAAAACATATATACATACGGGTTTGAAATATAAGTTCTGACAGTCACTGGCCTCCTCTCCGTAAATAAAAAACAGCATTAGTGGGGCAGTGGGGAGGTAGAAAAATGTGGAAAAGTCACATTTACTTTTATATTTATGGTGTTTGCCGTTTAGGAGGTGCTCATCCGGTGTTGAACAATGAGTGTACAGCGGTATAATTATAGTCGTAGCTTATGGAAAAAGAGTCAGCGTCTTTACTCAGTGTTTAAAGCACCATTCGCTTCTTGAATACACCGAGGTAGCACATAGTCCATCCTCCTCTGGGTTAACTCTACTGTTTCACAGACTATCTTTCTCTGTGTGTGTGTGTGTGTGTGTGTGTGTGTGTGTGTGTGTGTGTGTGTGTGTGTGTGTGTGTGTGTGTGTGTGTGTGTGTGTGTGTGTGTGTGTGTGTGTGTGTGTGCGCGCGCGCGCTCGCGTGCACGCAGGTGCGTGCATGAGTGCGTGTCTGTGTGTGCGCGCGTACATGCGTGTGTGCATTTTCTTCCCTTCCTTTTCTTTTGTGATCTGTCTGTTCTTTGGACAGCATCCCTGTCCCTCTGGTCAGACAAAAGTGCCGCGTTGAGCAAAACCTCCACTCACTTTTTATGGTCTATGTGGGCCGTCCTATTTGTACATGCTTAGAGCAAATTAGACCAGCAGCTGTGCACAAGCCGGCCCATTCCATGTTGGCTTTTCGTGATAAAAATAAGTTTCGGTAAACCTCTCGAGCTTGGATCCAGAAATACGCATCCCGTTTCTTCTGGCACAGAAGGCCTCTCCATATTTACAATCAGCACTTCCCTTTTCCGGCAGAGGGAGAGGGAGAGGGAGTGTAAGAAACAGAGGGAGAGAGAACCAGAGATGAAGAGAGGGGGAGACAGGGAGGGAGAGTGAGAAACAGAAAAAGGGAGAGAGAGAGGGAGGGAGAGTAAGAAAGAGAGAGAGAGAGAGGAGGGGACCACCTATGCTGATGTTTTCCACATGCAGAAGAAAAAGAAAACAAACGGCGTTGAGGTGAGGAGAGGAGGGGAGGGGAGCAGAGCAGAGAGCAGAAAGG
This sequence comes from Nannobrachium achirus, assembly GCF_963921795.1. Classification (NCBI taxonomy): domain Eukaryota; kingdom Metazoa; phylum Chordata; class Actinopteri; order Myctophiformes; family Myctophidae; genus Nannobrachium; species Nannobrachium achirus. The sequence goes on from NC_137823.1 coordinate 35,846,194, forward strand.
GCTGCACCTGTCGTGGGGTGACGATCTCGCCATGGGTGACATCAATCCTCGTAACTTGTCACGCCGCCTTGATTCATTAACCAGTTCCAAGCCAGCAAGGGCTGCTTGCGCGTGTTCCAGACTAATTAGTTCTCAGCGCGAGTTGACGCACGATGCAGTTTTGAGGGCCAGCCCACGATATGTCTTCCATATTGAATAATTAAAATGTCCCGAGAGCAGAACTGATTCTCAGAACAGAATGCTATCTGAGACTAGACCATAACTCACCCGCTTTCATGGTTCTGTAAGCTGTATGATGAACTACTTGTCAATGTATTCATTTTCAATTTGTGATCAGTTTAGTGTGAAATCGTGCAATGTGATTATATGGGTCAATTCTGTGTGCAAATATTTTTTTTCAGTCTATGAAATAGCAGAATGTTACATGGACATATCAGCATTACTTCAGAGGGCTTTTTGAAAACCTCTTCTCAATCCAGCAACTTTGGACAAACTCTAAACACATCCTGAGATCATCCGAAGGCGCCATGTGATGTCATGCATTCCGAAGAGAGGCGTTTTCTTAATGTTTAAAAATCAACATCATAACGCTGGCCTGATTTGCATCGATCAATCAAGTCCCCCCGCTTCATGCCTTGGGACAGTGAGGAAAAGTGGTAGGCAAATATAATTTCTGACAGTGTGACAGGAATAAGGAATAGGCTCAGCTCGGAATTGAGTTCTTAGGCTAATCTTCCATGATTATAGCCCTGGGAGCCAAAACACACTCCATGTGAAAGAGGGTGTTTTCATCTGCCTGTTGCAGCGGCACGGTTGGCTGACAGAGTTACCTATCCTCCTGAGGCCTCTCACTCTCCTCCTGCCTCATGCAGGGCTGGCCAACAGCAGGTCTCATAGCCCCTGGGGACTGTCCTGGGAGACCTGGACAACATTGGCAGCAGGCGGCTTAGTGGTGTCATTTCGCCACAGTAAGCCGGTGGACAAAAGCATCTCTTGTTGTTGGGAGCTGTTTGCAGTGCTGCCTTCCCAGCCCTGTGGAAAGGAAAGGACAGCCAGCGACCGCTGCCAAACAGACCTGCTCCAGCTCACCTGTGCAGTGGACGTGGAACCGAGTGACCCAGATCTGGATGGAAACCATTGCAAATATTTCCCAGCAAAGGCCTGTGGAAGGAGCATTTAGCTGGGCCTCTCGCTGGGGAAGTCGGCTAACTGTAAATGACTCTGACTCCCTTCAGTTTGGGTCATCTGTTCCTAAGCTGTAGTAAACAGTTGGTTTACCATCAAACCATCCAGCACGTAGCTCAGCGTGACTCTAGGTGTAGATTTGAGCGACGAAAAACAAACACTCTGTGAAACTGCACAGACTGACAGAATGTTTAGCCCTTCATTCATCGCAAAACAGAAACACAACACAGGGAAAGTAATGAGAATGACAGCATGATTACAGTTTAAGTTGTTGATGAGCAGCAAATCTGTTTACTGCTTTGTCTGTGCAAAAGAGCTGGCAAAAGGACCCTCTTCTGCCCAAACTACAGCTCAGTTTAGAAGTGTAAGCCATGTTGCAAATATTTGGCTTGGCCGCAGAAATTGAATTATATTGGCGCAGAAAGCCCTGGAAAAAAAAAAAAAAAACAGCAACCTTGGGAACAATTATGCAAAGTGAAAGGCGGTTAAACCTAGTGCTACTGCTTTTCCTTTCCATCCAAAAGGAAAAAAGGAAGAACTCTGCAGTAGCAAAACCAATCTGCCTAAGTAAATATGCTTGAGCATTTATCCATCGTTTTGGCAGCTATGGTTCTATCTTTCTTTTCTTCCTGTGGTGTATTATTATAGGTTACTGATATTTCACACTCCTGATAAATTGAATCACATATCATCTAAGCACTTCCTTTCCATTTTATTGGTTATTATCGTGTCTTATGGGACATTGCGGCCCAAGACAGCTCTGAGCTCCGAGTTGTGGTGAGCTGATGGTCCCTTAGAACCGAGAATGAAACCACACAACCCAGAGAATTTAATAATCAGCTATTTTGTATGTTCCAAACATATCTTGGTCCGTCTCAACAATAAGTATCCTTTCGGACCAACAGCGAGCGTTTCCGCCTCGGTTGTGAAATCAATAGAAGATGATTTATAGGTCTGCTAAAGTAATCATTTCTTCCCCTGTACTTAAAGTTATTGTACAGCAATAAACAGTTTTATTTCATGTCATCTGTGTATAACTGGAAATCTAAACTATTGGTCAATGCCATGAGCAGATATTTTTTGTGTGGAGTCCCTCTCACACGCTGGCTTTGAACATGTAAACTAATAATCATAAGAACCACTGAGGCCTGGAGGCTGTTTGATTTGGAGCACACAGGATGTATGGATCCTTGAATTAGCTCCTTTCCCCCTCTAACTGTGTAAATGGTTAGAGGGGAATGGTTGTTGGTTTTATGAGCCCTTATCAGTGGGGCATTGACTGGGCCTTCTCTCATTAGCCCATTGAAGCCCCACCTGCAGAACACAGGAAACACAAACTCCATTGCTCTCATTGACATAAACACTACTAATGCTGCTAGCCAGCTAGCTAGCTAACGCGCCGTGCGAAACTTCAAGCCAGCTTTGTTTGCTCACAGCTGAGGCTCAAAAGAAAGGGAGGACCAGCGCAAGAGAAGGGCCAGCTTTGACAATTCTCACACAAAGGGAGCACTGTTGGCTAACAGTGAGCGGCCTGTTTCTGGGAGGTTTGCACTGTTCCCGGGGCCCATTTCATGCAACAGTTAGCAAGGCCAAAGGCAGCCCGTGGACTGGAGTGATAGCGAGACCCACGGGGCCAAACCTGGGTCTGGCCCTCTAGCTGTCCCCTCTGTCCCTCGGCCCAGTTCAGAGGCTTTTCACATCAGAGTGAGGACGGCAGGTGTCCCACCACACAGACCCTCATCACATGGGCTGGTGGACTGATTGACTTGGATGGGGAGGGTAGGGGTGTTTTTAACTGCTTTTTTCTTCTTCACTACATACTGGTACGGTTAGTGAATTTGCAAGGGGAAAAAAGGCTTGTGCTGGACTGATACCCTACTCTTCTGTTATTGCATTGATACCTTATTTGTAAGTTATTAAATATAAATAAATACATTTATTTAATTAAATGTACTTATTTACTTATTTATATTTAACAGCTTGCAAATTAAGTAAAGTCTTACAATGCCGCTATACTCAAGGTATCGATGTAATAACAGAAAAGTACTATAATTTATGATTATTGTATATCACCGAGCTGTGGAAGTGGTTTGTTTTGGTGGCGTTTGATAGAACATCAGAATATGGTGAGGTACGTGGATTCAGCTTGAATGAAAGCAGGACAGAGATTAACATAGAAAACATGCCAGACCTCGGCTTGAACTCCAGGTACTATACATCACCCAGAACCGGCCTTGGACCGGATCGCTCATTTCCTTCAACCTCCTGTCCACAGAGTCGGCGTGTGTGTGTGTGAGAACATGCTTCCTGCAATGTTGCGCCATTCAAAAGAAACAGTCTGTGCCTTCGTTTGATTTAGACCTAATGGGGAAGGAGAGCCCAAGAAATACGGCCTCCGTGGTGAGAGAAGGAGGAAGGGTGAAAGGAAAGAAAGCAAGCCAGTAAAGGGCCTAGAGAGGGAGAGAGAGAGAGAGGGAGAGATTAATATTCAGGGTCCTCTCTCTCTTTCTCCTTATGACCACAGAGAGGGCATAAAGAGCCCGGCGCCTCCGTGATGTCAGCCCTTGCTGGGCCTGTCCTGTAGTTTTCAGTTTGGTTTGGACAGACCAGGCAGGCCCGGCCTGCCGGGGTTGGGAGGACAGGGCCATGGGTTTCCCACATCACTCATGGGCCTCTGATAGGCGGTCGCGCAGGCCGGTAATGACAGAGGGAGAGATTTAGTATTAAAGTCTCTCCTCCGCTGCCTCCTCTGCTCCTGTCTTGACGTCAGGCTGTTTAAATACGGGGGATGAGAGCATGGCATGGCCCGAGGGGAAGGGAGTCCGACCCGTCTTAAATATACGACTGGCGGGGTTCCCTCGCGGGGTTGCTAAGGAGACGGCCTGTATACAACAGTGGGGGAACCATGGGATTACAGCCAATCATTAAAGGGATTTGTATCTGCCATAAATGTGAATAGAGACGTGTTAAAAGTAGAGGGACATAAAAATGTGATAAGGCGGAAGGTAGGAGTGCTATAGCTATATAACATACGGAGTCATCCTCCTGAGATGTTTGTACTTCACTAGGCAGACTCAGGATTACCAGAACTATAACACTGGCCTAGCTGTCAGAATCTCTATCTGAATGATGATTTTATAACAGCCCCTCCACATACAATTTTGAGGGCCTCTCCTGTCTATTTTGAGAGTGTAATAGCCTTTAAGTTCATGACTAATGAACTTTGAGAGCCAACTCAATGGCTGGACACTGTTTTGAAAATGTCATTCAATCAAAGCTAAAAGAGCCCATTGTCACTGTGCCTGTTTGCAACTCAACCGTACAACCAATACCCGACGTGGCTCGGCAACTTTAAAGGGCCCGATTCCAGCACCTGCATCCGCAGATCATCACACCATTGTGGCACTTAAAGAAAAAGGCCTCAGCCTAACACGCCCTCTGACCTTCTCCAGCTAACATAAACTAATTAGGCCGGCTCTGAAAGGACCGGTCTGCCGATGGCTTAATCAGCCTGAACCGTGCGATTCTGCTCTGGTCTGCTCTCCCTACTCGAACCTCATTATCTCACATTTTCAAAGGAGCACTGGGCAAACAGCAAGATGAGGAGGGGCTAGGAGATAGAGGGATGAAGGAAGTGGCGATGATGGCAGGGGCTTCCCCGGGTCCCCTTCTCTCACGTCGGACTCGGAGAGGAAATGTCATGCGTGAAGCTCGGAGAGTGGTCAGTACCAACCGGTCGACCAGGCAGCACAGAGGGGGCCTTTGTCGGCCGTCACTTAGCGCCAATTACAGCCCGTCAAAATAGTTTTTTTTTAGCCCGCAGGGCGACGTGTTAATGGGCCCAGCGTTGGGTGTGAGGAGCAACCCTGTCCACACACACCAACCAAGGGTCAGGGGTTAATAGGGCCTCTCTGATGTGGCGGATGAGATTTTTGCAACCTTTTGCTAGTGAGGGAACCCCAGGACAAAGCCCTGAGAATGTGATACAATTAGGCGGACAGCTAGCGAATGGAGTCGCTTCCCCGAAGTTGGAAGAGTGCATTGCCAGCAACAGATGGGCGGCCGGACACCGGCCAAACAGATGCCAGGGAAGGTCAGTGCCCCTCCCATGGCAGAAAGAGAGAGGACCCAGGTGAGGACGCAGCCTGCCAGCCAAGCTCTTTCTGAGCGTTATTTGGAGTGAGCAGCAATTAAAAATCCTGTTGAACACAAAGAAGGTCCTTTTGTAGTTGTGAAAATGTCAGAGGCCGTCCGGCCTTCCGTGGCATTTCCCATCCCGAAGTCTGAGACCACAGAGCTGAAACTCGCCTCATGCAGAGTACCGTATGAGGCCTTACGAGGGCCTGCGCCAGCGATTTTGCAGACCGCCCTCAGTCCAACGTGAAAGCTTTCGACTCTCCCTTATGAGAAAGTGAACTTGGCACGCTTGACGTCTGACCTATACTGTATTTCCTGAGTTTAAGTAATCAGTGATTATCTGATGTGGGATGCAAAAAAGAAAAAAAAAAGGCCCACACAAAATTATATGTTCATTAGATTCAATCGTGCTACGTGTGTGCCTGGTCAGGGCATGTGAGCACAAAGCCAGGACTCTGTTTGCACCATAAGTGTGGGAACAGAGCTAATGCCAAACTACCCATGAGCCCTTAGAAGACCCACAATGCTCTGCCAGGGAGAGCTGGGAGAGATGTTTGAACAAAAAAAACACACGCCACCACCACACTGAGTAAATCTAACCACATGCAAGCCTGTGGGAGCGAGCGGATGACATCCATCCGCATATAAACGCTCTCAAAATACTTTCTGGAATTATTGGTGCACAGATCGCCGCACCCCCCCACCCTCCCCACGCACACATCCTGAACCCCTCACCCAATCCTTTTGGAAAGGGGGAGCGGTGATCTGGGCCCCAGCTTCATGCTCCTAATGTTGAAATAAAGGAGGCGATTGAACTCGGCTCTCCAAATTGGATTTGTTTAATCTGCATCGAGTTTGAACATCCTGTGTAAACATCGAGCGTGTGCAGATGCCGGAAACACCACGGCTGGACGCGTAAATGCCCGCGGTTGTCTTTGGCAAGGAATCAGAAGAGAGAGCGGAGCCCGAACACAGGCTGGAGAGCTTCTATTGTTGCAAAGGGGGGGGTCAAGGGGCATTTCCTATTCCACAGACAATTGTACTGAAGTGTTGGAGGGGTTACATGGAAGGTCAAAAGAGGAGCATTTTTTTTTTATTGCAGAGGAATGGACTACAAAATACTGATCACTTTCAATTATTGTTAGTTGTCAGTTACAAAGTGTGCATTATGCAGTAAGTCTGGCTTGGCTTGAAACTTCTGGGAACCTCTGGGATCGAGTGTGCGACTCACTCATCGTGACCTTTACGCCAAATCCTACTTTGGCAAACAACGCAGAGGCAAAATTGAATAAACACAAACATCGTTAAAAGTTCATGTGTGTAAGTGCTCCAGCTAAACAACCCCTCGGTCAGGACCCGGTTTCCTTATTGCCTTGCCAACAGTATCGCAATCCAGTGTTAACTCACAAATCATTCACACCCGGCAATGGTTTCTTTTCCCCTTTAGTTTTCTCCCAGAGATAAGGGAAAATATGACTGCGCCTTGATAGGATTTATTGCCCCCGCCAGACGCTCTGCACCCTTACAAGCCCAACTCATTAAGCAGCGTGCTTTAAGCAGGAGGTGGAGGAGCAGTGAAGGTCACCGGGGGTTAATTCCAATCGTGGTGCCTCCTTGAAGGAGCCTGACAACATGTCTCCTCCGCTCACTGAGTGGATGAGTTCTCAGTGATCAGGCGGGACCAGATGACAAAGTGTGGAAGATTGATTCACACACACACACGCACGCACACATGCATGCCACGCGCGCAGCCGCGCATGCATGCGCACGCACAGACAAAGAAAATACAGCCTCTCCCTCAATGCTGTTGGATGCGTGTGCTGTGCGCACACGTATACAGTATGCACATACACATTTCTCTATCTTGCGCTCTCTCTCTCTCTCTCTCTCTCTCTCTCTCTCTCTCTATCCTATTCTCATGGATGGAGTTTATTGACTCATTTCAGTGCTCTAAGGCCAAATCTACACGCAACGAAAATAGAAAATCTACAAGCTATGCGCAACACGATGTACATCCAAGCGTAAATCAGGCATAACTGTGTGGTGGAGAGGGGCCATGCACATGCAGGAAGGTGTTTTAGTACATCCGGCCACAACAAAGGCAATTCCAGTGAACCCAATTCTGAACCTAATTCGGATGTTTTGACATCTTTACTGTCAAAGTGATTTAGCGCGTCTGATGTCTGGCAGGGGGTTGATGTGTGGCCGTGCTGCCCTTGTTCTCCCCAATGATTTTTATTGTTTTCATCAGAGTGAGCAACTGCTTTACGACTTATCAAACAACTCCATCATGATCTGGAAAGAGGCAAAAGAGAACGAAAAGGTGGAATGAAAGAAAACGGGGAGGGACGTGTGTGGGGTTGGGGGCGGGGGAGCGGTGGGGGGGTGCAGAACAGGAGTGACCGCAGAACAGTGAAGACATAACAGCAAACAAAGAAAGAAAGGTATGTGGAAAAGACCGAAAGAATGTACGAGAGAACGAAAGAGGAGAATAAAAGGGAGAAAAAAAGAAACGAAAACAAAGACGGGAGAGAAAGAAAAAGAAGGAGAGAGAGAGAGAGAGATGTGGGCCATTCATAAGCAGACTTCACCAAGGGATCTTGGGCCAGCACACCTGCTACTATTCACTTCAGAGGAAATAGACACTCTGTGGAAGAGAGGCTTTTGGCCTAGGGACAAAACCGCTGCAGCGCCAAATTAGAAACAGGAAGGACTGTGGGTAAGGCTCAGATTAAAAACGCACTCCCCACATGGACTCAATATACTGTAGCCCAGATCCCGCTCTGGAAACCCAAAACCCAACAGCACTATTTTATGTCCCAGTCAACAAAACGCCCGCTGTTTGCACAGTGACAGCACGGAGATGCAGTCCAAAGTCAATCCCTGAATGTTGGTAAACTCTGGGGCCTCTAAATGCAGCTCATTCTAATGAGGGAAAATGGGGTTTCTGCGATCGCTTTATTGCTCTATTTCACCGGTCCAAAGTGATTATCTTATAGGAATGGATCCCAATGGCGCATGCATCGAACTGTCTTGCAGTGGACACTTGGGGATACTGGGATGGGATGGGATGCGTTATGTTTAGAACAGTTACGAGGACTCAGTTGACGGGGAAGACAGAGAAAGTTAGAAATCTCCTTGTTCTCTCTTCCCGGCTGGGTTCTGGACTATGCCAGCTCTCAGCAGCTAACCCACAAACACACAGATACTCTCCCACTCACTCACCCACTCACATACTCAAAAAAACACGTGAATGTCCACACAAAATACTCATTCACTCGCACACACAAAAACACACAAATATATTGTGGCAGACAAAACGTAGGTAGGAGACAGCGCTAACTTTTCCCACAGAAGACCATTAGAGCCGGTAACGCTGTCAACGGGCGGCTAGCAAGAAGTAATGACGCGGAACCCGGTGAAAGAGATGTGGGGAGAAAACAGTGCGACGAAGCGAGAGGTCTGCGAACGTATACCAGAAAAGGAAATGAATATTGATACATGCCCGCTGCCTTCCTCCCGCGACCCCTGACCCCAAACGGGTTTCTCCTCCGCTGATGGGAGTCATGAGGCATTTCCTGCCAGCTCACGAAGCACTCGGCCAATTTGAAGGATTGAAAAAAGAAACGTGAAAAAAAAAAAAAAAAAAAAAGGTCTGTTCAGAAGAAAAACAACATTACCTTGTACGGTCCAGGATAAGGGAAAAAAGTATGCACCGCTTTCTCATACGATATTTCCATTTGCTCACGAGGCCCGTCCAAGTGGTGCGTTCCCCTCAATCTATCATTTTCACTGCGGTCACCGCTGGTAGAAGAGCCTAATATAATTATTCCTACAGATATCGGGGGCATTTAGAGGTTGTCTCTCTGTCTCTCATTGTATTGCGGATTCCCCCCCCCTTCACGCAGAGGTCAAGTCTGCAACAGGTGAAGGTCAGTCTGAATCCGCAGGCAGGATTCCCAAAATGATGTAATGGATTGCGCAGATATAAAAAATGGGACCGTGAAGATGCTGGACTTTGGAAGGGAAGGAGGGAAGGAGAAAGAGAGAGGCGGGTTCACGATAATCCATCTTTGGGCCTGCGTCCATGTTCTGTCTAGAACCGCTCCTCTCTTCCTCTGCTGTCGTTTTAATGCGCTTCTCTCCTCTCTTTGCCTCGTGGAAGAGGTCATCACTAAAGCCATGAAGGGCTGTATTCACCCCGGGTCTGCTGATTGATGTCGGAGCCAGGCGCACTGATGGATACGCGTAAGAAAATGCACATGCACATGCACATTGCACATACTCACACACAACCACATGCATTACACACTATTCACATGTATACGCGCGCGCACACACACATAATATGCCAGACGGGGAGTGTGCTCAGTAGCGCGACGACTCCAAGAGGAAAACCTGCCATGACATCACCCAGGGGAGCGCAGGTGCAGGGCCGGGACAGGAAGTGAGTCACAGGAAGCTGGAGTGAGGCAGTCTTTGCCATGCTCACTGACAGGCTGTGGGAGAGCTGGGGTGAGGGAGTGTGAGTTACACCTCAGAGCTGAGTTGGCCGGGGGCCTCAGGTTTGGGGACCTGCTCTTTACATAAACAGGCTCCAGGGGTGTCGCACCAAATTCTGGGCCCTGGGTGGGTACAAAGACTCACTGTGGGGCCCCCCATGAATGTCCTTCATAGGGGGAGGGGGTTTAACACGTTTAGACTGGGAATGCATTATTTTGTGCTTCGGTGCCGCGCTGTGAGCTTGTATATCTGCTATTTTTTTTAAATCGTGAACAATTTGTGCAAGTCTTTGAATATTTCAAATCCTTCTAAGGTTTCTATGTCAGTGGAGCTCAAACTTTTTCATGTGAAGGAGCCCCAAAATGATGTATTTGGCCGTGGACCCCCATCTAAAAATATTTAGTTCCAGGGACACCCCCAAAATACATATATTCAAAGATTTGCACCCATTTTCAAGACTTAAAAAATAGCAGATCTACAAGCTTGTAGCGTGGCACTCGGTGCCACGCTGTGAGCTTGTATATTTGCTATTTTTCAATAATAATCCACCTTGGGCCCTAGTAACTCAGTCCCACTCCCCCCCCCCCCCCTTGTGACGCCCCTGGCTCCACTCATCTCCCTCCACACTCAGGTCGATGACGCCTGGCCTCAAGAGAGGTGACTGGTACTGGAGATTTATTTTCCCAGAGTACCTCTGTTCAAGTGCTTTTTACTTGCAAAGCACTTATTTTTTTCTCCCCTTTTCTCTTTTTAACTCGTTAGTACCTTTTGTGAATTGTTTGATTGTAGTATTCACTCTGTATATCGTCATTGTCGGGTGGAGACCTCGTATCTCCAAGTTTCAAATGTGTATGTTCTTTCGCAGAGTAAAGCCCTGCTTCATCATACAAGGCCATCAGATATACAAGCAGATCGTCTGTTTTCACTAGTTTAAATCATTTTTGGAATGATAAATGCTAAACGAATGGTTTTGGACATACAAGGTTTTCACCCGACAACGACGATATGCACATGTCTAGCTGTATAACACATTCGGGGCAGGTATGAGACAACATCTGACCAACAGATAGCAATCAGTCACGGTAGAGTAAATAAGTGGAGCAGCATTTCCCTGACCTTCTATTCAGGCTTGAGTCTGCAAGCGGTCACAGAGTGTTGAGAGTGTGCAGCTGAAATAAGTTCACATTAAACATCGGAATCCTCTGGCATCCCTCCAGCACTGAGGGGTGCGACAATAACACCATCGCAATGAAAGATTGAGGAGCTTGGAGCAGAGACTATACCCACAGACTGGATGGTTAAATGGACAGATGGATGGATGGATGAATGGACGGACAAATGCACCAATGAACGGTTTGAACGAGCGAACGGACGGATATATTCAAACATGGACAGACAAATGGAACGGCAGGGGTGATAGGTGCACGTATCCTTGACCGCGGCGACCCCGTTGCCTTATATGAGGCTTATTACGCTGATGAGAAAAGTGTGGGGAGCAGATCTGTCCCATGCACCCGGTGGAAATAGAACCCAGGTCGCCTCTGCGCCCTGCATCTGGAAGGAGCCTCCTGGTAATCTGCTCTAAGCACAAAAGGGCTCAGCAGCAGCTTGTTCTCATAGACCACCAACCGAGGCTCCCAAACGGCATAACAGGTCTCCTTTCATAGCCGGGGATCAACTGATGCTTGGTCGACTGAACGTTCCAGGCCTGCAGCCCCTCAAGGTGCCTAACTGGCACTTCACAGCTCCATGACAATGATATTTGAGTTGCCGTAGTCGTTCTGTCATCCCGGGGTTTTGGAGCAGTTTTTTGGAATGCGATCATACAGAAGTCCCTCAAGCACAGTAAGCCCCCTTCAAGCTTGAAAAGAAATGATACATGATACCTAGCTATCAATTTGAGAATCCTTCACTATCTTGGCCTTGTCTGTGGCTGACACTTGTCAGAAAGGGAGAGAGAGAGAGAGAGAGAGAGAGAGAGAGAGGGGGTGGAGGAGTTAGAGGCTGGGTGTGTGTGTGTGTGTGTGTGTGTGTGTGTGTGTGTGTGTGTGTGTGTGTGTGTGTGTGTGTGTGTGTGTGTGTGTGTGTGTGTGTGTGTGTGTGTGTGTGTTAGGGATGGGACGATATGTACATTTCATATCACAATGATTGGGACAAAATAAATCACGACTTACGATATTACCGCGATAATCAAACTTATCCTGGGGCGGAACATTTGGAAAGACATTTGATAGAGTGAAAAAAGACTATCAAGTATGTATATTATAAGTACCTTTTCCAATTATAGAGGGTTTACGTGGTACCAGATATGCAGCTCAGCAAATAAAAGGTGAATTGATCCCGGTGCATGACGGAGGACGATATCACGATAAATTAAATCTCCACGATAGATTATCATGAGTTTTTTTATCACGATAAACGATAATATCGCTTATCGTCCCATCCCTAGTGTGTGTGTGTGTGTGTGTGTGTGTGTGTGTGTGTGTGTGTGTGTGGTACAGTAGTAAGACAGTATAGGAGATGGGTTGTTGCCATCTACTGGCTGGACACAGATGAAAGAGGCCACACATGCTCATCAAATCAAAACCTCTTCAGTTCCTGAGATAGTCGAGAGCACAGATGGAATGAACTGTAGGCGTTGTTGTTTTTTTCTTGTTTTTTTTTTTTTTTACTGTCCCACAGTAACGGAAGTACTTTGCATGATCAACTTGTATGCAACAAATTGTATCCAATAGATCAGTGTTTCTCAAACTTTCAAATGTCAAGGTCTCCCCTTAACTCTGACAGTGTACGAATGGAACCAAATGGACCTGTCAGGGTTCATTTGGTTCCTTTTGTACACTGTCAGAGTTACAGACTTGCATTGGTAAATTTAGACCCCCCAAAAGACCCCACAGAGTCCCCGGAATACACTTTGAGAACCACTGCAATAAATCTAAAACAAAGTAATTTTCTTTTTACAAATAGTCAGGGAGTCAAAGATTCTATGCTGAGATTCTGTAAAGTGGGAATTATATTCCCAAAAATATTTAAAATTCATAAACCAAGCATGGAGCGTGAACGCTGTGAGCCCTTGTCCACTATAGCGGCTATCATCAGACCAAACGATAAGATCCGCGTCGGTGGCGTTTTATTGGTACATCCCCCGATTTGTAGTTTATAAGTGTGGTAATGGTGAGATTTACTGTGTCTCAGATTGACATTTATCTACCAGGCATGCTGGCGAATGTCATGTAGTTCTCTCTTGATTGATCTCTTCACTTCCTGCTACAAAGATGGAGGACGCTTCCCCTTAACCACACTCTCGCCTCCTTTCAAGCTTCGGTGCAAGGACACGCCCCCCCCCCCCCCCCCCCTCCCCTCCCCAACCCCCCCTCGACGCTGCAGGCGCGGTTCCAGGATCAGATGAGTTCATAACCCTTCCCCCAGCAAACTTTAACTGTAACCATCACAGGAGAAAACACAACACTGACCTCAGAACAGTGTGTCTGGAGGCGAATCCATCCTCCGAGGCCCTGCGCTGGAAGCCCCATATGTGGTCCATATGGACCTGCTTCCTGTGTCCTTTTCTGTGGAAAAGCGCTGGTCCACAAACCGGCAAAGGTACACATCCTTGAACCCCATAGCCTAGCCCATGATATGTAATTTGGTAAATGTAGGATATTTTCACCTTGAGGTGAAGGAGGAAAGAAGACAGGCGCTGCACACACGGTGCACACACAGCCCTGTTCAAAAGCCCTTTATTCGCATCGCATCAGGTTTATCAGAAAACAAGCTGTAACCCACAAGGTTCTTCATCTTTGGTTATAAATTACTTGTCTGTGTCGGAAACCGTTTTACCATATTATAAAACACTCTTCCAATGTTTTCTGTTCTCTTTCTCTGTCTGAGATGTTGTTGTTTTTTACCAGAAAGACAGAGAGGGAATGTGGGACCAAGGAGGCAAGGAGGGACGGAAAGATTCACACACACGACCCCCCCCCCCCCCCCCCTCTGTCCATGACAGGATAGGTGTGTGTGATTCACTGTCCCCTGGACGAGAGATGAAGCGTTACGGTGTAACGAGGTCGTTTGTCCTGCCGCTGCCCGCCCATCGTCTGTCTGGCGCAGGCTCCAGCGTCCATCCTCTACGGTTTCATTGCCTTGCTCTCGGGACGATCATAAAGGCTAATTTATCCTTCATCGTACGACGGGGTCACTGGCCAGAAATCGCAGATATACAAGCTCATGACGCATCGTGTCCGCAATCACATCGTGATCTTGTACATCAGCTATTTTCGGCACTCGAACCGTAATACGACAAAGTATAAATCAGTGGAGGGCGCTTCTGACAGTACGGCGTAGCCCAGCTACTTACACTATACTGCCCCGACCATAAGGCTGTTATATGGGCTCCTCCCTCTCTCCGCCATTGAGTCCCAGCCAGAGGTAATAATTCCAGCATGTCACTCCAGGCCAGCCTCACTGTGATTGCACGGATGATTAGCTCTAACACTAATGACAGTAGCAGAGCATAGTTCAGGAACAACTTAGTGTTACCTTTTAGTAATGTAACCGTCATTTCCCACAAGCCTGTCGCTCTGCACTTGTGCTGAAACATTATAAGCAAGAGCAAGGCACGGTTGCGTTTATGTTCTCGCATGTGCACAGCCCACCCCCCCAAACACACACACACTAGGGCATTAACGAAAAAGTCGACAAGTCGACTCAGTCAACTTCATTGCACAAGTCGACTCCCACCAGGGTAAGTCGAAGTTGAAAAAAAAAAATACTTTCTTTCTGAAAATAGCAGATCTACTATTATTAGATCTGCTATTCTCACCATTTGACAATTTGGACAATGTTTAATTTGCCATTTTATAGGTATTAAAAAGTCCTTAAATTGGCACTTTTGAAATATGAAGATACCCTCTATACACTTTTGGTTTGTTTGCAGTTTAGTGAGAAAACAATGTTTCACATTAAGTTAATCATCTGGGGACCTCCCAAAATAATTGGGGGGTCGTGTGTGATGTGATGACGTCATCAAACGATAAAGTCGACTTCAACTAAACCTTTTACTGAGTCGAGTCGACTTGCAAAAATCACAAGTCGTTAATGCCCTAACACACACACATGCACACTTACTTACACAGGCACACCGGGCACACTGAAATGGGTCTACGCATACGCTACACACAGCGGAATGAGACTGTATATATGAAAGTACTATCTTCACTGCAGTCATTCTGGAAAAGTCATCTCCATATTTGCTCTGCTCCTGAATCTGTGGACGTGGGGTGCGTTTGATGTGTTTAGAGCTGCAGCACAGATGCCACAGTTTCAGCTATGCTGGACGTCATCTCGCTGGCTGTTCTCGGAAAACAGAAAGAAGGAAGAAAAAAAACACCCATGTGCACCACCTCTAAAATTAGTGTGTGCGGCACATGAAGGGGGGAAAAAAGAACTCTAACAAGAAGAAGGAGGAGAAGAAAAAAAGAAACTCCAAAGTGGCCGCTGTCCCTCCCCGTTGCTGTCGTCCCTCCCCGCGTCCCTCCCTTCGGCCTGGCGTTTTGGTGTCCCGCCCTGGCACGAGCCCCGGCCTAGAATCTCCCATGGCGATGGAGCACTTTGCTCCATCGCAACGGTGATTTATGCTTAGCTGCGCGCCCCGTGCTGTGCACCGAAAATAGCTGATCTTGTAGATTTGCTATTTTCAGTGCGCGACACTGCACTCAACCAAGGATAAATCAGGGGGTGCATGGCATGCTGGCCGCATACTTTCCAAAACCTGGGGCCAGCCAGAAATCTGGAAATCAGATTTTATAGGCCTTATGATTTTGGTTGTTTGGAGTTGCATATAGGCCGTTTGGTGTGGTTTCGCAGTGCGCGGAGCAGAGCGAAAAGAGCCCTGCCACGCTAATGCCAGTGTTATGTTCATCAGTTTGTGTGGCCGCTCTGTTGTGTGTTTGTGCGTAAACAACGAGTGCACAGCACACCTTTAACTGATTTGCCAGATGTTCGTGGGGAGAACGAGGGGGAAAATCAGTTTGCGGAGAGCGACTTTGCAGAGGCCTGTGTAGCAGGTGAAGAGTGTCCTGCCAAGAAAGCATATCTCACAGTTCTGCTTTTATAACTAAATCACTAACATAGAACTCAAAGTCACACACAAACAGACATGCGCGCGCACCCACAAGAAAGGACAAAAAGGCTTAGCCTGACATCCGAACGTGTACGCTATAGAATAGATCACTCTATATTCTGTGCACTCTAAAATAGCACACGAGTAGCACACACAACTGGATTTTGGAACATAGCCATATTATTCTCAGTCCCAGCCACTGGCTGACCACACTCTGAGCCACTAACCCATGTTGACGTGATGAGCCTGGAAGTCAGTCAGTAATGGCAGAGATAATAGGCCCTTATTGCTTTGACCCTTGACCCCTTGCTCTTAGTGAGAGTTTTAGGAGTGGTCCCTAAGGAATTGTCTGACACTAACCTGGTTCTAAAGTCAGAACCCCCATCTCTCTCTCTCTCTCTCTCTCTCTCTCTCTCACACACACACACACACACACACACACACACACTCACTCACTCACACACACACACACACACACACACACACACACACACACACACACACTACTAAACTACAAACGCAGAACAACCGGAACCAAGTTCAGCTGGGACCGGGTGCAGGAGAGGCGACATTTTAGGAACACTGCCCATGTGCAACCCACCCTGGGAGCAGTATTTCCACCCGACCTAATGAAAGGTTTATAGACTTGAGCTATAAAGGCAAACCACTAAATCTAACACTTTTTTAACACAAGCATTTTTTTCTTCTTGCAGCACACCCACCCCCACCACCTTTATATTCCTCATTGGCCAAAACTCTCGAGTTCAGCCTAGAAATGTTTACTGGTATAACTTTCATTTTCTATCTTTGTCCTGTCAGGAATGTTCCGTTGATCTTCCATCAAATGTTCATTACGTGTACGGTGCGAAGTGACTTACTCCCGAAGTCCATTAAAACGGTGGATGGGGGAGGGGGGGGGGGATTCAAGGCGCTGCTACCGAGCAGAGCTATGGGGGGAGCCCATATGCTGCTGGTGCTGCTGGGTTGTGGTCTGGTGGGGTCCTACACAGGAGAAATGGACACCAGATGGGATGAGAGAGGAGGGGAGATGGGGGTGGTGGTGGGGGTGGGCGTACTGGGGGAGGGAGGGAGGGGGGGGGGGAGCGGATACAAGGTAAAATAAAATAACACATGCAGAAGATTGAAACTGAAATGTGGTAGGGACTGGAGGAGGCGGAGGCGGACGGGGGGGGGGGGTGGAATGGGGAAGGGAGGCTATAGGGTTGGGAGGGGTCGAACGGGTACAAAATGACTGGCTGGTTGCATCATCTGCAGCGGATTGGGCGCTATATACGCCACCAGAGGATAAGAATGGGTATTTTGACATCTGCTGTTGCCCAACAGCGTCTGTGTCAACAGACACAACGTGAACCCCTCTGCGAGGAAAAACACCGCACAGCGCACAAAGGTGGAAGGGGGGGAAGTGATGTGCGTGACATAAAAGAATTTGACGTCTCTGCGCTTTTTTTTATTTTACTGCCCATGGATAAAGCCTCTCTCGGCCCCCTTCTTTTAAAATGTTTTGATTTACAGTTTTGAATATGAGTAACAAGCGTATCTTTGTTCGACGCACATTTGTTTTTTTGGAAGAGAGAAGCCCACCAGGAAACCCTTGAATAGATGATTGAAAAAACAACCACGTTGGTTTTCCATGCGAGCGTACGCATGTGTCTGAGATTGAAAACCAACATTCCACGGTCCCGATGTGCGCTCGCATAAAAAAAAACACATTCTATTTAGAGCATTTTGAGCTGCCCTGTGTTCCCTCCAAGCCCTTTTTTCTAATGCAAACACAGCAGAAAATGCAGTCAGTCAAACTCCACAAAACTCTCCCTTCTCTGTCTCTCTTCCCTTCCTCTCATTATCTGATTCTGATCTGCCATTGTGGCTGCGGTGTAATGCCTGATTTATGCGCCGTCGTACGACCGTGTGTAGCGCGTCGCAAATAGCCGATCTACAAGCTCACACCGTGTTGCAGATGTGACGCGTAAGCTTGTAGATCGGCTATTTTCAGTGTGCATCGCCATTATACAACGAAGTATAAATCAGACTTTTCATCTCTCTCTCTCTCTCTCTCTCTCTCTCTGGAGCAATTCAGTTTAGTTTAGAGGTTGCATTGTTTTCACAGTGAACATCACAGTATTAAGATATTAACTTGGGGCGTTCAGGCCTGGACTGACTTGCAACAGACACACGATACGTTTTGTTTTTGCCAGCCAGCCAGAACCACTGTCTCAGTGAATAAAACATGACTCCTAATCTGTTCTTGGTGTCAGTGTGTGGTATTGTTTGTGTTGCAGTTCATTATCTGCTGCTGCTGCTACTCGCAGGTTTTTCTCAAACGTCTCCCATGGCCAAGCGAGGGTGTTTTTTTTCCCCTCCTGTGCCAGAAAGCACACATCAGAGCCATCAGCTAAGGAAGCAAGGGAAGGCAGCCAAACTCCCTGCCCAAGGTTCAGAATCTGTCTGAGCGTGTGTGGCACAGGTGCGTGTTTGTTTGTCTTTATTATTAATTAAAGTGGCGGTAGGTAGGGTACTGTAGAGTCCTGCCCTGGCTGAGGGGCCGTGGAGGTTGCAACCTGTCATGTCTCAAATCACTCTTTAAATAAGCTCGGACCCGCTTTGAAAGACTGATTGCAGGTTAAAACCCACCCCACATGCACACACTTCATATCCATCAAGAAAAGACGAAAATCCCAGGGGTTTAGCTTAGAGAACGGCCTTCCCAGGGAGCTTTGCAATGACATGCGATGCGGGAAAACATGTCGTGGTGTTTTTCTAATCCTCCCCGGGGAGGTTATAACATCTGTGGGCCTGTCACTCCCCTCCCGTGACCCTACACCCTACAGCAGTCCATTACACCACTGGCACCCTTGACCTAGCGAGCCCCCATCATCTTCCTCTATAAACATCTATTGTTGTTGGTCTCCAGTTACGTTTACTGTAGGAGTCCATGCTTGGTTTGCAATCAGCGCCGCGGAGCGCAAGCTTGCAAGTCGTGTGTTATTTCTTTTCGGGCTAATTTATGTGAGAGAGCTTGGAGACTCGTGTTATTCGTGTTTAGAGTTTAGCCACACATCCCTCTGACGAGGCTGAGTCAACAAGCACTGGAGTTCACTGTATGCAATCTGGGAAGACTGGAGCGACCACGTGTTTTCTCACGATAAATACACATTATTTATTTACAAATAAAGTGGTTATAATAGAAATAAATACAAAATAAAAATCTGAGCATTATACTTCATGTGGTATTGCACCCATTTGGAAATGTACATCAGAAATACATTTTCAAAACCAGTAAAGGAATATTCCTCTGATTAAAATATTTATTTTTTTCCCAACATTACGTAGACATAAATATATTCATATATAGTTTTCTTCTTCTTCTTCTTCCACAATAGCTCTGTTTTGTGTCTCTCTTCCATATAAATAAACGTCTTCATTGGGAAACCGGGTGTCCATATTAACCTCTCACATGTCTCTTTCTCTTATAAGTCTTTCCATCGATCGATCCATCCCTCCCATCCCTCCCTCGCTGTGTCTGTCTGTCCGTCTGTCTGTCTGTCCATCCGTCCCATCTCCATCAAACCCCTCACCGGCAGCCACAGCCCTCGACCACCATGTCCTGGTAGTTTTTAAGGATGACCTTCTCATATTCGTCCAGGTAGAGCAGGGAGATGGGGCTGAGCTCCGTGGGCACACAGCAGGCCCGCGGGATGTTGGAGTTGACCGAGTTGACTAGCGTCTGCACGATGGCGTGGTTGGTGGAGTTGAGGTGGTCCGCCAGGGGGAAGGGGCACTCCCCGTGGCAGTAGAAGGCGTGGTACCCGGGGGGCGCCACGATCCACTCGTTCCACCCGACGTCACTGAAGTCCACGTACAGGGCGTGCCTCCGGCAGCTGGCCCGCTGCTGGTGCTGGTGCTTCCGCCGCTGCTTGCGGGCAGCGGCCTGACGCTTCTCCCGCGTGTGGAGCACGGCGTCCCCGCGGCCATCGTGGCCATAGGTCACCAGCAGGGGGCGGGCCTGAGGCCACGAGTCCTGGTCCCCGTGCAGGGACCGGCTCACCCGAACGTGCCTGCTTTGCCTCTGGGTGTGCTCCGCCTCCCGATCCCCGCCCTCGGGGTGAAGCACCTCCACCATGAAGCCGTGGTTGTGGCGCCCCACCGAGGTCCATTGAGAGACGGCGGGGCTGACGTCAAAGCTCTCCCAGCGGCTCAGAGAGTCCTGCACTAGCCGAGTGTCCAGCAGGCGCGTCAGAGGCTCTCCGCCGGCCGTGACGGGCGCACCGAACACCTCGTAAACGTTGATTCGATGGAAGCCGCCTCCACCGGCGGCAGCGTTACTCGAGTAGTTGCCGGAGGCCACAGCCGCCATGACCTGGTCCCTGAAGATGCGAAGCTCTGCGGAGGTGATGAGCTCCTCTCCGGGGATGGAGGTGAGGTTGAAGTAGAACTGCTGGGTGGTTCTGCCCTTCAGGCTGGCCAGGGCCTCCATGGACTCTACAGGGGGATAGCACAGAGAGAGTCACATGTGTGAACAACATTCACTGTCTGGAGCAATTGAGTTTAGGCATTGTACGAGAAAAAAATACGTATTAGTTGACTTCATGGACTTTGTAAAAGCGGAGAGATATTGGCTGAAAACGGGTTCTAACATGGTTTCCCTTGCTTGCTCTCTCTCCCTCTCTCACTCACTCACTCACTCACACACACATACACACGCACGCACCCACGCACGCACGCACGCACGCACACACACACACACACACACACACACACACACACACACACACAGAGAGAGAGAGAGAGAACGTAAGCTTTAGCTTACTTCTTCCCCGTCGCACAGAGCCAGGCTGCCACGTGGTTGCAATGAGCGGGTGTCACACAGGCGTCACACAGGCACCCACACCATGCATGCATTACTCAGTGTAAATGCAGGCAAATGCTCAGGGTGATCTCATGGCGTCATTACCACCGTGCTCATAAATTTGACCAGGCTAAATGTCATAAGATCAAAGCTGCGTGCTCCCTTGTATTGATATGCCCAAGCAGAAGAACTGCGATTGCATCTTCAATTATGCACATTAGCCAAATGCCACACGGGGGATAATTGCCCTTTAAGATTTGGCCACTACATGCAATTACCACGGTTGGTGGAAAAAAGGTTGCCCCATCTAGGGATCTTCAAAGCTTTGTTTTGACAAGAGTGCAATAGGGAAGTGGATGTGGACATTTATCAGATGAACACTAAAATGTTAATGTCTCCAAATGCCAACCGTGAATTAACCTTTGTAGAACTGGCCAGCTTCAAAAAACAATTGCATGACAAGAGAATGCCACTAATATATAATTCATAAATTTCAGATGCTTTTCATAGTGAGCGTGAACGGCTCTCCCCTGAAGCCAGGAGCATGCATTAAGATATGAAACCTGGCACTAATCCATTGTCAATGAACGGGAGACTGCCTTTGGGTATTTATAGCATGCATGTTTGTCCTTCTTCAGCCAAATGAGTTTTATTTTTAGGGAGTGCTAACAGTTCTGCGCTTGGAAAAATATCCCAAAAAAAATCATATACACTATCCCCATACTACCAGAAAATGTCACTGCCCCAGCTATTGCCAGCCTCCTTTTTTTTCAAAGTCTATCAACCACATCCTATTTAGGTGCTTGCTCACATATCTGCTCTTTCTGTAGCTGAAGAAGATGGTAGTGAATATTCTGGTTAATTCAGCCATCACTGCTTAACTGTCACACGAGAATCGTATTTTAAATGACATTGATAACAACATACACTTTCCGCCGGCAATGTTTTTCCCTCGCAGTGTGCAACAAATGAGAGAGATGGCAGTAAGAACAAAAATGCAATTTTCTCTCTGTGCAGCCTGTCTTTGAACTTTTACTTTATGTAGATCAGAGATGATATATGCAGACGTATATATATATGTTTTTTTTGTGTGTGTTTGGTGTGGTGAAATAAACACAAACTTTGAACTCAGGCCTCCTTTTTTCTAGTTCTTTTTTCAAAGGAGGCATTTAGGAAATTCCACCTTCTCATCCTAGAACCTCCCTCACGAGGCACAAAGACTTCAATTAGCCCTATCACTCCTCATTTGATGTGGGAAAACCCCTGCTCTCTCTTTCTCTCTCCTCCGTCACCAATCCTTCTCTTTCTATCCTTCCTCAGCCCCCCAAATCCCCTTCTCCCAACTTTTTTTCTCAATCCCAAATCCTCTTTTCTTTTCCTTCCCATATCCTTTCATTCTTTACCTCTTTCCAGAGTTCTCTCTATCTATCTCTTTTGCTTTCTCTGTCTCTTTTTCATCCCCCCCTCTTTCTCTTTCTCTCTCTACCGCTCTCTCTCTCTCTCTCTCTCTCTCTCTCTCTCTCTCTCTCTCTCTCTCTCTCTGAGGGAACTGCAGTGTGAACATGTCGCGGCATGTCAAAAACTTGTGAACCACAGATATGAGTGTATCAACATTCCTAATTTCTTTTCGCGCTGCATGCCAAAACAAAAGATAACGGCTAATGTTCGGTCATTCATCACCCCCGCCGGTTCCTGTGGAAGAGTGTAAATGTTCTAGTTGGCATGGAAAAAGGTTATTTTTGAAAACCGATAGAGCCGAAACTAATTATCCCGGTGAAATTAATATCGGCGAGGAGACGCTATGAAGGATTGCGGCTGCGTGCTTTGATGTGCCGGCCTTACATCTGTAGATACATGCTTATTACACGAGGCCGTCATCAATTCCGTATGTCCTGACGTCGGGGACAACTTAACAGTCGCGCAATGCTGTTTGACATGGGATGAAACGCCCAGGGCAGAGTAGGTAAACACAACCTGACTGCAGCCCTAATGGACAGTGGTGTCAAGGTGTACGTTGGCCTGGCCTGGAGGTTTACAGTTAGTGGGCTGGGATGGGAGCAGTCACCAGGGGTGTCGCACCAAATTCTGGGCCCTAGGTACAAGGATTCACTGCAGGCCCCCCATGAATGTTCTTCCTAGGGGAGGGGGTTTAACCCATTTAGACGGGGAACACAAAAAATAGTAGATATACAAGCTGCTAGCTTGTAGATCTGCTATTTTTGAAAAATTGTCAACATTTGTGCAAGTCTTTGAATATTTCAAATCCGTGGTGCTCAAACCTTTTCATGTGAAGGACCCTCAACATGATATGTATTTGGCCACGGACTCCCATCTCAAAATATTTAGATCCAGGGACCCCCCCAGAAGCAAAATCTGAGTTACAAATGTTCGCTTAAAAAACACATGTATTCAAAGATTTGCACACATTTTCATGACTTTTCAAAAATAACAGATCTACAAGCTTGCAGCGCGGCACTCGGTGCCGCGCTGTGAGCTTGTATATCTGCTATCTTTCAATAGCTAAAGTATACAATAATTAAGGCCCCCTCCACCTTGGGCCCTAGTAACTCAGTCCCACTTTTCCCCCCTTGTGTACGCCCCTGTGGGCTGGGATGGGAGCAGTCACTCAGACTCTGCTCCCTTGGCCAAGGGTTGTTTGTAATGTGTCAGTTTAGCCACTGGGTGTCATCCACACGAGGCTTCTGGAGAACACCCAAGCTACCACTCAACCACCCCTCTGACTCACCCCTGGTGGAAACTTCTCCACTCAAACACTTAGGACTCTGTATGAGGAGGAGGACGTTGTGTAAAAACCCCTATGGACTCTGTAGCTTGTACTATCGTTGTTGTCGGGTGGAAACCTTGCATGTCCAAAACATGCAAGGTTTTGTATTTTATTTTAAAACTGATTTAAAATGGTGAAAATAGCAGATCTACAAGCACACAATGCCTCGATGCGAGGCACTGTGTGTGTGTAGATCTGCTATTTTCACTAGTCTTGTGCGACAGTCTTATGTGATGAAGTGGGGCTTTACCTTACGAAAATAGTACACATTTGAGTGGAGATACGAAGTTTCTGCCCGACAGACAATATTATAAAGTCACACAGACATGGACCATAGGAGATTAAGGATCCAATGGACCAAAGGTCACTTATAAGGTTATGTGCTCACCATTAAAGAGACTATTTTTTTCTCATGCATTGTAAGAGATTTAAACCATTCCATTGCAATCAAGTGTGTGCCACTTGACAGTGACTGCTTACCAAATGCATTGAGCAAACAAGCATAGCATCACTCAAGGACATCCTGATGTTGCTTGTGGGATAATTCTAGTGTATCCAGTCACGGTTAAAAGTAAACACCTTTGCATCAATAATTTGAATATGCACATGTGGCTTGTGAACTAATGCACTTTAGCCAGAGGCTACACTACACACTTTTGTACTCTATGAGCCTTAATCATCTGAACAACATATGTTCCTCCTGAGCACGGGGGAAAATGGGACTGAAATGAAACGCAAAATTCAACAATCAGTCCATATCCAAGGTATAAACTAAGTGTGCAATTATGGTGTTATATTATTGGAACGTGCGTAATGGCGCACAGCGCGCAGAGAGGGCGATTTGGAAAGAATAAGGCACCCTCCCCCCTCCCGTTTCCCAAGGACTAATTTCAGTCCTGTTAGAAAATGACTCAGAATTCAGTCTGACACCAGGGCTCTGTCATAATGCGTGTTAGTGTAATGTCATGTCGTGTGTTATTGCAGTAACAGGGTGATGACTATCACCTGCGCACAGGCACACCGCCCTCTATCCTGTTCCCGTGGTGCGTGTCTGGAAAAACTGTTTTCGGAGCCCACGCAAACATCATCAATTATTAAGAAACAAATTACCCCAGGGATCCCACCACCCTTGATGTTGTTAATGCCTGTTGCAGCCGCGCCAGAGGAATGCTCGGTTAAAACGGTTGCATCACAACATAGTTCAGGGATTAGGCAGAAATGTAATTGCGCGGCACGTTTTGCCTGTCTGGAAATAGCGGTCACAGACATTTTAAAAGTGATTATCTTCTTATTTAGGAGGTGTAATAGCGCGGACGCGTGTCACCTATCGATGACTAAACCTTCCATGAAACAGTAAAGACTCAGAAGTTCGCTCCTCGCGCACTGAGTCATGTTTAAATATAGGTTTGTGTTGTCTGAGCAGAGCAAGAGCAAGCTCTCCTCCACCTGACAGCTAAAGTATGTCACTAATACGTACCTTCGTGGTGAAAGCTTCTAATCGTGTTGGCCTTGCTGGCGGCCCTTTCTGCGTGTTTGCCCATGTTCCTGGGCCGCTTGCCGCTGTGGTCCCCGTTCGCCGAGTGCATGCGGTAAAGGTCCACCATGTACTGCGGCACCACGGCCTGCTTGCCCGGGTTCGGCCTGCGCTTCAGTCCGAACATGTTGAGGAGCCGCAGCTCGAACTCGTTGAGAAAGCTCTCGGAGCGCTCCGGGGTCTGCCTGGATCCCGCGCCCGACTCGCTGTACCTCCTCCGGCCGACCTCGGGGATGAGCCCCGCAGCACCTCCCAGTAGCACCTGAGCGAGCAGCAGTACCATGAGAGAACGGACCACGGTGACCATGGTCAGTCAGTCCCTGCGGAGAGAGGAGTGCAGGAGGCAGGCTGTCAGTACGGAGCGCGCACCGCCATGTAGCCGCTGCACGGGGCGCACTGACAGCAGGGGGGACATGACATGAGGGGTTCACTATGCGAGCAGCAGCAGCGGCATTCCCCCAGCTGTGTGTGTGTGTGTGCGTGCATGCGTGCGCGTGTGTGTGTGTGTGATGATGATGATGATGATGATCCGTCCATACAATAGAAATTATCGAAGCAAGAGCAGGTTAAAAGGGAGACACCTCACTTTGAAGTACAGAACAAAAACTAAAGGAGAAAAAAGAAAGAAAGAAGGGGGGAGGGGGGGGAGATCAGGGAATAACACCCCCGCAGGCTATAATGAGGCATCTAACTGAAATAGGAGATTGATCTGAACATTAAATAGAGAGGACGAACTGAAAACATGAACATATCAAGGCGAGGAAGTTATGAAAGGCACGAGTCAAACAAAAAAAAGGGGGGGGGGGTGGCACACAGGAAAGGCAGAAATCAAAGAAACTCAGAGCGGTGTGTGGGGGGGGGGGGGGGTTGTTGCAGACAAAAAAAAGAGTCTCCAATTAGGAGAGATAAGAAAATGTGTTTGGTGAGGGCATATGAAAGAAAGAAAAAAACACAAGTCCGCGTAAAACCCAGAAAGATCACACAACAACGCATGAAAGAATGTTGGCATGAAAAAGAGGGGTTAGAATAAACAGAGAGAGAGAGAGAGAGAGAGAGAGAGAGAGAGAGAGAGACAGTCAGACAGCGCTACGAGCGTCTGTTTGCGGAGGCTTTGACGGCCATGTATGACTATAATCATAAAGGATAGAGTTACTTCAAGAGGCTTGCAGGTGTTAGATCTGACGTGCGGACCAGGGCCAGATGTAGCCCCGCTTATTGCTTCTTTGAGTCGACAAGACATCAAAAACACATACATCAAAAAATAAAAGAAAAAGAAAAAAAAAGACAACTAAAGAAACTGCGAGAAGTAGCTATACATTTTTTAACGGTAGCCTATATTTAAACCAGTCCAGAATAGAAATTCGCCACTTTTCAAGCACATTTATTAAGGTAGCTACAGTGAAATATCTCTCCTTTGACAATTATTAGCCATATCACACATTTTACACTTATAATAAACATTCAAAGTTTACACTAACTAAAGCCAGTGTATAGGAGTAAGAGAAACAGTTAAGTAAACAAAAGTCAACAAAGCTGCATTATAGCCTATGTAATACTGTTGTTCTTTTTCTTTTACCTGATAAGGAAGCGCTGTGTCCGGTCGTCGTTCCAGCTTTGGGCTCCGATAAATTCCACATTAATTCGTGTTTAATCCACGCGTTAGGTCCCCGGACCGGAGACAGCCCATACGCACTGCACCGATCTATCTGTGCCTCTTGCACATAATAATAATCCTCCCCAGCTGCAAGTCAAGGCGTCTTGGTCAGGAGGACGGGAGAAGAAGAAGAAGTGGGGGAAAAAACCGTTTAAGTCTTATGAGGAAGCGAGCTGGCGTAGGCAGGACCGATCTAAGTATAAAGCACCTCGGTTGGACATCTTCAAAAGAGCAGACGTTCTGCGGACTTTAGTTTTTTAGGAGGCAATAAGTTCAGGAAAAGTGTCGCTCCTTCTTCGTGTCGCTGTCTGTTGCTGTTGCGCGTCGCCTCTCTCTCTCTCTCTCTCTCTCTCTCTCTCTCTCTCTCTCTCTCTCTCTCTCTCTCTCTCTCTCTCTCTCTCTCTGTCCTCTCCTCTCCTCTCCTCCGTGCGCCACCGTGCAGTGGTTCAGTTGATTGCTGCCTCTCTTCCCCCCGACGACGCCTTTTGTCGCGCAGTGATGTCACCAAGGCAAGGGCTGTCAATCATTCAACTCCTTGAGAGTGTACTAACAGATGGAACCAAATGGATCCATAAAGGGGTTGAGGATATTTACTTGTATTATCCATAGTCTGTTACAGGTCTGTGTATGTTTGTACAAATAAAATGAATATTCCTTAATTATTTTATGTAGCCTATAAAGTCCTAAACCACCACTTAAAGTCACTGTAGCCTACAGGCTATGCATTTCGAGCGTTTTATTACATAATAATAGGTAACATAATAACCTACTAATAGGTGTCAGAGAAGCATTTTTTTGTTTTTAGTTTTTTCACCCTTTTTGTCCAGCTCAGTCCATGACGCACGTTTGAGTGCAGCCTCCTGGTGCACTATTTTCTCTGTATTTTTCTCTTTCAGATGTGTTATTACATAAACCAATTTCCATTCCATATACTGTGGATCGTTGATAATCAGTTTAATAAGAGATGTTAATTTCTGGATTAATGTTGCTATGTGCCGTTGGACTAGAGTAGACTAATTAACAATGACTTCTTATCAAAATATATAGAGGTGGACTGCCAGCTATTATGTCCCAGTTGAACTTCACCTACCTGGAATGGACAAATGGTGTCTGGCTGTGTGTGTACACACACGTGTGTATGCACGTGCACACACACACACACACACGCACACACATTATTATGCGATTGTATGTGTGCGTGTGCGCGCTCGGATGCCTTTGTTATTACTGCACGCGTGTGTTTTGTCTGTGTACTGTATGTACGTGAGACAGAACAGATGATTTATGTGCACTTCCTATAACTGCCGCATCCGCCTTTTCTTTTATCGATACATCTGAGGAAGGTGTTTGAGCACATTATTGCCGTCTCATCTCTACAGTAATGCCGCCTGCACACTCTGTTGTGCATGTGTGAGAGGAGCCAAGTGACACGGAGCCAATGAACGAAACCCCAATGATTTCCCTCTAGCCTGGAGGGTCATAATACTTCACTCAGTTTAGGTGGAACCCCGTGAAATGATATCTGGACAGAAGGGGGAAAAAGTTGTGCTTCAGCCCCTCATCTAGTCTGCGTGTTCATCCTCTTCTTTTGAATGCATGTTATTCATTCTGCCATTTACATTCCAAACCTCACCCACGTTTTTTGGGAGAGTACCTGATGTACTCTGTGGTGCAGGAACTGGCTGTCAGTGCAACAAGGCGAGGGGGCAAGAAGAGAGTCTTTGCTCCATTGTTATTAAGGTTGAGTAAACAGTGTTAGTGTTTGGTCCATCTCCATAAGAAAAGCCCCCATTGATTCCATCTAGTGCTTTCCATTAGGTGCTGCTGATGGTAGGGCAGGCGGCTGTGTTTTGGCCAAAGCATTGCATAGATGGCAATAGATTAAATCCCCACAGAGATCACAAGATACCTTTGTCTGTTTGCAGGACAATAACATTTTATGAGGGATAATCCTGGATCATCCACTCGGCAATTAAAATACAGAGGCCCACCTGTACCACCGTTGTACACATTTGCAATTTGTCTTCCTCTGTCCTTGACTTTGGAAGATGTGGTCCAAGATAGGTCATTAACGACTTGTGATTTTTTCAAGTCGACCCGACTCAGTAAAAAGTTGAGTTGAAGTCAACTTTATCGTTTGATGATGTCATCACATCACACACGACCCCCCAATTATTTTGGGGGGGTCCCTAGATGATTAACTTAATGTGAAACATTGTTTTCTCACTCAACTGTAAACAAACCAACATAAAGTTTAAGTGTATAGAGGGTATCTTCACATTTCTAAAGTGCCAATTTAAGGACTTTTTAATACCTCTAAAATGGCAAATTAAACATTGTCCAAATTGTCAAATATATAGAGGCAGAAATTGTGAAAATAGCCGTTCTACATGCTCACAACGCCTAAACATTGTCCAAATTGTCAAATATATAGAGGCAGAAATTGTGAAAATAGCTGTTCTAATTCTAAATGCTCACAACGCCTCGCATCGCGAGGCGGTGTGAGCATGTAGATCTGCTATTTTCACAATAGAAAGTATTTTTTTTTTTTTTTCAACTTCGACTTTCTCTGGTGGGAGTCAACTTGTGTAATGAAGTTGACTTGTCGACTTTTCCGTTAATGCCCCAAGAGGACATTTGGTTCTGAAGAGAGATGCCTCATAGTTCCTCTTTCGCTCCATCATAAAAAAAAGCGGAAAAACAAGCATGTAATGTGGGTAACCTTTACAAATGACAAACATTAACTTCCCGTCTCATAGTCTTATTTCCTCTTTCATGTGTACAACATTAGATTCATCCATCCACACATTAAGAAAAGGTGTGATGTAATGATATGCTAATTGATACTGCATACATCTGCTCCGTCGGGGTGTTAATCTGCTAGCAGTGATAGCTGGGTCTCTACTGTTGCCAAAACACCACTTGGTGAACCTAGTGCTCTAAACCCAAGCCCAGGTAAAAGCCGCTCGGCATTCAGATGTTTTAGATCGGGGGGGATAAGGCCTCACGCACTAAGCTGTGAGTATCTTTAATTACCCGAGTGAGAGGATTAGAAAGAGAAAGAGAGAGCTTTATCTGATTCTCTCTCTCTCTCTCTCTCTCTCTCTCTCTCTCTCTCTCTCTCTCTCAGGAGTAAGAAAAATAGGGAATACCGGTATGTGTGTGTGTGTGTGTGTGTGTGTGTGTGTGTGTGTGTGTGTGTGTGTGTGTGTGTGTGTGTGTGTGTGTGTGTGTTCGCACGTGCATGTGTGTGTGCATCCTGGCACATGCAGTGAGGCCCAACAGGGAATAATATATGTTGGATGTCTTGATGATCAGTGATGCCCAGCATGGATTGAGGCGGGGAGGGAGTCTCTCTGTGCCTATCATCATTGTGTTGAGCCAGAGACATCGAGCTTATCTAATCGCTACGAGCTGATCCAATTATACACTGATTGAAAGGACATTGCATAGCAAATCCCTGGTGGATAGCAAGGTATAGAGATATCCTATCTGAAATACAAATGAACAACCTCTCTCCAGAGGTTAAACACTTACTCAGTCAGCCTCAGCCATGAATCGACAAGAAGCCGACACCAAAAAGCATCTCTGCACAAAGTCATTGTTTCCGTTCAGTAGGCATGTATAACTTTTGTGATTTCAAACAGATCTAGAATGTTATAATGGCAGATTCAAGTTGTGGAAAAATAGTGTTCAATCCGTGAACACTGTCATATCGCAACGGCAAAGAGCTTCCTTTTATCCATACAATGATAGTTTAGCTGTTAATTATCCATACAATGATAGTTTAGCTGTTAAACTACTGTTATTCCGCCACTCCAAAGCCTTTCACGATCTGTTGTCGTCGGCATGGCCGTTTCAACAGGAAGAGATGGTATAACGCGTGCTCCTTGTTGTATCACAGCTCGGTGCTTCGGACCCTACATGGGTGGATGGAAAACTTCAAAATAGGTGTAACTCTTGCTCCGTTAAAAATATAAATCATCTCTTTGTCTTAATCACAATGTATGGCCATCATCAGATCAGATCAGGAATATAAACATCTTTCTCAGCCTGTTGAACATATCTCTGTGATGAATGACCATGTTTTACCCCTATCTGTCTCTCTCCATCTCTTTCTCTCTCTCTCTCTCTCTCCAAGCCTTCTCATTCTCTATCACTCTTTCCCTAACTTTTCTCCTTCAGTGTTTCTTCATCATTCTATGTCTTCCCCATCTACCTTTGTGTGTACGTGCGAGTGTGTGTGTGCGTGCGTGCGTACGGGTGCTGTGTGTGTGTTGGGGAGGAAGCGGTAAAGCTCAGGTCAGGGGAGCAACAACCCGGGTCGTCACACAGAGCCTGACCTGGGGCTCACATCACTCCTAAATGGTCTGCATCTCTGTAGCACCTTTATCCAAAGCGCTTCACAAAGCACATTATATTCACACATACTGTACACACACCAACAGCAGTGTCAACCATGCAAGGCACCGATCTGCACACTGGGAGCAGTTACAGGTTCAGAGTCTTGCGTAGACACTTCGACACAAAGCCAGGAGAACACAGGAATTGAACCCAGAAACATCTACCGTACCTCCTGAGCCACTGCCGCCCTACTCCTGACATTTTGATGCATGGGAGACATTGGTTTCAGAGCCGTATCCTCTTCTCCTTGTGTATTCCACCTAACGCACATCCTACGCTTCGCCCTCCGGGATGGTTTTTACCTGAAAGGTAGAACGACGAGGAGACGGCACAATGACCTCTGTCATCCGCACGTCGTATCCGTACGTCGACTCATTGATGTATCTGTTACTTGTATGGAAAACCCCTTTGAGCAGAGAACAATGTGTAGTACACAATACTTAATAAAAGCTATAATAAATCTCTTGGTGGGGGTTGAATATTTGAGGCTATATAGAATGAGTTGTGTTGTTTTGGGTGGACGCGGGGGAGGGGAACATTGTTCTTTGTCATCGTTCACCGTCGCTCCAGGACTCTGCACATGCTTGTCTTTGTGGCTTGTCTATGTATGTTTTCCGTGTGCGCTTCTGCATGTACACAGTACGTCCCTGTTTGTGTGCGTGCCTGTGCCTATTTGCGTGCATGCACGAGTGTGCGTGCGACAGTATGTATCCGTGTGCACATAGATGTGGACTGTGCGGTCTCCTCTTGTCATCACGTACATTCCTGGAGTGGAGGGGGGTTAGACAAAACCCTGAGATGACACTGCAGATCTAGCCATTAGCCTTTCACCTGCTGTTAACAGCAACTTGGCCGGACGCTGGGCCTACATTCCTCCGCGTGGAGACAGATGTAGCCTTAACTCACGCTAACATGCCTACAAGGAGGAGATAAGCCTCGGAGATGTTGTCCTAGAATTGTAACCGTTTTTTTCCCCCCTCCTTGCCGCAAATCAGCTCCAGTTCAACAGTTGAAATGAGCTCCATTTCGATGGGGTCGAATGGTGCTTATGCTATTTAAGTTAGCAAAACCAGTAAACTTTATCAGTTGACATGTGTTTGACAGGAGAAGCACGACTGCCGGGCTGAGCAGAGCGTGCGCACATGGCGCATGAAAGGGATTGTGGGGAAACGGGACACATTTCATATAGGTTGGTCCCAAAATGGAAACCCACCAAGGTCAAAGACGGCCAGCTAAAAAGCCAGAGTCAATATTTATGGATACTGAACATGTGGCACGGTCCTCTACCCACTAATTTGAGCAACAAGTCCACCTCCAGATTATATGGCCACTCAGAGATCAGAAGAGGGGATTCAAAACCTTGCCTGCACATTTTTAAATATTGCAGATTTGGGTTTTTCATTCACTCAAAGTTATGCATAATTTAGCATTTTTTTGTTTTTGTTTGTTTGTTTGGGAGTCTGCACCTGGCGAATCTGCTCTGCCAAATCCTGAGTGTTAATTTAACACACTGAAAGCACTACGGAGTAGCCTCGCCATCTGGATATCTTGTTCACGATCAACAGGATTAATTGCGCCTAACGTCTTTTGATAACAATAAAGTAAATACATTAAAGAAAGTTTTAAT
The DNA here is from genome assembly GCF_963921795.1 of Nannobrachium achirus. Lineage (NCBI taxonomy): Eukaryota > Metazoa > Chordata > Actinopteri > Myctophiformes > Myctophidae > Nannobrachium > Nannobrachium achirus. Next base: position 35,879,011 of record NC_137823.1, read on the forward strand.
TTCATACTAGACAATTGCACGCATCACTTTAACTTTACAAGGCCGGTAATTATTTCAAAGTCAAAGCCTATTGCGTCCTTATTGCCTGGTCTCACTCATGTTGAATGATGCGAGCAACCCTTTGATACCCTTGGAGCGCCTTTGAATGTTCCTTTGTACACATTTTACTGTGATAACACCAAGGGGCCCGTAAAACCTCAGTTTACAGGTACGAAACATTTAGCTCTTAGCTCCGCGAGGACCTCACGCTCAACAACTCACAATAGGAACCAGTATAAACACATGCTCCATTTAGCAGAGTAGTAGAGATGAGAGGCAGCCACTTCCATTTTAGAGAGAGAGAGGGAGAGAGAGAGAGAGACATAAATACAGGGATCTGCCCTTTGAATGCAGCTCCACTCATAAAGACACCACGCGTCACTCAATTATACGTCTGCATGATTAGAAGCTTGGGTTACATAAACAGCCAGCGTCAAGATTTACATTTTACCGCTTAAGCACAAGCAGCTGTTTACAGGCAGGGGGGGGGGGGAGGAAAACACTTATGCTTAATTTATACCATGTCGTACCACCGTGTCGCGCGGCGATAACAGCAGATCTACAAGCTCACGACGCGCCACGGTGCGACACGCTGTGAGCTTGTGGATCGGGTATTTTTGCAAGCAGCACCATCATATGACGAAGTATAAATAAGGCTTTAGCAAGTATCTGTGCATGTAAAAGAGAGAGAGCTGTTGCAACCCCAGAAAAGGTGTGTAGCGTTAATGGCGGGTGTATTTAACGCAGACCAGAATGGTTTGTTGGGAGTTTTCTTTAACTCACCAAACTTTGGCTTCTGATCCGATCTGTTTTGAAGGAATGTGTGATGCTGCGTGTTGCATACTGTGTACCTTGATTTATGTCTACAAAGTTAATGCGGAGGTTACGATTAAGTTAAAGTACGTCCCGGTTCCAGAGATGTGTTTGCAGGAGCTTCTAAAGGTTTAGGAAACTTTAGAGGGCGATTGAAACATCCTTGCAGATGAAATGTGACCTTCGCACACGCATGCACGCACGCACGTACAGTAACAACAACAACAATTTTCAATCACTTGTGCAGCAAGATGAAGGAGAGATTTCTCACATCTTTCATTTGCCTTGACGTCGGCAACAACAGGCAATAAACATAAAGCAAGCGTTTCACGTGCGTTTCACTTTGATGGAGGACATTTGCTTGTGTTCCACAAAATGAGATCGCAGCGCGGCTGAAGGCTCCGTGACAGAATTGATTACGGGGTTCTGATTGTGGGGTGTTTTCACAAAGGTGGATCTCAAGTGTAAAATGCAGTGAGGGGACGCACAAGGCCATTGCATAGAAGACACAACAACATACATGACCATGTCATACAGGGACGTGCTAAGAATGTTAGAGAGGCAGGGGCTGAAATATCCCTAAAAGGGAACCTTTGGCAAAAGATTAACCAGTAAGACTCCCTAATCGGGAGATAATCGACCTTCAGGTCGCATACACAAACTTTAGAAGGTAATGGTAGCCAATCAGGAGGGAATATGGGAAATGGGACAGTTCTATGTTGATGACATGACTTTAGAGATATTGTGTACCGCTTTGCGTGATTTTAGGGCAAAATCTGTAGGAGCGGTGTCCAAAAATGTGTTTTGCAAGAATCGGCTTCATGGTGGCGCTAGAAAAGGGCCATGTGAGAAATGAGGGGTGGAGGTTGTGGTTTGCCAAGGAGTGTGTGTGCAAAGTTTGGCATGGATAGGGGCAATGCTGGCGGAGATATGAGTAGGGCAAAAGTGTGACGTGACGTGACGTGACGTGACGTGACGGACAGACTGACAGACTGACAAACTAACTGACAGCCTGTGGCGGTTTTGATAGTACCTATCTATCTGGCTGGCTGTCTGGCTGTCTGTCGTGGCTATTCCAATAGAATATATCCTGACGCTTGATCACTTTATCAAATTTTGTCTGGTAATAATGTTTACATGTGGATACAAATCTTGGCTCCAAGTCCAACATAGCATTTCACAACTGGATGTGATTCACCAGAAAAAGTCTTATAGCGACATGGCTGTGTGAAAAGATAACCTCTGTTATAAAAACTAATTGTTTAACACAGTAAACACTGGTCTAGTCGAGCACAGCCGCCAGGGGTAGGAGGTTAGTCCGTATAGTCGACCCATTTAATTATCACCTTTAATTATCACATTGTCAGGTCCAGCCTCCAGGGTCCACTCTTTCATTCTGAGAGTGTTCGAACGGAAACCAAATGGACCCGTATGCGGGTCCATTTGGTTTCCGTTTCGAACACTCTCAGGGGATAAAAGGAACACTGAGGATTTCACTGTGTGGACCTTGCAGGGCTATAGGGTTGGACCTGATGGTGCTCTGGCATCCACAGAGTGACATTATAGCCATGTGGTTTCATGATAATAATAATCTTGAGAGCAGCTGTATAAACATTTAACTGACATCCACTCCCTGGGCATGCCGTATGTATCTTTAACTTCATGCTTCGGACCAATCTGATGCAACTATTCATATCTCCACCCATGTCGGCCCCCCCTTCTCTTTCACCCCTCTCCCCCTTTTCTTGAGATGTATGTGTTTGAGCATTTAGCTGTAAATTGTCAATGGGGAAAAAAAGGATTCAAACTGGCTTTGCCTTTATGAGGAGCAAAGCGTGATGTTCCGTTTAAGAAACAGAACCGTATAGGATGGACTATTAACTTGTTTCGATTATTCTGAAATATCAGGGAATAATTGTCAGCAATTAGGGACTTAACGGCTGCCAATAAGGTTAGACAGAAACTCCCGGTAATGGCCCCTCACAATGTAGTCCATTTCCTGGTAACATTTGTCTTAATTCGTGACAGTTTGTGTAAATATTTATGTCACTAAACTAACTGTTCTGTATACAGTGAGCCCCTCACCCCCCCTCACAATCTTCTCTGGAATGCGATTTAATTGGCGGTTTCCTCTGTTTATCCTGTTTCGTACGGTTTAGGGGCGAGCTCTGCGTAATGAATAATCAGGTAGATAAAACGCGGCCTTAAATTAAATGTCCCCCTTAAAGGAAATCATATGAGGGTTAATACCCGACTCATGCCCCCCTGTCTGTAATTCACCTCCTCTCATCACATGCCAGATTACCATTATGTGTCATTTGTAATACAGTAAACAGAGCCCAGATGGCTTGGATTCTCTTGGATATACAGAGGAGTAACAGAAGCCATGGTGTGAGGCTGCTGCTGTACTGTATATGACTGTATTGTACATAGTGGTGGAAAAGTACTCACATATTTTACTATATAAAATAGTAAAAGTATCAATACTGCGATATAGAAATACTCTGTTACAAGTAAACGTCCGGAATTCAAAAATGTACTTGAGTAAAAGTATGAAAGTGTTGGCATCAAAATGTACTTAAAGCCATACTGTGTAAGTTGCCCAACTAGTGGTCATTATCCCTATAGCAAACCGCGGTCGCGTCCGCGTCTTTCGTCCGTTTTTCGTACCTTCAGACCCCCGCGTCTGCCTCCACCTCGCTGAGATCTATCTTTTAAGGGGTCCCTTGTTCCTGTGCGTTCAGTAATTCCAGAGATACGGACTCCTTCACCCTGCCTGGTAGGCGAAATTACCTAGAGAAGGGATGGTACAAACGGGCGACAACAAATATGGCTGCCATAGCGAGTATTAGCGACCCCACTTCAAGATGCGCTGTGATTGGCCGGCAGTTGTATAACCCTCGCTGTGATTGGCCGGTAGTGTGATGACGCAATTTTGGCGCGAGATCCGGTCCACGGCAAGGATCTCAGTTTACATATAGAGAAGGCTTTACAGGCTGAAATTCACGGCGCGGATCTTCTAAAACTTTTGTGATTTAATAGTTAGGAGAATTTTAAGATTTGTTTTATAAAAAAAGTTACATAGTACAACTTTAAAGTACCAAAAGTAAAAGTACAAAATGTTTGAAAATAGCAGATCTACAAGCTCACAACGCGTCGCAACGCGTTGTGAGCTTGTAGATCGGCTATTTTCAAATAGCCAAGGTATAAAATAGGGCTAAAGTGGATTAATGTATGTTTTATTTTATAATCATTTATATCTGCAAAGTAACTAGTAACTAAAGTTTTTAAATAGATGTAGCGGAGTAAAAGTACAATATTTGGATCCGAGATGTAGTGGAGTAGAAGTAAAAGTATCGGAAATTTGAAACTCTCAAGCAAAGTACAGATACATCAAAATTGTACTTAAGTACAGTACTTAAGTAAATGTACTTAGTTACTTTACACCACTGCTGTATTGTACAGTACTGTACTGTATTGTACGGTACCGTATGCTCACTGTGCCACAGGGAAAATCATGTCCTGAAGACTTTGCTTTTTCAGTCCCTGAAAAAGAAAAGAAAAGAAAAAAGCTCTCATAACGTGAAACAAGTAAGGAAGGCTGAGTTGGTTAAAATGAGGACTAATGTAAAAAAGAAAAAAAAAAAGAAAGGAAAAAAAAGGCTTAGCTGTTGAAGTTAAGTATGCGTTTTGTCAATTACTCTGAGAGCCCGGTGCAGCAGAGCAGACGGCTCGGTTTGAGCGAATGTGACCCCATCGAGACGTTTGTGTTATTTCTGCTATGCTCCGTGCTGTTTGAGTTGGACAGGCTGGCAGTCGGTGGTGCACAGAGTACTCAGCCCGCAGTATTTGAGTCAAAATATAGATACTCTCTCCTGGTCAGATATTCCTCAACTGAAGTGAGAGTAGTAGCGGTAGAATTTGTAGTTAAAAGTATTCCTACTGGAGTAGGCCTAATTTTACTATTCAAAACTACGGTATTTTCATTTTTTCTATTGCTGTATTGAAATATTAACATTTTCCCCACAAAAAATGTACAGATAATAAATAAAGTACAGATAAGTATATCGTCACTGTCGGGCAGAAACCTCGTATCCCCAAGTTTCAAATTTGTATGTTTTATTCGCAAAGCAAAGCCTTGCTTCATCATACAAGGCCGTCGCACAAAAGTAGTGAAAACAGCAGATCTACAAGCACACAATGCCTCGCGGTGCGAGGCGTTGTGTGCTTGTAGATCGTCTGTTTTCACTATGGTTTAACTCATTTTTAAAATGATAAATACAAAACAAACGGTTTTGGACATACAAGGTTTCCACCCGACAACAACGATATATACAGTACTTAATTACTGTCCACGACTGCCTCTGTGCTGTTTTAATTGGATATAGGCTGGAACAGTAGTGAGCTCAGCTATACCAATGTATTTTCCTTGTCTTCCCACATCTCTGACATCGTACAGGCCAAAAATGATTCTGATTTAACCAACGCATCGTGCTGTAATGCACGCTGCACTGTTTAATCTTTGAAACATCCAGTAAGGTGACCCTTAGAACCATGGCACTAGGGATGGGACAATATAAACATTTCATATCACGATTATTGTGACAAAAGAAATCGCGATTTACGATATTATCACGATAATCAAAATCCATTATCCTGGGGCGGAACATTTGCCAAAAAATAGCAGATCTACAAGCTCACAACATTGTGAGCTTGTAGATCGCTATTTTTTGGCAAAGACATTTGATAGAGAGTGGAAAAAAAGACTGTATCAAGTACGTATATTATAAGTGCCTCTTACCATTTATAGAGGGTTTAAATGGTACCGGATATGCTGCTCGGCAAATAAAAGGTGAAGTGATCCCAGTGCATGACGGAGGACGATGTCACGATATATATTAAATCTCCACAATACGATTATCATGAGTGTTTTTTATCGCGCTAAACGATAATATCGCTTATCGTCCCATCCCTACATGGCACCGGATAAAAAACAGGCACATTTTAATTAAAACCACGTTTCTTTTCCAAAAGTGAACTACGGACATACAAGGATACACAAGATGACACCCCCCTCCCCAGCTTAACTAAACACCTCTGTTTTGAAGGCTATCTTGCATTCGACAGTAATTTATCTGTGATTATTTGGCCTCACTGTTTTTGGGGCAGGGGGACGAGGAAAAGACCACTCGCTCAGTTTACGCACGGATCATTGAGGAACACTGGGCCTCTTGTCAGTGCAGCAAATTTTGCCCAAGAATGAAACATTCTATTTTCCTAACCTGGTTAAGTAATCACATTACCTAAGACTCCATAAAGTGGAACAAACAGTAGCACAGAACCCCCGCTTCTTTTTATGTGCCTTGAGTGACAGATTGGCTTTCATCAAAGGGGGCCAGCAATGAACTTATATAGTCATTTTGCTATGCTAAGAATACTGAATTGATCCTCATATGTGGAACATCTGGTGAAAAGCAATTTCCACCCAAGTGTTTTAGTATTTCCTCCTAATTAATTTCACATGTACATGACAAGAGCGAGTGGCCTCCCAGAACCGACGCACAAAAGCCAGCTTTGTTTCCCCCGTCAGAAAAGTCATCTGCGGTTCCTGGGTTTCAAAACCGCGGCCGTCGAGTTTGACGCTCGCAGACGACGTCGGGAGACGCGCTTCGGTTGGAGAAAAAGTCACATCTCGCGCCTCAGTGGCACAGGGGGCGAAGGGTTCAGGTTTACATTTTGCTCATTGGGCGACGGGTGTAGCCAGTGGGGCATGTCATGCAGGGTTGCAGGAAACAGGCTCTAGGTGAGGGAGAGCAGCCAGGCACCCAGCCAGCATGGGAATGAGTGAAAATTGAGTGCTAAGCCGCCGGTCCAATTCCAAGCCATAATGAAGGAGCGCGTGTTAAAAATGTAGACTATTAGTGGAGCTTCTTGGACACTTTCTTGGGATGAGATGTTTGAAACTGGTTTTCTCAGTTCAAAACAGCCTCAGGTCACAGACGATTTTCTCATGGCGTTGTTGTACATCTCTCCCCTTTTTCGATCGCTCTTTTGATTGCAAACTTCCCATGTAACTCTGCGGGGGTTCTAGCAACTTTGTACGGTACATATAAACAGATCGAACTGTTAATCTCGCATTGTGTCAGAGCTGTCTGAGCATAAGGCGCCTCTGAGCTTGCGCACATGCACACAGTCACAGACTTTGTGTGCCCCCCCCCCCCCCCCCCCCCCCACACACACACACACACACACATACACACAGACACATACAGCCGTGAAGTTGATCACGAGAGCAACACAGACAGTCTTGTCGTTGCTTGTCTGGATGACAAGTCAGAAGGGGTTCCCAGAATGTTGGCGTCGACCAGATGAAAGTCGGCTTGATCAGATTAATCATTAAAGTGGGAGATACGCGCAAGCCTCAAGCATTACTTTTTCCCCCACAAGCCCCGGTGGTGCCGCTCAATCCAAGACCTCTGTTTGGTTAAGGTGTCTGGGACCACCGGGATGAATGTAACCACACATTTCTCACCTGAGTGGCGCTCGTTCTTTTTTTACAATGCCCCCCCCCCCCACCCACCCATCTCCCCATCCCCACCCTGTCACAATCCAGAGAGTCTGCGTTTCATCTCTGGGTGAAAACTGTTCATCTGGAGAGGAGACGTGATGCATGGCTACAGCAGAAGACACAGCGGGTCAGGGGGGAAGGTGCCGCGGTTCTTGGCCGCAAGCCAAGGAGAACGGGGGAACGTGTTTGTCCGCGCCGATGCCAAGGTGAGATAAAAGCAGGTGTTTACAGGAGGCGAGTTTCTAAACTCTAGGAGAGCTAAGGGAAAACCACGCCCCGGACTCATTTTTGAAGCTTGTGATTGGCTGAACCGGAGGTAGGGAGCGCTCCATTGTAGTCACTTGGACCGCCGCAGAGGTGCACCAAAACCTAAACCTATCCTTAACCCTAACCCCAACTCTAACCCTAACCTTAACCCTAACCCCAACTCTAAACCTAACCCTTAACCTCAGTAAAACTAACGCTGATGAATGCTAACCTGGTGAAATGCTAACCTGCCGACACTGGTGAGTAGCTAACCTGCCGACGCTGGTGAAAACGAGCTCTCCTTCCCTTAGCTCTCCTAGAGTTTAGAAACTCGCTTACAGGAGTTGTAGACTCGAGAGGCAGACGACGAGTGCTAGGTTCTCAGTTTGGAGCCACAGCGAAGGAAGGCGGACATCCCGTCATTGGCTTTTTGGTCCCAAATGCACCATGAGCACATCGCCTCCCTTGTCTCTTCATTTCTAATTCTCGACCGCCATATCGTCGTTGTCGGGTGGAAACCTCGTATCTCCAAGTTTCAAACTTTTATGTTCTTTCGCAAAGTAAAGCCCTGATTCATTGTACAAGGACGTCGCACAAAAGTAGTGAAAACAGCAGATCTACAAGCACACAACGCCTTGCAGTGCGAGGCGTTGTGTGCTTGTAGATCAGCTGTTTTCACTAGTTTAAATAATTTTTTAAATGAAAAATGCTAAACGAACGGTTTTGGACATACAGTACAAGGTTTTCACCCGACAACAACAATATGTTTTTTATAGGTCAACAGGAGAAGCATCACATGCCCGTGCAGCCATTTCAAAACATATTCCTGCTTTTTCACAGCACAGGTGAAAAGAAAATAGCTCCCATTTGCCTCCCAGGCGAGAATCTAGGCTATAACACTAAGCTCGAGGACGATATCTTTGTTTTTGTTTCGTTCAGTTTGCATTTTTGTGTGGTTGAAGCCTCTTAGTACCTTCAGTGGCTCCTGTGATTTTCAGCTGCGGTTGTGCAGTTGCTTATAGGCCACAGTGAAGAAGCCCTCCTTTCTACTGCAGCTTCAAAGCATTTTTCCTGGGCGGCAGAGTTTCAGGCCCTTTGTGGCGTGGGTTATTTGTCAGAGGGTTCGGAGGGTGACTCGTTTCACTCAGTTCTCTGAAAAGAGAGAGAGAGAGAGAGAGAGAGAGTGAAGAAGGCCTGTGCGTGAGTGCCTGAGCGGTCTAAAGTTACGTCCGTGAGCCCCGGTATTACAACCCGATGACTGACAGGAAAAACGGGGTGAGCTCTCTTCGTCGGCCTCTAACAAAAACACCAATATAAGAGGGAGCGGAGCGGGAAACAACAGATTAGACTACTGATCTCAATCTGCTCTCCTTTGGTTATTGGGAAATAATAGCTCTGAAAAGGAAGTCATTTAAAAGGGCCTTTAATCAATTCTCCTTTGACGAGCAAGCAGCATGAAAGGCTGGAGAGAGAGAGAGAGAGAGAGAGAGAGAGAGAGAGAGAGTCAGAGAGAGTGAGAGAGGAAGGTGGAAAGGGAGAGAGGGAAGCCGGGAGAGAGGGAGGGAAAAAGAAAGAGAGAGAAAGAGAGAGAGAGAGAGAGAGAGATAGGGAGAAGATGAGAGAGAGGAAGGGAAAAAGAAAGAGAGAAAGATAGGGAGAGAGATAGGGAGAAGAAGGGGAAAGGGAGAGTAAGGGGGAGAAAGGAAGGGAGAGAGAGAGAGAGTGCAAGCCTTTATAACTCCAAACATTTTGGTGTGTGGGGTGGGGGGGATGGGGTAAGCGGATAGATACGTAGGCTCTAATTTGACTTCTCTCCGTGTCCGCGTATCTCAAAAGCACTTGATCACCACCGCTACAGTGAGCCTTGACGCCATGTGTGAGTGTAAATGGTTCCAAGGCTCTGTGGTGGTGAAATCACATTGCCAGAATGACCACCAACTCTAAATGAAACACCACCCCCCCCTTTTTTAAAAGGTCCCATTCAAAACCCACTTTTTTTTTTTTTTTTGCCGCATAAGGTAGCAATTTCCCTCCCAAATATGGCGCAGCCCAATAACTGTTGAGCAATCTGACACCATGTCAGGGCAAATTAAAGCGAACTTTTTACAAAATACAATACAATAAATATGATGTATTAGTGAGGTATAAGGTGACACAAAAAAAACTGAGGTGAGGAACGCAATAAATGCACTCGCAAACATGTGCAAACTCAAGTTCTGTACCAAGTGGCATTCTTGCCATCATTGTAATTCCTCGCCTCTGTTTGTTTTATAGGTACAGCCAGAGAGAAGTAGGTCTACATAGCGAGCGAGTGAGTGAGTGAGTACTTTGTTCATTCCACAGCCTGCGCAAATCTGTTTTAAGTTCAAGAGAGGAGGAACCCTTTAATTTAAACCCTAAAAAATGAAGTCATTCATTCCCTGCTAAACTGCGCTGTGACCCACGAGGTTAGGTAAACAAGTGTCCCATGCATTACTGTCAAAACAGCCGTCCCCTTGCTCCCAGGCAGCGCACTGTAAACTCCCACTATCATGTTACAGTCGCGCCAAGTGAAACCGACGGATGGACGGATGGACGGACGGACGAAAGAGAAAGACAAAGGAAAAAGAGAGAACGGGGGAGACATATCCGTGTCCTGACATTTTTTTTTCTTCTTAGGACAGCGAGGCAGAGATAGTCGGTACCTGAGGCTGTCCTCGGGAGGGTTTCTTGTAAAGTAGAGAGTCAGCCTGTCCCAGAGCAGAGAAAGGAGCCCAGACCCCTGCATAGCAAATAAAAAAAAAAGACATTTCACATTGTTTCAGAATGTGCAAACCAAATTGCAGTGTTAATTTAACTCCCAAGTGTGTACAAATGGAACCAAATAGACCTGTAACTCATGTCGGTTCTATTTGTACACTCGCAGAGCCAAATGAGGCACGAAAAAAAAAATGGCCAAGTATATTTTGGGCCATGTCTATGTGCATGTAAGAAAACACGTGAAAAACTATTTTCCAGAGATGGAGAGATATTTTAAAATATTCTGGCTAATGTTCATTTTCAGTGAGAGGAACAGAGAGGAGGAGAGGACATGGGCCATAGTGCAGTGCTGAGCCCAGCAGGCCTACACAGATCCATTACCAGCTCCAGCTCTGGATGGAATGTGTGGAATCCAACTGGGCCTGGGTTCTAGCACAGGGGTCCAAACCTCACACGGCTGCTGCTGTTGCTGCCGCTGCTGCTCGCTCTCATTTTATTATTTTTTTCTTCACTTTTTGTATTATATTTGGACCGAAGACCGTAAATGTAACAAGGAACGCTGAGTAGCGGTTCTGGAAGCTGACACGCATTATACACACACACATGCTCACACACGCGTGCGCGCGCTCACACACACAAACACGCGTGCGTGCACACACACACACACACACACACACACACACACACACACACACACACACACACACACACACACACACACACACACACACACACACACACACACACACACACACACATACAGTAGGGGCGCACCGTGGAGGCCATGGTCATATGCAAGCCAGAAAGAGGCAAACACAGCAGAATGGAGAAATGTTTGGCCAAGCCTTGCTTCTTTTGTTAACAGTCACAAATTGAACATAAGCTTGCCTGACATGGTACCATTTAAATGAAACATACACCAGTCCTTCATACGGAAATGAACAACAACAACTACAACAACCGCTGAGCAGCCATTTTGGCATCAATAAAGGGCCATATAAGAATGAACACATATGAAAATGAGAAATACCGGTACTTGCCGACGAACATTTCAGATCAAAACTATTCATATACCCTAATGATGCCTCATTCATGAAGTTTGATTACAAATAACAATTACGTTGCCTTATCACTGTGTAATAGTTGCGTTCAGCGTGAACGTACTACTTACACAAACAACCGTTTGGAAAAAAAAACTATATTTTCGGACAAATTCGTTGTGTGAAAAACGAAATGCTCCTGGTGTGTAAGGCCCGTAAGAATGATATTCTTGTTATCACTAATGTGACAGTAATTGCCTCTTAGCCTGTCATAGGAAGAGAGGGGTGAGGCGGAGAGAAAGACAAGATGAAGAGAGGGAGGGAGGAGAGAGGGCACGGGGCGCTGACGGAGGGCACTAATGACTGCCAATGGAATGCCTGCTCCCATAATCCTCTCTGTCACCGCCGACAGATCCTCTTGACCCCTGAACCCCCGATGTAAGGAAGGGAAAGACAGGAAGTGACAACTTAATCAAAATTACCTGGAGGGTTTCAGGCTTGTTTCTCCGTGACGACCTCCAGACCGGTATAACACCACTGGCTTAATGACCCGAACCCAAGATTACAAGTGGCTTATCGGTGATCACACGGTTTCATTATTCTGCATGTATTCAATATTTTCTAAGAGAAAGAAGTATTTGTTAATTGCTACCTACGGATATACTATGAGAACCGGCAAATCTTGTCCGGTGTCTGCGTATATCCGCGTATCTCTATAGGTCACGCCTGACACTGTGGTTCCCCTGACACATCACTGTGACATCACAGGTCTATGGGTTTGTCGCTCTGACATCATGCTCTGACGTCACTGTGATGTCAGGGGAACCACTCTTAACATAATGGGTTTTCACGCTCTGGCTTCACTGTGATGTCACACTAACAGAATCCCTTTTATGCCCATATATGGAGTTCCCTGATGTCATCAATATTAAGCCCATATCTAACAGGACTTCATATGGGAATGCCCATATGTCACGGCCCCTTGGCCTGGCCTTAGGGCCTGTGGTAGCCTATGCATGGGGGAACTCTGTACTTCTGCTTCTCCCCACAGAGCCATGGGTGTCGGCCAATGAGGTGGCTGATTGGGGCATTGGGAGCACCTGGCCAGTACTCCTTGGAGCCCTATAAAGCCACCATGGCACCCTCATTCTCTCTCTCCCTCTCATGACGACAGCACCTATTGTTTTACCTTATGCTTAGTTTATACACCTTACAACACCCCACACTACACTCACCACACATCCATACATTGCTGACACCACTGATTACTGATTTACACACCTCAAACTCTTTGTACATATTATTTAAACCATATGTTAATAAATCATTGTTATACTTTAAAAGCCACTGCCTCGTGTCCTCCTCGATTTGTCATGGCCTAAGAGCCAGGTTGTGACAAATTGGGGGCTCGCGCCGTTCGTGAAAAGTTGGAACTCGGGTTGGCCGTGACATTGGTGACAGGTAAAGTAATCTTCCTGTTTTGTTGGTGCTTTATTGGCATTGTTGGTCACGGCATTAGGAGGAGGCGCTTGGTAGTGGTTGTTTGATTAATTTTAGTTAACAATTTGGTTTTTGAATAAGTTGAGTTTGAGTTTGTTTGAGTTATTAAGGATAAGTAAAAATAATCTAAGTAAAAGTAATCTAAGTAAAAGTAATCTAAGTAATTGTTTGGGTAAATACAATTATTTTTGGTTCTTTTTTTTGGTTTTTGGTTTGTGCTGTCTATCGGTTACCGTGTGGTAATTGGGACAGGTGGGGCAGGTGTGTCTGGTACAGTCTGAGGGGCGGTACTCCCCACCCATGTAGGTCAGAGGTGTTACCCGCAGGGGGACGCACTGTTTTTTTTGTTTGAATATTGTATTTTGTTAGACTCGGTCCCACACAAGATGGGATTGGGTGGTGACCACCGAGATTGCCATGGAGGTGTGGTTACTCGGGAGGCCCACTGAAGACCTAGGGCAAGTTGTGTTAGTTTAGTTGGTTTAGGCAGTTGAGGTAGGGGGAGTGCCGCTCCTGTAGGCGCACCTGTCTCACCTGTCCTAACGAGACAGAGGGGGGGCATTTGTTCCAGTTTGGAATTGTTTTTCTATTTATTAACAAATAGTAATTTGCTCTTTAAAAAATAACTGCACAATACCTTGAAAATAAGTAAGTCACATTCTTTTTGTCTTTTGACCAGTTGAACTTACTGTTTTGAAAATGTCTCAGATTGAGGACTTTGTTGCATCTCCATGTGAAGAAACCTTAGATGATTTCACTAAGGACCAGCTACTGGGAGTAGCTGATCACTTTAAGATTGAAATTACAGACAGAAGGTTAAAGGAGCGTGTAAAGTCTATTTTGATCGCTAACTTAAAGGACAAGGGGATTCTTGAAGACTCTGTAGTTGAGGAAGAGGATGAGGAAACATTAACTGAACCAGTGACCGTGCCTAAAATGCCCACTATGCAATTTACTTTTGAGCAACAGAAAGAGTTGCTTTTGTTGCAGGCAGAGGGGAGGAATAATCAGTTGGAGAAAGAGTTACAGGTAGGGAGGCTAAAAGTAGAGCAGTCTAGACTGGAGATTGAACGTGCAAAGCTTGAGCTAATAAAAGAAGGTAAACTCACTGCTGGGGATTTATCTGGTGGTAGGGCAACGCCCTCGGGATCTCAAACTCACGATTTTGACATTTTCAGTAACTTGCGCCTAGTGCCCAAGTTTAACGAAAAGGACCCGGAGACTTTCTTTTCCATGTTTGAACGTGTAGCCGATGTACGTAAATGGCCAGAGTCTGCCCGCACGTTAATGCTGCAATGTGTGTTAACAGGCAAGGCACAGGAGGCCTACTCATGTCTAAGTCCTGCTGACAGTCAGAAATACCAAGTGGTTAAGTCTACAGTATTGAAGGCCTTTGAACTTGTTCCTGAAGCCTATCGCCAACGTTTTCGGACGTGGCGAAAAATTGAGAACAAGACTCACCTAGAGTTTGCACGCGATTTGTCATGCTATTTCGCCCGCTGGTGTGCCGCCTTGGAAGTTAAGGACTTTGAAGGGTTGTGTGACCTTATAGTCCTCGAACAGTTCAAGAACACATTGCCTGAACATATTGCCACTTACATCAGTGATCGAAAGGTGAAAACTGCTGCTGAAGCTGCTGCTTTGGCAGATGAATATGTGTTGACACACAGGCGCTCTTCTGGGGAGCGACGCTCCTTTGTCCAGTCCCGTGCTGGCAATGAGAGTGTCGAAATGGGCTCTCCAGGTAGTTCAGGCATGGCGGTTACACCGGAGGCGAACCCTGGTCATGGCACGCGTTAGGAGAAAGTATGTAACTTCTGTCATAGGAAAGGCCATTGGAAAGTTGACTGTTACGCTCTAAAAGCAAAGACTATGTCTACCTCTCCCTCTGCGAAAGGTGCGGCTATGGCTGTGCCTGCGCCAAGCTTGGAGGAGGTACAGGTTAAGGGAGTCAAAGGGTCAAAATGTGGAATATCAAAATGTCAAAATCTTGAGGTTGATGCGTCCTACAGGCCGTTCATCAGTGCAGGTTTTGTGTCCCTTGTAGGAAGTAATGTTAAAGTGCCAGTGAATATACTACGTGACACAGCAGCACACGATACATTTATTGAGGCATCAGTGTTACCATTTACTAAGGAGAGTGCTACAGGGTCCTCTATTCCAGTTTTAGGAATGGGTTTAACTGTCCTCAATGTTCCTGTTCACAACATCATGCTCTATTCCAATCTCTTCCAGGGTCTGACAGGTGTGGCTGTGCGTCCCGCTTTACCTGTGGCAGGGGTAAATGTGATCTTGGGTAATGGGTTGGCTGGTGCACGTGTGTGGACGGATGTGCCACCACCTTTAGTAGTGGACGAGGTGTCTTTGCTAAAACCTGAGGAGAGTGAAACCGAGGTTCCTGATGTGGTCACAGCTGATGCAGTGACACATGCCATGTTCTGTGGTAATTCTGAAGCAATTGAGTGTGACCTTGGGAAGAAACAGAATTTGGGTTCAGGAGCAATGTTTTCCTTATCTGAAAGAATTCCTGCAATTGCCAAACCTTTTGAACATTTGTTCATTGATTGTGGGGGCCTACTCCCTCGCTTGAAATCCGGTGCAGTTTATTTTCTCACTGTAATGTGTTTACTATGGTTAATACTCTCAACCAGTGAGGTTGCACAGCAAAGCACTGGGTTTAGTCGAACGTCTCCAAACGAACTGGTCTTTGGCCATACTGTACCATTAGTCATTTTGAGTAACCAGTGGAAGGCGATAGAGCCTCGTCGCAACTTACTTGACTATGTGAATGGGTTTTGGCACAGACCTTATTTAGACAGAAGCACTGAGCAGAGAGTTTCCAGCCCTGGTGATCGTGTGTTGGCACTGTTGCCCATCACAGGCTCATCATTTCAGGCCAAATTTACAGATCCTCAAACAGTGGTTAAGAAAATGTCTGACTTAAACTATTTGTTTTTTACTCCTCAGCGGAGGAAACCCATCCTATTATGTCATGCTAACTTACTGAAGCCATTTCATGTTTGTGAATCCCGTCCACCGGATGTGCAGTCCAACTTGGATGTTAATGCAGCATGTTCAGCGGTAGCACGCATGGATCACATTGGGCATCGCCTTGCCTTGTTCTGAAGTCTGATTACTAACCTTTCTCAATTCATTGAAATGTCCCAATCAGGTTAATTTGCTGGTCCCTAATGTGTCTTATTGGCTCGACATTATATACATTAACAGGGTTGAAAATGTTCTTTCCAGGGTGCCTTAAATTGTAGGCAAAAATGTGATGTGTGTTTTTTTTTTTTTGTCCCTTAGGCCTTGTCTGTCTGCTCCGTCCTCCTAATCTCCTCCTCTTAGATGCTCCAGGAATCCTAGGCAATCTTGGCTGCTGAGGAGGGGGCTGGGTGTGCGGGTGGTAGACAGGACGGCTTGGGTTAAGTTTATTTGGGGCAAATGGTATTGATAGTATTGAAGGGTATTTCATGGTATTTGTATTCACTAATTTACACATGTTTTTTTTTTTTTTCTTCATTATTTGATAATATGATATCTATTAATTGGTTTTGTTTTTTCTCTTGACTTATTAGTTTGAATTTGGTAATACTACTTAAGTTAGTATTAAGACTGTCTCAGTCCCTCAAGGTCCCTCATTTTAAAGGGGGAGGGTGTCACGGCCCCTTGGCCTGGCCTTAGGGCCTGTGGTAGCCTATGCATGGGGGAACTCTGTACTTCTGCTTCTCCCCACAGAGCCATGGGTGTCGGCCAATGAGGTGGCTGATTGGGGCATTGGGAGCACCTGGCCAGTACTCCTTGGAGCCCTATAAAGCCACCATGGCACCCTCATTCTCTCTCTCCCTCTCATGACGACAGCACCTATTGTTTTACCTTATGCTTAGTTTATACACCTTACAACACCCCACACTACACTCACCACACATCCATACATTGCTGACACCACTGATTACTGATTTACACACCTCAAACTCTTTGTACATATTATTTAAACCATATGTTAATAAATCATTGTTATACTTTAAAAGCCACTGCCTCGTGTCCTCCTCGATTTGTCATGGCCTAAGAGCCAGGTTGTGACACATATATGGAGGCCACATCGGCCACATACCACACTGACGTCTGGTTCTACAGACAGGGATCTCCATGTATGGGCATAAAAGGGTATGATGTCAGATGTCATAGACATCATAGGACTTTCACGAATAACCGAGTAAGCATGTTTGGGCTCTCACAGCATATCTCCATATACAGTACATGGATCTCCATACAGTATATGGGTACCAGGGGTCTCCATATATGGGTAACTGGTCCGATATACATCACTGGCCAGATGACAAAGAATTGGTGTGACCTCGCCCTTTAGGTTGAGGTCGCATGTCGCCCTTGGGCGTCTTACTAGTATTTATTAATATAAGTAAGCAAGTATGCACAGAAACCTTTTTCTGGTACATGGCCAGATAGATTCCTTATGAAATCTGAATATTTATTTTGTCACTGTACAATAAAAGGGAGAGTCCTGACGTCCTGGTTCTTTGCATAATGCCCTGTGTGTGTGTGTGTGTGTGTGTGTGTGTGTGTGTGTGTGTGTGTGTGTGTGTGTGTGTGTGTGTGTGTGTGTGTGTGTGTGTGCTTGACTGCTTGTGTGCGCACACAAAATTCACTCCAACTCACAGGATCAAAGGGCACAGCTTTCCCAACACCAGCTGAATTTGAGTGTGAACAGTGAGATAAAGTTGAGGCTATATTTGTATATATATAACAAAAGGAAATCTGGTTCCAGTTCAGAACAATACGTACATCGATGTGTAGATTCTTGCCTTGACACGAGCCGGCATTGTCTCTCACACATTACGCAAGCATTAGCTGAGAGAGAGACACCCAGAGAGAGAGAGAGAGAGCATGAGAGGTTGGACAGGGCGATCTTCATTTCAGCGGGCAGAGAGGTCTGAGGACATGTGCATGAAGCTGTCAGGGGTTTGTCATCGATTCTCTCCGTCTTGTCATCGGCCTTATCTGATCCCCGCTGCGGCCTGCCATGTTTCTCCCTCACCCTCACCTCCTCCCTCACCCCTGTCTCCCTCCCTGTGCGCAGGGAACGCCAGGGGCGAGCATATATACAGTATCGTTGTTGCCAGGTGGAAACCTTGAATGTCCAAAACCGTTTGTTTTGTATTTATTGTTTTAAAAATGATTTAAACTGGTGAGATGCGAGGCGTTGTGTGCTTGTAGATCAGCTATTTTCACTAGTTTTGCGCGACAGTCTTGTGTGATGAAGCAGGGCTTTACTTTTACGAGGGAAAAAAACGTACAAATTTGAAACTTGGAGGGGCGCCAACTTGGAGGGGCGCCGGCTGGCCTACTGGTCCAGGCACATACCACATAAGGCATTGCCACATAGGCATTGATGCATGACGGCGTCGCCGGTTCGATTCCCGATCTGGACGACCTTTGCCGCGTTTCACTCCCCATCTCTCCCCCGTTTCCTGTCACTGTCCTATCGAATAAAGGCATAAAAGCCCCAAAAAACTAATTGAAACTTGGAAATACGAGGTTTCTGCCCGACAGTGACGATATAGCCTACAAAGGGACTGTCCCAAACATCCGGGCAGGTTGCTTGTTTGTTGTTGTTCTTGTTGCTGTTGCTATTATTTTGTCATTTCTCTATGGTTATTTGAAAGATTATTTTAACTTTAGTTAGGATAGTATATGGACTGAACTGTCAAAGTAAAGCGACAGGTGTGGAATGAAACCCTGGGTGTGTTGGTCATGTGCCTCCACAGACAGCATCCCTGCTGGTTGAGCTGCCAGTGGGCCTCTCGATGGCAAACCTATAACGGTACATGTCCTCCTATATTCGAAAGGATTATTTTTAAATTAATGCCCAACTTGATCATGCTACAGCGTCACACAAAAGCATCAAAGGTAGCAATGTGTGCAAGCTCGAAACACGGCGCAAATCGATGCGTTTTGAGCTTGTAGATCTGCTACTTTTGCAGTTTTTTTATTTGAATCCTGAAAAGTAACAGTTTTGGACATATGTTTTTTTCTACCCGACAGAGACTATGTGTACAATTGTACGCTAGCGGTTACCTATGTATTATACTGTACCATGTTGTCAGTAATATTGATCTCTTCTGTGTTATAACACTACGTTCAGAAACCGGGGAAACTGGGGAATGTTTCTTCTCAGTTGCATGGCAGAGACGTAACGTTTAATGGTCGCAGTTAATAATAAAGTGCACTGCACATGTGATGTATAATGCATTTGTTTAGCCGACTGACAATATAAACTTTTGGCACAGATTTATTTCGGTTGACATTTGCCCATTTTGCACCAAGTAGACAAATAGCTTCAGATTCCCATGGCACGGTAGTATGAAGTTTGGTTTGGCAGAACGGACCTTTTCTGACCACTGTGACCGCCCCATAGACACCGTAACTAACACCTAACCAACGCCTACGCACGTCTCCTGGCAACGCTCACAACCGTGTGCCTGCGTCGAACCTTCTGCGAGGCGTGCGTGCAAAGCACTGGACTATACGCATCTCTCGGTGGACAGTGCTGTAAAGTCGCTGGCAGCATGATACTGCTATAAGCATATAAGCGTGTCATCATCATGTTCCTGGCTCTCCCCCCACCCCCCCCACACACACCCCAACCCCTACCCGGAGTCCTCACTGCATGCACTGACAATTTGGTCGACAAACATGCAATCACCGTAGTTACAGACAGCCCCTTTAGTTAGGGCAGAATGCTGTGTGAATTATGGTCAAGATGGAAACCTTTGAATTATGGGTGAGCTTTGCGCTCTCTCTCTCTCTCTCTCTCGTCCAGGGGAAGGAGAGGAGGAGGAGGAGGAGAGGGTGTGTGGGGGGTGGGGGGGGGGTAGGGGGGGTTCTCGGCGGGCTTGTGCCACAGAGTAGCGCTGACAGAGTCCTGGCTCACCCGGCAGCAGGCAGAACCAGAACAACAAAAGGAGGCTAACCCAAACACAGAGCTGTACGTAGCACCAGGAGAAACCCAGCCTGGGACGGCCGGGTCACGCGGTGCATCTCACCACGGAGCAGAGAGAGAGAGAGAGAGAAAGAAAGAGGGAGGAAAAGAAAGAGAGAGAGAGAGGGGGAGAGAGTTAGGGAGAGGTTACTGGTAGCCCTCTCCCATGTCAATCCTCTACTGCTCAAGTTAGCTCTCTCTCTCTCTCTCTCTCTCTCTCTCTCTCTCTCTCTCTCACTCACACACACTCACACACACTCACACACTCACACACACACACACACACACACACACACACACACACACACACACACACACACACA
The DNA here is from genome assembly GCF_963921795.1 of Nannobrachium achirus. Lineage (NCBI taxonomy): Eukaryota > Metazoa > Chordata > Actinopteri > Myctophiformes > Myctophidae > Nannobrachium > Nannobrachium achirus. The sequence goes on from NC_137823.1 coordinate 35,899,279, forward strand.
CACACACTTGGAAAGCAGCATTGCAGGCATTCCTGCCTAATTGTACATTTGTCGTCTTTCAAAGGGGAAGAAGAAGTGTTAAGCCAGATACAAAGAATCTCGGGATAGGGCGATAGGGCCAGCATCCGTCCCCAGCCTCCTGAGGGCTATTTAAAGGCGCAGTAGGCTGTACTTTCCGCCGCACAGCGAGGCACCCACCCTTCCGCCTGGCTCCATATTGGAACCAGATGCGCGGCTGGATTGGAGGCCCCACTAATTTAAGTGGACAGGGCAGATGGAAGCGACTCGCCCTGCATGCATACCACCCCCTGTTGGCTTTCATGTGATGAGGAATCTCTGCTGTGTGGTGGGGGAGGTCCGCCTAGTAGTGACACGCGCGCGCGCGCACACACACGTAGGCCCAAAGTACGAATATATTTTAATACAGCACGCACGCGTACAGATGAAAATGGTATTGTCCTTATAGATGTAAATATGAACACAGTCCTGTGTACACAGACACGCACAGACACACACGCACGTGCACACACACAACACACACACACACACCCAGTCAGACCTATATACTGTACGCATGCACATTGCACACACTAATAATTACACTAAGAATTATGTTTCCCGGCTGCAGTGTGGGACATACACACAGTTACGTACAGTACACGCATGTGTGCACACATACACACTCACAAACACACCCTTGTGCAAGCACACACACATGCACACTCCCAAACGTGTGCTCACGCACACACGCACACATGCACGCACACACACACACACACACACACACACACGCGCGCACGCACACTGCAATGCTGATGATGACAATGTAATTCTTTCAACACTGATAACTGTGTTCTTGTTCCACAACAAAGGCCTGTAATGTCAATACTAACTTAGCGTTGAGATTTAGCAGATGTTATAAAATGTCATTTGTTTCTATTTAGCTGAAACAACTCAGGGCAGAGCCATACTGTACGTAATCCTATTCACTGAGACGAGAGAGGGAAAAAGTTATGCTCAAATCCGTCATGCGCTGCATACAAAAAAAGACCTTGTCATAACAGAAGGTTTGATTTTACGAAGCTGAAAATTATAAGGATAATGAAAAAAAAGGAAAAGAAAAAGGTAATACATCTGTACATAAAGAACAAAGTTTTGACAGTCACTGAAAATATGTGATACTGTTGGCAAGCACAGTTTAAACTCCGGGATGAAACGTAGGGATTTAAGACTCAATTTAAGTTTTCTGGCCGCCTCATCTCAGTTCCATCTTCATTACACACAGGTTTTCAAACCTTTTGTGCCCAATAGGGCTGTCACGATTATGAAATTTTACTTGACGATTAATTGTCACTCGATTAACGATTTAATTGTGTATCTGTCATTGACAATTACATTCCTGTTTGGCTTGTAGGCTTTGAAGTTGCACATGGCAGATATGACACATAACCTAAATATACAAAGAAATTATTTACATATTTTACAACTTTATACTTGGAAAAAGAACCTTGATAGTGGAAATAGCTGATCTACAAGTTCACAACGCGTCGTGGCGCGTTGTGAGCTTGTAGATCTGCTATTTCCACTATTTTTGAAAATGTTTGAAAATATGGACATTTTTCAACATGTAAACGATAATGAAAAATCACACCCGTGTGAAGTGGAGCTGTGTGTGTGTGTGTGTGTGTGTGTGTGTGTCTGTGTGTGTGTGTGTGTGTGTGTGTGTGTGTGTGTGTGGATCATGTGTACCGATTTTTGTGACATTTGAAGAAAATATGTAGGAAAAGGAGCAAAAAGTGTGTTTTGGAGAAAATTCAAGATGGCGGAAAATCTATCATGGCGCAAATGGGCGTGGCCTATATGGGGAGATGCGTCATGACCCAAGGAATCCAGGGAAAAAATATTTTTAATTTTCCGACCTACGGTTCAAGAGTTACAGGCCAAAACGTAAAGTGGGGTGTTATGGCGCCACCATGCGGCCAAATGACACAATTATTTTTTATGTAATCCTTGAAATCATTATGAACCTCCTCTCCAAGTCTTGAAACTCTAGCCCCTATGGTTTGCGAGAGACAAATAATTGAATGTGAGTTTTTGCAATTCCCATTATAAGTCAATGGGGAAAATTAATTCACTAATAAATTAATATCAATTAAACTATAGAACCTTTCTCTTAGAAAAGTAATAGCCCACGATTCCCGAGTAAGCCGGTCGATTTGACATATGGCGCGAGTGTGTGGTGGCAAAACTGTGGGACTAGTGGCGTGCCGAAGTTTAGGAAGTTCAGGCTACATACACACAGACAGACACACACACACACAGACCCACACGGCCACGTATAGGGAGCCTGTGTTTCACACAGCTCCAAAAAACAATTGCGTTTATGTCAGATAATGGCGCTTAGACGATTATGTAATAATTGTGACAGCCCTAGTGCCCAAGGTAACACCAAAAGTTATGTCACTAAATCTAAAGGCACGACTGTATTCATATCATATCCATGCAAAATAATAAATAACCTCGTGCTATTACTCTTATCACTCTGTAAACATTACATTTACAGACAACTTAATTTACTCAAGAAATGTACTCAAGAAAAATTCAAGAATCGATTTGAAACATGCCAAAAGAAAAAAATAAATTTGATGCAGCAACAAAACCCATTTGAACCAGACAGGTCACACATTGGGAAAAGAGAAAAAGAGAGAAAAATAATAATAACTTCTTCTATAGTTGTTTAAAATAATAATGTGTTGTTGTCACTAAATCCCAAGGCACACCTGGACTTGTCTCTCTTCTAGGCACACCGTTTGGCAACTGCTGCTGTAGTCAGTGTTGCCAGATTTAGTGAGAGATATAAGCAATCATGCCAACGAAAACAAGCCCAATAGAAGCAACTATAGGCCACATGAACACTTTAAACTATTATGCGGCAGCTATTTGAAAATAGCCGATCTACAAGCTCATAACGCAATGCGGCAGGTTGTGAGCTTGTAAAGTTAGTCACAAACCTAGGTGTCAAGTTCGATCCTAACCTGACTTTCAATAACCACATAAACCATCTGTGTAAAACTGCATTCTACCATCTCAAAAACATTTCCAAACTCTGCCCCCTTCTAAGCTTGTCCATGCCTTTATCTCCTCAAGACTGGACTACTGCAACTGACTCTTTATTGGGATTCCTGCAGCTAAACTCTACCTGCCATTGCTAATACAAGGGACATATATTGTCTGACTAAGCCAGGCTACTGCTAATCACCCACAACTGCATAAATGGACTTGCTCCCAACCTACAGAAACTAATTAAGCCTCCACAAACCTCCTAGCCTAGCTCAGCTTGACAATCCACCCATGTTAAAACAAGGTGGGGATATATACAGCAGTTAGTTAGCTGCATTAGTATATAGGCTGGTGATGCCAGGCTACAAATCTCCACCCGTACCCTCAGTTCAGCAAATAAATTCCTCCTCGAAGTCCCTGGTACAAATCTACGCCCCATGGGTGACCGGGCCTTCTACTCGGCAGCACCACGCCTGTGGAACAGCCTTCCCATAGGGTTGAGGGCACCACAGACCCTGGACTTTAAAACAGGCATAAAAAACTTTTTTATTCAGGAAGGCCTTTTTGTGCTACATTTTCAGCTATTTTGTATTGTTTGTTTCTGTGCCGAGATTCATTGAATGAAATGTGCATTACAAATAAAATGTATTAGGGTAATAATAATAATTATTATTATTATTATTATTATTATTACCCCACAGATCTGCTATTTTCAAAAGAATCTTAAAATAAAGTGACAAATTTGTAATACTTTTGGAAACATTTTAAAACGGGGTACCTGGCACAACATATTTTTAGAAGGTGGGTGGTGGGGGGGACGACTACGACACATTTCATATATTAATTAGGGCCCGGGGGACCTTAAAATGTTGGAGAGCCACTGGTTTAAACAACATTAGACAGCAAGCCACGCATCAATATTCAATATTTCGCGACTTTTCAGAATAACAAGCCCAAAGTCGCTTCTAATAAGCGGATATGGCAACACTGGCTGTAGCGCGTGTGCTTTTGTCTGGACGTCTGCTATACTGCAGGGCCCAGAGGCCTGCGAGGCAGGGACGTGCAGAGAATGTTAGATAGGCAGGGGCTGAAATTTCTAAAAGGGCCTTTTGGTGAAAATATCGAAAATAGCAGACCTCCAAGCTCACTGTGAGCTTGGAGGTCGGCTATTTTCGGTACTTGATACCACATTGAACTAAGAATAATCAAGTCAATACTGGAGATGTGGCGTAACGGCATGGATTTCCACACAGAGAGGGCAATTCTTTCAACATAAGATGATGCATTCAAGTTCAGGAGAGTTTGGACAAGGCAGTTCTCTTGAATGCTGCCATCGGGCATGGCATGGAAAGGGGGCATTTGCATTTCTTTCAACATAATAAAAACTGAATTCATGGTCTGGAGAGGGCACTTTTTTACAGACAGGTAAAAAGGCGGGGGCTCAAGCCCCCTTTGATGTCTATGGGTGCACGTGCCTGCCTGCGAGGCAGCCCTAGTGCACATCACCTGGCTGGAAGACACTGCCGCTGCGTTAAGCCTGTGCAACCCTATCCAGCCATAAATTACTACAGCGCCTAGCAACCATAAGAACTATTGTATTGTGCCAGTATCCGTGTGCATGTTTGTGTGTGTGTGTTGGCGCACACACGTGTGTATGCATATTAGCACACATGCTGTGTGGCTGTGTGTCCGTGCACGTGTATAGGCGTATTTGTACACATGTACTGTGTGTGTGTGTGTGTGTGTGTGTGTGTGTGTGTGTGTGTGTGCATAAGAAATAGCCCTCCATAGTGTGTCCTTTGTCTAGTGAGGTGACAGGTAATTGAGTCAGAGAGGATAGAGGAGTTATGGTTGGGGAGCAATTTGAAACGTTGCAGGTCTTCACAGCCAAACCCTCACTGGCGGTTAATTGCTGTGTGACACAAGCACACACAGTCCCTTAGCCGGGTGTATGTTTGCATGAAATGAAAACATGATACTTTTATCTGATTGTGCTTCAGTTTTGAATGTGAAAAAAATAAATTTGCCCAGATTTTGTTTTCTTACTATATATTATAACAGAAAAACTAAAACTAAAAACATTTAAAACACAAAGCAATCTAAAGACCAAATAGGTAACGAAATTTGTTTGGCTTTTGCACTACCTGAAGGCTTCAGGTTTCCTTTGTTCCATGCCGAGGTATCGCTCTAGCACACCACAGGCACATACAATCACACGACCGATAGTGTCCGGTGTTATTGAGAAGTGAGAGTCAATTGAGCGAGAGCCTCTCGTCTCATCCCTCGGGATCAGCTGGTGAATGTTCACCGACTGCGAAGGGAAAGCCTGCGGAATCGGACAGGAAATTTCCTCTTTGATAGCGCCTGTTTGTTTAGCTGGACTCGGTTGACCTGCGTTGACCTGGCTTCTCAGGCTGCAGCAGCCCACAGCCTGAGTCCCTTGCAACATCCAGCCAGCCTCCAACAAAACAAGATTCACCAAAGTCTTGTGTATCTTTGGGTTTGTTTGTGCATGTGTATTTGACGACGGTGACATTCCTTTCTTACGGCATTGGCCGAGCGGCCGCACGTTTGCACGCCAGGTGGGGTCGAGTTGAGTAGGGGTTAGAACTCTCATGAATTGACAAAAACTAGGGGTTCAAACTTACGATAGGATTGTCCAATCCTCTGTCAAATCCTCTGCTGGTCTCTTATTATTCGAGGAGATTCCCCCTGGGGGAAAAGACTCACTTAACTTAAACCCATTGTCCCAACACCTGAGACGTTGACCGTGGGTGTTCCTGGTGGGTGCTGTGGTTCCGTGACCGTGGCCTGACCCCGGTGCATTATGGATCTTGACAGCTTCATTCAGAGTTTATTGGATAAACACATGTTGGGAATCCCCCTCCAGGTGTACAGCAAATATGTCAGATCTGCGTGGAATTACAGGTGATTATCCGAGTGGGATTCCTGCCCAAGCTTAACGCTGCATGGGCTTTTGGAGAAAACGAGGTGGGTGACTCGTGCACACACATGAGTTAACGTGCAGTGGCCCCTGAACCCCGGGGTTAAGAGGTGGTTTTAGCAAATGCACACGCACGCACGCATGCACACACGCACGCACGCACGCACGCACGCACGCACGCACGCACGCACGCACGCACGCACGCACGCACGCACACACCCGCTCACACATAGGCAAGCACCCCTATATTAAGCAGTACAAACACACAGATGCCCTCACACACACACACACACACACACACACACACACACACACACACACACACACACACACACACACACACACACCTGTTTGCTAATTAACACAGGCAGCATGCACATGGTCACTATTCTGTCTACGTTATAGACACACACACACACACACACACACACACACACACACACACACACACACACACACACACACACACACACACACGCACACACACACACACACTTACAAGCGTGTGCTGTGCTTGTATCAACTCCCAAATACTGAAAACACTAACACACACACACACACACACACACACACACACACACACACACACACACACACACACACACACACACACACACACACACACACACACACACACACACACACACACAACACCTATGCGCGCACCAGGGAACACACACAAACACACAGGGGTTGCGGGGTGGCTTTGTTATCACGGCGGCGCCCCGTGGCCGTGATTAAGCGTTGTTTTGCCTATCCTGCTGCTGTCCTCGAGCTTAGCGAGATGTCACAGCTATGGCAGGAATGCTCGAGACGAGAGGCCATGTGGGGGTCACAGCTAGGATGTAAACATCAACATTTTCTTTCTTAAATGGACTTAGGCCCACTTGAGGCAGAGAGGGGCAAAAGAAAATGCTCTACCGCAGCACAAAAGCCCGATCCATGACTCCCCACCTGGCCTTAGGCACACAGACCTATGACCAGCTTACCTCCACCTAATCCTGCCCTTAAAGCCCAGCGGTGGAGCAGTGGGTGGGGGGCGCCCGCACAGCACACACCAACCTCGGTTGAGCATTTTTGTGCCTTTGTCAGCAGTGGTTGTCGCTGCACTCGGAGGGTTTGTAGCTAGGGATGGGACCATACACAATATTATCGTTTACCGTGATGAACACCACTCACGATAATCGTATTGTGGAGATTTATCTCGTCCTCCGTCATGCACTGGGATCAATTCACCTTTTATTTGCCGAGCTGCATATCCGGTACCATTTGAACCCTCTATAATTGGTAAAACGTACATATATGTACTTGATACAGTCTTTTTTTCACTCGCTACCAAATCTCTTTGCCAAAAATTGCCGATCTACAAGCTCACAACGCGCTGCGTTGCGACGCGTTGTGACGCGTTGCAAGCTTGTAGATCTGCAATTTTTTTGGCAAATGTTCCGCCCCAGGATAATGGATGTTGGGGATATTTTGATTATCGCGATAATCTTGTAAATCGCGATTTCTTTGGTCACAATAATCGTGATGTGAAATTTTCATATCATCCCATCCCTAGTTGTAGCTGCAGATGGCTATCAGAGCATGGACATGGGGTGTTTTACACCCTCTCCAGCGCTGAGCCACAGTGGGCCGTGGACAATAGACCCCTTTGTGCATTGCTGATTGGCCAATCTAATCATAACAAACACGGTTAAGTCACAGTATGGGGGTTAGGAGTTGGGGTGTGCGGCTGTGTATGTGTATGTGTGTGTGGGGGGGGGGGGGGGGGGGTGTCCTGACAAATCCTGGTTTTCATTATGACACAACGATGCCTTTCGCTTTGTCTCAAGATACAATTTAGTATTTTTTTATTATCAACGAGTGACAATCGGACATTGTGTAACTTTTTGGCATCGAGGGGAGGGGGGAACGTCGTAGGAGCGAGCGAACAGTAACTCTCAAAACAATAAATGGTCGGAGAGGCCTCCAAACATTTTTCTCTCCCTCGTTTTTACGTCTCTCCGCCTGGTCAGAGGAACCACTTCTTGGTTCCAGCTGTGCAGAGATGGTTTGAATTAGCTCCAGCCGGCTCCCCAGAGGATGAGTCGTAATGATGCAAATTTAGGGCCTTTCTGACAAGGCCTTGACACTTGATATGTTGGTCAACTCCCCACTCTCCGCTGGTTTTACCAATCCATAAATATTGTGTCCGTAGGGACTGGCAAGAGCAGGAGAAAGAGAGAAAGTGAAAAAGGGAAGGAAGGAGAGGGGGAGGGAGGAAGGGACGGAGTGAAGAAAGGACAGAAATAAAGAAAAATAAAACCGGGGGGAAAACAATATATGAGGTTAAAACAGGCTGTCGTTCTGTGTTGTGGTATTACAGACCTGTAGCCCCATCTACTGTTGCTTCATACAACAGGAGGAATAGATGCCCTGAGGGACAGTCCTTCTGCTTCAACCTTCCAGACTGAATCAAAGCTCCTGAGGGAAGTTGATTCAACCCAATACACTTCAGTGCATTGTGACGTTAATACAGAGCGAGCATTCAACAGCTAGACATCTCTCTTTGTCTCCTTTTGATTCTCCGTCTATCTCCATGTCTTTTCCCTGTTCCCTGTTTTCGTCTAGGGATGGGACGATGTGAACATTTCATATCACGATTATTGTGACAAAAGAAATCGCGATTTACGATATTATCGCGATAATCAAAATCCATTATCCCGGGGCGGAACATTTGCCAAAAAATAGCAGATCTACAAGCTCACAACGTGTCGCAACGCGACGCGTTGTGAGCTTGTAGATCGGCTATTTCTTGGCAAAGACATTTGATAGAGAGTGAAAAAAGATTGTATCAAGTACATATATTATAAGTACTTATAGAGGGTTTAAGTGGTACCAGATATGCAGCTCAGCAAATAAAAGGTGAATTGATCCCTGTGCATGACGGAGGAACGATATCACGATAAACGAAATCTCCACGATACGATTATTGCGAGTGTTTTTTATCACGATAAACGATAATATCGCTTATCGTACCATCCCTATTTTCGTCATTCTGCTTGTTTCTCTCTGTGTCTGTGTGTCGGTCAGTGTCTATCTGTTTTTCCCTCCTTTGGTGTCTCTACCTCTAACTCTCTCTCTCTGTCTCTCTGTCTCTCTCCATTTCTCCCTCTGACATGTGACCGTGGTTATGCTAACACAGCATGGGATAGGAACCATTTTTAGGCTGCGGCCACAGCCATGGCATCTACAGCCCTTCCACTGGCCTCCTCTCGCTGGAAGTCTCCAGCTTAGAGCCATGTGGCGGAGGGACCTCAGCTCGGTAAATGAATCATTATGTTGTTATGTTATTATGTTATGTTATTCATTCTAACTCCAGAAGAGCGGAGCCTTTTAGCTTTGAAAGCAATACCGTAATATTACACAATAATAATCATCCACGCACACAGCTCTTTGCGATGAAAGGTTTATGATTTTCATATATCCGAGCACAATTGCGCAAATAAAGCAAGGTGTTGAAAAATTGCAGCCATTCAGCCACTCAGTCACACACCCCCGCACTCAACACTGTGACTGCCCGAACCAGCTGCACCCTAACGGAGACCAGACAAATAAAGAATACATGCAAAAAACAAATGCGATAAACCAATAAAGATAGTTCTCCATCCCTTAGCCCTATCTGTTGCTTGCACCCCTTAATTCATTGCTCCTGGTGTTAAGTTTACTCCAAAGGTTCATGTATTGAATTCTTTCAAACAAGTTAGTCCGCTGAGATACAAACATTAGTGGTATTGAATTATACAGTGTGTGCTGCACTTCACCTCGGGGGCATGTTCAGCCTCGTAGAAAAAATCATTTCTTGAAATTGGAACAGTGGTGCGTTGTGTTATGCAAGTGTTGCAACTAAGGCGTCTGAGAAAGCCATTCATTGCGTTTAAAACTGTAAAACGTTAAAGGTGAAGGATCAATCCACTTCTTACCTTTGGGTGTTGATCTATACGAGCTAATTAGTTTATATAAGAGTATTAGATCTATCATAATTGTTAATCACTGTTGTGACATTGTAGCACCATTATATCGTCGCTGTCGGGCAGAAACCTCGTATCTCCCAAATTTTTAATTTTTTTCGCAAAGTAAAACACTGCTTCATCATACAAGGCCGTCACACAAAACTAGTGAGAACAGCAGATCTACAAGCACACAACGCCTCGCACCGCTAGGCATTGTGTGCTTGTAGATCAGCTGTTTTCACTAGTTTAGTTCGTTTTTTAAATGATAAATACAAAACGAACACTTTTGGACATACAAGGTTTCCACCCGACAACGACGATATAATGGTTTATATACCTGTTGCTGGTGATTGGGTATCACCTCTGGCTCTGACACACCCACCAAAGGAGAGAGGGTGTTTTCGAGTAAACATGACGTTCAACCTGTAAACAGTAGGGGAAACGCTGCATACCGTTTTCAGATTGAACGCGCCCCGCAGGTGAACGCACTAATTAGCACACCTCAACCCAGAACGGTGCAGAGCAATTAGTGAAGTCACGTGTGTGAAGTGTTGGGTTGGAATGAAACCCTGAATACCTTCAGACCTCCATGGCACATAACTGAATACCATCAGTGCAACAACCCGCACTACATACATGCGTAGGTGTAACTATCTAACTTCAGTGTTAACCTGTGGAAAAGTCAGTGCTGTTCAAAAACAGTCGTTATCGTCCCAGGGGGATATTCCACTTCACAGTCTGTTCTACAAGAACACATAACAACCAGCCCCAGCGGCACGAGGGGGACTGCTGGATCCGAGAAACCGGCAAATAGTCGAAAACAAAGTCGAAACATACATTTGCATAATGGTCGCAACCTTAAGCTCACGGACAGCCCCCTAAGCCATTGAGTCCTGCTGCCAGGCCTGATAACAACATAAAGACAAAAAACATATCAGCAAGAGGGCTTATTTTAGCACTGCTGAGTGGACAGAACTCCTACTAAAACGAAAGTATTCCCATCTCAAAGTTCTTGTATATCTATCCAGATGACATGATTGGAAAGTTTATTTTGAGGGCATGCTATAATCTACTGTATGATCCACGGCTATTCGTGTGGCCAGGGCAGACGCCAGTGCATAATGCCTATCAGATATGCTACTTTGAAAGGTTCACGAGGGCAGAAACTTTTTCAAAAGAATGTCTTCACAGGCTAGCACACTGCGTTACAGGTAGAACACAGCACTGAGCCCGCGGGAGTGTATCTCGCTTGGTTTAAGTCGCTGCGGAGAAGCGTGTCAGCTACATTCATTCCGTAAGTAATTTTGAAGTGTGTGTGTTTTTCCACCTCTGTGATTGGATTGACAAGGCAGGTAATGAGGTCCTTGTGACACAGTGAAACTGGCCCACCTGCGGCCCTGCAGGTGAACTGTGTGTTCGTGTGTCTGTCTGGCTGAAAGAGGTCCTGTGTGACCCTCGCCCCGCGGTTTCTTTACATCACGGCCCAAAAAGCACACGCGAGTCAGGAAAACTGACATCTTTGTTGCCCCGCTCAATGTCCAATAATGACTAATGTTTGCTGACATTAACATCTGACCTTTGGTGTTTTGGTGCACGAGTCAGGGTGTGTGCGCATGTGTGTGCGTGCGCGTGTGTGTGCATGTGTGTGTGTGCTTGTGTCTGACTGTAAGAGTGAACAGGCTTATGCGTTTAGCTGTGCGAATGTGTGCATGTCTATGTATACGCTTGTGAGTGCCTGCTCATGTGTGTTTGTATGTTGTATGTGTATGTGCATGCTCGCGCGCACGTGTGTGTGTGTGTGTGTGTGTGTGTGTGTATGTGCATGCTCGTGTGTGTGTGTGTGTGTGTGTGTGTGTGTGCGTGCCTACCGCTCCTGTAGCGTGGTGGTATAGTATCCACAGCTGTGAGGTAACAGCTCCTATAATCTGTCTCACCGACACTCTGTAACCTGAGTTAAGGCAAGGTCAGGGGTCAGTTATTGAACTTGAATTACACTGAGAGAGAGAGCACCCACCCCCCCCTCTCCTTCTCTCCCTTCTCCCCCGGCAGGTTTGATTGTTTTCTCTCCCACTCTCTCTCTCTCTCTCTCCCAGAGACCTACCCAGTCCCTATGTAATGAGTATTTAATACACACCCTCCCACATGTTTACACTGCGTGTAACAGCATGGGCTGTGTGATCTTGCAACACTCTCAGACGTGTGTGTCTGAGTGTGTTTGTGCATGCATTTGTGTGCGTGCGTGCGTGTGTGTGTGTGTGTGTGTGTGTGTGTGTGTGTGTGTGCGCGTGCGTGTGTGTGTGTGTGTGTGCATGTCTGGGTGTAGATGCTGCAGTGTGTGTGTGTGTGTGTGTGTGTGTGTATGTGTGTGTGTGTGTGTGTGTGTGTGTGTGTGTGTGTGTGTGTGTGTGTGTGTGTGTGTGTGTGTGTGTGAGTGTGTGTGTGTGTGTGTGTGTGTGTGTGTGTGTGTATGAGAAAACGTATGTTTTCTCATGCCAATAAAGCCCTTTGAATTGAATTGAATTGAATGGCGTGTACAATGTACATTGCATGGTGTGTGAATGTGCTCACAGTCAAATCGACACTCAGGATTTTTATTGTGTATACGCGCTCCCTTTCATTCCAACTCCCACCCTGTACTTTCCTCATTTCTGAAGTCTGTAGCCTAAAGGCGAGAACACCTGCCCAGACCCCCCCCCCCCCCATACACACACACACACACACACACACACACACACACACACTGACACACACCCCCAACACCCCCTTTCAATCTGAGATAAGACAATAGCAGCGGTAGAGGTGTTTGGTTACGCGGTGACAGAAAAGAAAGAGACAGCGGGGTGGGGTGGGGGACGAGGGGAGGTGGGAGACGAAACGGTCAAACCTCATCTGTCTCGCCTCCCACAAGAATGCCACAGCGCTCCAGGTGTGAAAAATGTCACAAAATAACATGCGTTTTCTCGTCGGCACACCAGGGGAAGGCTTCTTTTCTTTTTCTCTTTTTGTTTTTCTTTTCTTTTCCTTTTTTTTTGCCTTAAACTCATAATTTGACCTCAACCGTAGTCTCTGGGCCCCCGCTCTCTGCAAGCTGTTAAGTTTTTAACATATCGTTTTCCAGCGCACATGTTCTGTGTTATGTTAGTTACTATGGAGGAATTCGGGGCTGAATGGACAATGAAGTTACTGAACCTTGAGCGAAAGATTATACCTAATCGTAAGCAGAGGAGAGCCACCCGGGTGGGGGACGGGGGGAGTGGGAGGTGTTTGGGTGGGTTGAGTTGGGGCTGGCGGTTTAAAGTTATGCCACGGCGCCCTCTGTTGGCCAACACGTAACTTTTTGTTGCCTGAAAGGCCTTGAAACTCCCCAACATGAAAGCCTCTGTCTTTTTATAGGCTCCAAACCACATCCCTCGGGCCTTTGAAGAGCTCGTATTCGCTAAGTAGTAGTTAGGCCCTGCCAGTTCTTACTCACTGTTTTATAAGTATGAGTGGGAGAGGAGCGCTTTGAACTGCGCCCATTTTGAATCCCTGGGCTGATGGCCTCATAACATACAGTAGTAAGTGCAACCGTGCTCTCATAAATAGCACGGATGCCTTTTGGATGAGCGCTGACTCTGAACGTGTTTCCCCCTCATGCAGGTGGATGAGATGAGAACCCTTTGTCAAAATGTGTATTCTATCTACACAGTAAAATCATCAGAGTTAACTTAACTAAGAGTGAACAGATTTGTACACTCTCAGAGTTGCAAAATGGATATACCGGTATTAACATTGAGGATTTTACTGTTACCGGTCCAGTTAATTCCAAAATGTGGTACAATCTCTGAGTAAGTCAAATGTAGTATGTATCTATTCATTTTAATCTACCTAGCAATTAAAATAAAACATGTGTGGTGGACTGGTGGTGTGCTACACTTTATTTCACATCATGCTTTCCAACACTGAAACACCCTTATGTTCAGATATAGTACCTTATTGAAGCATGAAGTAACAAACCATGTTATGACAATTCCTCCAAGACCTGTGCAACACACTGTTGTAAGACACTGAAGCAACCAAATATGTATTGCACATATCTATAGTAACAACACAGCAGCACAAGACAATCTCTGCCTCAAATTTGGCACAATGGCATCCCAAGGTGCAATAGTAACAGAAAACCACCAGGTGGGGCTAATATATTACTTTTACTCAATGTTGTTAAGAGTTCACACAAAGGACATTGCAGGCAACAGAAACTGTAATAACTAGAAAGTACTGTTCCTGAAGATACTGTGGGATCAGAATGTTGATAGTATTAAGCATTGATAGTTGTAGTGTTAAAGTATTAGCAGTCGAAGAGTTTAGTAGTGTTAAAGGTTTTAAAATAGTTCAAATAATAGTATTAGTATTAGTAGTGTTAAAAGTTTTAAAGGTGTTAAAGGTTTTAAATGTGTTAAAGGTTTAAGGTTTTAAAGGCTTTAAAGGTTCTAAAGTTGTAACATTCTAAATGTTTTAAAGGTTCTGAGAGGCGGTTGCTATGGTCTAACAGTTGGTTGCTATAAGGTCTAATAGGTGGGTGCTAGGGTCTAATATGTGGTTTGCGAAGGTCTAATAGAGGGTTGCTATGGTCTAAGATGTTAATTACTGTTGGAATGTTATTTCTTGTTATAAGTATGAAGGACTAGTTAGGGATCAAAAAACAGGCGGAATAATAAATAGGCCTAGGAATAAGGCTCGCCATGTGATCACCATAGCGATCCCACAATGATTGCTTTAGCGATCCCACAATCAGGCCCCTCTCAACTTTCTCAGTCCCAACTGGGCACTGTAGGCTACCCCAAGGTCCGTCATACAGTATATATTCATATAGTTCAAGATGCCCACAACCGATATAAAGTGAATAGCGGCCAGATAACTGATTCAGAAGAGTGAATAATAAGCTTGTGTATGTGTGCCGCAAGGGGCAGCTTGCGCACCCCATGGGGTGCACACACCACAGTTTGAGATTCCCTGTACTAACGTGTTCAGTAACGGGGTCTCCCCATCTCTAAAGTGCACTGTGCACATAAATAAATGTTCAGGATACCAATTTGATCTAAACAGAAGAGGGAAGTTTACTTTTTAGAGGGAAGTTTACGTTTAGAATATAGAGCAGTGGAGCTGGGAAGTATTCTCACAATGTAGAGAGACACACATACTGTATATACTTGTGCATAAATCTGTGCAGGAAAACAATATTACAGTACCCAGAGTACATCCTCAGTACTTGCAATAGCTCAGATTCTTCCTCACCTGCAATCAAATGCTTGTCCAGTGCATTGGCAGAAGCTTCATAAGTGTCCAGAGTTTTTTCTGTGCAACACTAACCAAATACATCAGTGGAGCTGGGAAGTAGGTAAGGTTCCTGCAACAGTTCACAAAAGACAGACAAGCTGGTGATTTTGTATGCACTTCATTCAATTAGGGACATGGTTGAAAAGTGTAGCTTTAATCAATCCTCACTTAATGACAGAGCCCCAGGTGCATAAATAAAAGAGTTTTGTCAACACAAACTAGTTTTTACCGTTGGCAACCACAGGGTGGCAGGCTGGGCATACAGTACCTGAATACAGACAAACAGTGTATTTTATGAACTAGAAGCTTCGGGACCGGCCAACTCTGGAACGATGTAAATAGGGAATGAATGCTCCGCCCTTTAATGCAAACTCCATTATACCTGTTGTCATAGGACCTGTTTTGACCATCTGTTTGCCTGTGTCCATTTATGCCCATTATACTAGTAAGACACCTCAGGGCGACATGCGACCTAAGGGCGAGGTAGCGCCAATTCTTGGCCATCTGGCCAGTGATGTATATCGGACCAGTTACCCATAAATGGAGATGCATGATAGTCAACAATGTGATGTCAGAACATACCCATATATGGGCATTACCAAATATGGGAATTCCCAGATATGCGCTTAATATTAATATTATCAGGACAGGGATCTCCATATATGGACATAAAATGGAAAAGGACCTAACTAATTTGCAAGTGTGACTCGTGTTGACATCAGCGATCTCCATATATGGGCATAAAAGGGACATCAAGCCAGAGCGTGATGTCAGAGCGGCAAACCCATTCTGTTAAGAGTAATTCCTCTGACATCACAGTGACATCATAGCATGATGTCAGAGCGACAAACCCATAGAACCATAGACAAACCCATAGAACCACAGACAAACCCATAGAACCAAAGTGTCAGGCGTGACATACATACAGACAGACAGACAGACAGACAGACAGACAGAGATACACGGACAAGATGTGCCACATGATTGCAATTATGTGGCACATCAGTCGCAATTATGTTTACCACCAGTGATAGAATATGACCTAGATGGTTTTTTGATAATAAAAAGTGAACTGACCTACTGAGAAATGTTGAGTTGATAATATTTTTGATTACACCGGTCCAGCACTAGTACCATTACTATTAGGCCTAATGTCACGCAGCCCCTATCAGCTTGCACCCCATGGGATGCAGTGCACGCACCGCAGTTTGAGAATCCGTGTAGGCCTACTATCGTGTTCAGTAACAACAGTGGTCCCCCCATCTCTTCAGTTCTTAAGTGCACATAATAAATAAATAAATGTTCAGGTCAGGATACCGAAGGGATTACTATCAGAATGTAGAGCTTTAATGTAAAGAAATGTAATAATAATAATAATAATAATCTTTAAACAAAATAATATCACTTTATGAATGTGTTTCTGACACAACATGGTTTGGCAGAGACCGTAATTCACACCTGCGTGACAGTATGCTAAGTGGGCTGCTCAGAGGAACTTTGAATTGGCATCGATCATGAAAGCTCCAGAAGGCAGTCGTTTGAGCGCACCTGCTCCTCATCATGTCCAGGGCGCACAGTTAGAGCCTGCCACATTGAGCCATATCCTCTCCTGTCTTTTATCATTTAACCCACGCTCTAACACACATGCACAACACACACACACACACACACACGCAGGCACACAAACACACACACACGCACACACACACACACACACACACACACACACACACACACACACACACGTTTACTGGTATTACTAGACAGAAATCAACATTTTAGGACGATTTAACTGATGTGAGTAGCTGCCCGAACCTCTTGCGGTTAACAATTGCACACAAAAGAAAATACCTATATACTGTATGTATGTATGCATGCATGTATACACACACACACACACACACACACACACACACACACACACACACACACACACACACACACACACACACACACACACACACACACACACACACACACACACATATATCATTTTTGTTAACCACAAGATGTTCCCTTTTCTGCCCATACATGGAGCTGACTTATTTGTTTGTGCCTGATGCCATGACACACACTCCATATTTGGCCGTAGCTGCCATTGGAAACTCCTTTTACGGCGCACAACTAACTAAGTATAAATCAGGCATAACCCCTAAACCAAACCTCTAATGTCTAATGCCAACCCCAACCTGAATCTTTTCCTAAAGCCAACTCCCCAAATCTTTTTTAACCATAAAAACAGCCATTTCTTCTTATGTGAGGACCAGAAAAATGGTGCCTCTCAATGAGAACAAGCACAGTAAGGTTTTGAAGTGTCCAGGGTTAAATTAACACTCAGGATGTGGGTGTGTAGACAGAGGGCCCTGGCCCCACTCAGCTCATTCAATAAGTGCCTCGTAAATTTTCGCCATCATTTCTGTCTCATATATTTCTGATCTGTCTAGTCCTTTCAAAAAGAGACATAACACAATTTAGTCGTTTGGCGGACGGGCGGCATAATTCTAAAGGCATAACGCTAGTGATTCTCTGAGTGGAGATAATGGGAAATGCTCACTGTGAGTGCTTTGAGATTGACATGGCAATTCGTTTTCGAGGAAGAAGATGAAACTCGTCAAGGAGGAGGAGGAGGGACGAAATGGGAATAAAGTTAAGAGAAATGTGAGTCAGTCAACGAGGAGCGGTGACCTCACAGTGTAAACAACTTTTGTTTCTCCAGCTTACAAGACAAATCAGCGGCGGAACGGTTTCCTGAAGAAGTTATTGTACTTGGCAAGTAAAGTCAATAAAGTCATTCCCAAAATGGATCTCTGATTCATCGGGAAATATTGTCTCTCTGAACATTGTTTTGACCAGGAAAATGTTACATTTTCAATATTTTTTTTTCTCTCTCTCTCCCTCTCTCTGTCTCGCACTCTCCCACTCTTGCCATGTCTGTTCTGTTCGTTCGGCCTTCTTCCCTCTTGCTTCCTCAATCCCTCCCTCAATCTCTCTACCACTTCCTCTCCATCCTATCCTCACTATCCCCTCCGCTTTCCCCCCCTCCCTCCCTCCCTCCATCTCTCTCCCCCCTGTTTCTCTTTCCATTAGCTGTCATTCAACTGCCTATACAAAGACTGGTCCCCCTCTCAATGCTTATCACAGGCAGCAGGCATGCACTCACACAAGCTCCATTTGAGATGGACATGAAAGCTGTCAGAATTTGACTGGTTGGACTGGAAGTTTGACATGTCCGCCGGTCAGCTACGGCCTGCAGACATACACAGAGACAGACGAGGTAGGAGGAATTTGTCTAAGAGTCTGTAGTACTCTGTTGGGTACAGTAATGTCAGACAAAATTGTGTGCGGCACAAAGCCAAGCCAGAGGGCTCCTTTTTTAATCTGTTCTTTTAACTGCAAAGTAAAACTCCAAAAATAAACAGAAACTGAAAGAAAACGAAATACCTAAAGGCCTGCTGTGATGCATTATTCACTCACAGAACTTTGAAGAACTTTGGACAGAAAATAAATGACAGGCCTTAAAGGCACTGGTGTGGGACATTATGGGGACATGTCATTAATGTCATTGACATGGGCTGAAACACCCTTTCTCTCTCTCAAATCAAATCAAATCAGATCAGATAAGATCAGATCAAGGATCGGAGACCCTTAGAGAAAGATGAGTAAGATGTGTATGAATAGAGAACTAGATCATACTTTCCATTTGGTGACAAGAAACTTGCTTAAATATGATCCTAACAGTGACTCCAAGTAAAATATTTTGCACAGTGCCTGCTTGGGTTTAGCAGATTGTTGGCAATGGAGTTCAATACATGTTGTAAAGGGTCATTCCCACCGTGCAAGATGAAGATAAAGATACAAAATATAGTTCTCAATTGAAGTGGATGGTATAGTGTCCACACTGGACACTACCATCCACTCCCATCCACTTCAATTGAGAAAGATATTTTTTTTATCTTTAACTTTATCTTGCCCGGAATGACCCTTTAAAGGGATATTCCACTTTCAAAAAAACTCTTGCCTTGCATGAGTCTGCCTACCAGTACCCAGGCTCAGGGCCTCTCCACATACACACCCATTGTAAATTCAAACTCCATTTTAACCATGATAGATTCATTGAAAACTTCCATTATTTTTTCTGGTGACTCATACTACCCTCCTAATACGTAAGCAGGCCGTGTTTTTTCGATAATATTTTTATTTTATTTTTAAATAATTTTATTTTGTATTAAAATGTTCTCATTTTCCCAAAGAATTATTCAAAATGTCAATTTGTGTTTTCAGATATTTAACCACTTGAACCGTCGATACTTAATAAACTTGACCTTTCACTCTGTACTTAGTCTGCTCTTTTTCCCCTCTACACCAAAGCTTTTTGCCGAAAATAGCCGATCTGACCTTGTAGATCTGCTATTTTTGGCTCTCAGAATATGGACGCTAGAAAAACACTTTTTGGAATATCCCTTTAAGCATGATTCCTTTCCCTGTTTTCCAGATAATCACCTTACACTTACAGCATTTAAGTTACAAAACCTTTTTAATTTCAAGGACCTCCATTCTGAGATGCATGATAATCTTTCTTATTGTTGGACATGATTTGGGCCAATTATGGAGTTACAATGGGTGTGTATGTGGAGAGGCCCTGAGCCTGGAGGGGCAGATAACATTTACATCAAATATCGAAATATTGAAAGAAGTAAATTAAAAACTGTTCAGGGTGTTCATAAAAGCCTGATTAGATGATAAAGTGACCAAACTTTTTTTTTTTTAAGTGGAATAGCCTATCCCTTTAAGCATGATTCCTTTCCCTGTTTTCTCCAGATAATCAGCTTACAGCATTTAAGTTACAAAACCTTTTTTATTTCAAGGACCTCCATTCTGAGATGCATAATAATCTTTCTTATTGTTGGACATGATTTGGGCCAATTATGGCAATTCATTCATTCATTCATTCATGAAGCCTATATAGATAGGGCTATGGGGATAAATAACAATGAAAGTCCATGTTGAAAATACTGACCCCGACCACCCTTGTTGTAGTTTCACAATGCAGTACCACAGTAGTAATGCATTCAACAATGCGTCTGACTGCCCCCACTTTGGCCAACCAGACCAGCCCTTTTTTCTCACCCTTTCCCACCTGTGTATCAATCCGTTTCAGGGGGGTCATCGCCGTGCTTGATAGTAGTGGTGGACATTTCTGTCAAATGAGAAGACAATAATAATATTACCAGAAACACATGAAGAGATAGCCCTGAATGACCATAGCCTACTAACAGGTCTGTAACATTGAGAGTGTACAAATGGCCAATTTGGTGTTATGGGGGACCTTGCAAATAAAACATTTGAGAACAAACCACTAGTAGGCCTACTAGTTGGACTCGCGTTGAACTCACCTAATGTGCCATACAGTGTCATAGTAAATCAGTGTCATACATATTCTGAAGAAAACCTGGAGACTGACATTCAGTAGATTTAGCCTACTTAACTTATGATGAAAATAAGAACGCTATAGGCCTAATGGTGTGCTTGCCCCGGAGACATTTGTCCGTGTACATACGGACATATTGATGACCCCTGATTTCCGTTTCCACGGGTCTCTCGATAATATTTACCTCGGCCGCTGGGGGGCGCCGGTCGCCAGCGAGGATCCATACCCCTGTCCATGCCCGCATTGAGTGAGTCAGTGTGTGTTTGTATCAAAACGTGAAGACAGCCAGCCGCTCCGTTCAGTTCAGCTCACTCCATTCAAGACCTCCACTGCCTCTGCTCTCCACTCTGGCTGCGTCGCGGAGCCCCGAGCCGCATGTCGCTTCTTTCAGCGCGTCTGGAGAGCTCCAACAACACCGAGAGAGAGAGGGCATGAGACACTGACTGGCTACACGCTTAACCGGTTAGTGTGTGTGTCTTTTTTTTAAAGAGAGAAAACAAACAGCAACAACTCATTTATTATAGACACCTTGGAAAGGGGATATACACTGACTGAGAGGAGAAGGAACAGAGGAAGACATTGACCGCCGTTCAGACTCACAGTAGATGAGCCAATGGCAGGAGCGCAGCCCGGAGTTCACGCACTGCAGCTGAAGCCCGTGTCCGTCCCGGAGAGCCTGAGCAAGGGCAACAAATTCATGAAATGGGATGATGTGAGTACAATGTTAGCATGGTGTGTGTGATGATTAACGTTATAAAAACAGACCAAGAGACCCAATATAGGCTACGGATTTGCGGCATGCTTTCTTTCTTTCTACTCCCCAGGCAGAGCCAAGCCGACACAATGCATTATTACACAACCTGCTCCTCATGCTGCTATTATAACGTTTGTCCCACGCCATGTCAGCGAGGGGGCATGCTCACAATAATTGAATTGAATTGAAAAAGAAAAAAATATAGGCTATATAATTTAAGAAAGTCAAACAAAAGAAACGAGTTCCTCCTGTTTACAAGTGTTTTTGTTTACGTGTTCTGTCTTGCGCGCAGTGTGTGCCCATGCAGTGCAGTGCCCTGCACGCTTGCGTTAATAGAGAGCAGCTCATTGAATCAAATCAAATATTTAAATGTGGGTTGTGTTTGTCTTTCCCCTTCCTTCCCTCTTCTGGGAACAGGTTCAATCAATTGGCCGTAATTAAGTAAAAACGCAACACAGGAATCCTTTAATGGCTCTGAAGCAGAGTTGAATAATAATAACGCCTGTGCCTTTATTGTGACCATCAGTCTCCACTCCTGGCAGCCTGCAGCCAGACATGACCTTGATTAAAATTGATTGCTCACTGCTGTTGGGTAGGCTTATTATTATCGGGCTATTAAGATACATATGACCACAGCTGCAAAGCACCTCTGCACACTATTAGGCTATTATTATACACTATTTTTGAATGACTGTGCACCGCCTTCCCCATCCTTGACTCATGTATTGTGAACAGTATGGGATCATTATTGTGATTCTCTGCCAATCGCTGCCTTTGTGAAAATCAAGGTGCTCTCTCTCATTTCTGTGAAACAAAGACCACTTCTGTGGCCACCTGTTCTTCACCTTGATTGAGCTGTGCTGTGCTGTTATTTGAAACACAAGCCAGGGGGGAGTAGACAGATGATGATGCAGATATACTGTAGGTCTACAATTATTTAACCACAAGTGTGATCTCTCTCTCTCTCTCTCTCTCTCTCTCTCTCTCTCTCTCTCTCTCTCTTTCTCTCATTTGGTTCCATTTGTACACTCTCAGAGTTTAATTAACACTGATTTTGCTATATAAATTGGGGTCCCAGAGATAGAAATGCCATTAAATGGGGGTCCGTAGCCTAATGCTATGGTTGAGAACCACTGGGTTAATGTAGCACACATTGTAAAGCACTTGGTAAAAGCTGCGATATCAGTGCAGACGATTTACAATATATTAGGCCTTGATGTTGAGCCATGAGGACAACCCTCGAAGCCAAGCTTTTATCATTAAATTAAATTTCATGCTGCTGAAATGGACGCTGGATTTATATAGGCTATATATAATATGTGGGACAGAACACTGTTTTTGTATTCAAGTTGTTATGAAACAACGATAATGTTCACGGTAGTGCGCAGGTGGTCTTATTTTGGTTGCCGCAGATGGCACAGAACATGGCACAGATGTGAGTGGGCATGATACCAAATGCACACAAGCATTCACACGTACACACACACACACGCACGCACGCTTATGCATACACTATACATTACTCATCTATCTTTCATGACAGTGAGAGATCGAGAGATCTTGAGTACTTAAGTAGTAATTACAACAACCAAGCAATATACTGTATGTGTGAAGGGGGGGGGGGGGTGAGGTGTGTGTTTCCCTTCCGTGTGCAGTGATCCATCAGTGTTTGTGCAGCTCTCTCGTGTGGGTGTGGGCCTATCTCTGGACCCCAACCAGACCTTTCCTGCCTGCCATGACACACACACACACACACACACACACACACACACACACACACACACACACACACACACACACACACACACACACACACACACACTGATACTTTCTCTCTGTTTTATTTCTCATACAGTCCTTCCTTCCTTCTTTCCTCTTCCTATGAATCCATGGAAAGAACTGGAGGGAGAGAGAGAGAGGGGGGGAGGGGGGGGCACACAGAATACAGAAACAGAATAACAGTCACAGAGAGATTGTGGTTGAATGACGTTGTTTTCCTACCCGTCGTCATAGTTTTCTATCTTGCTCAAATGTAAGTGTCAGACCAGTACCCATGTACACACAAGTGAAATCCTCATGTGTTAATGTAACTCTTGAGAGTGTACAAATGTAACCAAATGAACCTGTAAAGCCTGTTGGTTCTTAAAGTGCGGTCCGTGGACCCACAGGGGTTCCACAAGGGTTCCCCAGCGAAATGACTTACGGTAATATAGCATCACAATCATTTTAGCCACTTTAATTTTGCACTTTTGCAATTAAAAAATAGCAGATCTACAAGCTTGTAGATCAAACATTTAGATGAAAAAGTTTGAGAACCACTGCTGTAAGGGTCATTTGCATGGACTCAGAGTTACACATCTATAAATGAACCCTCAGGATTTACCGTGTATGTTACTGCTAGTCTGGATTGTGGATAGAAGGTGCAAAACAGATCATTGTGTTCATACAACCTCTGATTTCGATTTGATAAAGCGCGTGCGCTGATTTTGATTAGATAATTATATCCGCTTAATTGGACAAGTATAAGTTCACACGTCGGAGGAATTTGACTTAATTGGAGGAATGCTCACTCAGAATAAATTAGACATGAGTCATGAGGTTGTAAGCGTGATAGAAATGTACAAGAATGAAAATAAGACTTTAAAATAAAGGAGGGGCAGTGTAGTGTTTTCATTAACACTGTGCTCCACCACAGTGGATTCCAACAATCTCTGTGGTGTTGGGCAGTGATTTTATCACCGTGCCACCTGAGCACCTGGGGATTTTTACTTGTTTAGACTGCATACGTAACAGTCAGTTTATTTTTTTTATTATATTTCCTTATGACATCTTTTTAATAATCTTAACATAGGCCAGTCAATATTTCAAGCTTTTTTTTAATATACGCATATATATTTTTTTCTTCAGGCGCTTAATTTGCGTGTTTAAATCATCATTTGTTTGTTTCACCCTTCAGTGTTCAATTTGAACTTCTACCACATTTGTGGTCACATGTTCAGATACTGGATTCTGATTGGCTTAAAACAGTGGCAAATCAGTCAACAACCTTGAGTTGGCTCATGGACCCTGCCCACTGAAACAATTAATGATTGTAACTAAATAAACTTACAAGTTACAACTGTGTTTTCTTTCATTTATATGGTAGAAGTGGTAGAAAAGCAATTTACCATTCGAGGGTCGTGGGTTGTTCCTCGCCTCGTGCCACAACCCTGAAACAGTGGTAAATCAGCCAACAACCCACTCCCTCTCATGGTAAATGGCTTGCTTTTCTACCACTTATGAGTTTTTGCGCTCTGGACGGGTGCACAGTAATATTTGACTGTTTACACAGTTTATTGTTGGTGTGACATTTATAGCCTGTCTGCATAACCGAAGCTCTAAAGTAGTCCAGAACAAATGCAGGCAAAGAGGTTTATGGTTAAGTGATTTTCATGATTTATGAAGTTGCCTCTCCAAATTATCATTTGTTTATTTTACCCATCCATGTGAAACTTGAACTTGGGCTGACTGCCACTTTTATTTTCTACCATGTTTTTGCGGCCTGGTATGAGTGGTGGCAACGGCTGCCGTGACACTTCTCTTCAGCTGCTTCTCTGTTTGGTCTTTATATGAAATAGTATTTAAACAACACATTCTTTCCATTGTTCAAAGGTATAGTACCATGTTATGTTTAAAGTTAACATTAAAAAAAAACATTTCCCCATGGGAATGTTTTCGGTCTGTGACACCCGTGCGCACCCATGATGACTTGTCTTTGTTCTACTGGATCTGGTTCTACTCTTCTCCACTTGTCCCTCCCAAACATTTTAGTCTTTTTTTCTTTTTGTTGATGAAATCGTCAATATATTTAGTCTTCGTTTTTGTTCTGGCCCTCTTACAGATGTTGTCCAAAAATCATGCAGATCGGTACACAGTATCTCTGTAGCCGTTAAATGGAACGGGTATTTCTTACATTGATGCTCCTACATATTAGCATGCAAGCACCAGTTAAAGTTACTTTCCATCCCTCATATACTGTATGCACAGTGCACATCCCATAACCCACACACTGCACATCATTTTGGAGCTCATATCTTTGAACGGGTAAGGCCTATTATAACAAAAGAAACTAAACAAGTATACCAATTTAAAACTAGGAGAATCATTTTGGCGGTGCACAGCACTGGTGGTTCCGGTCAGTGATTCCGGCCACCTGATGACTGCAAAATGACTTAAAAATTACAAAATGTTGGGGCGTCCGGTGGCCTGGTCAAGGCGCATACCACATGGGCACCGCCACATGGGCATGGTTGCCGCGGCGTCAACGGTTTGGTTCCTGATCCGGGCGGCCTTTGCCGCATGTCACTCCCCATCTCTCTCTCTCCCCGTTTGCTGTCAGTCTACTGTTGTATACTATCAATAAAGGCATAAAAGCCAAAAGAAACGAATGTAGACTTGATCCCAGGCTAGTGCATTCATCTCACAAGTTGTTGTTTGGTCCTATACGGCGGTACAGCTTTTCGTGCCAAGGACCCACAAAATCATATGTACAGTTTTTAGCCGTGGACCCCCATCTGAACATGTTTTGTGCCAGGGACCCCTAGAAGAGGAGATTTGTGTTAAACAAAATCCGAAATTATTCAAAATGAGCAGATGTACGAGCTTGCGCTGTGAGCTTGTAGATCTTCTATTTTAAAATAGCTGACGTCAGGATTCCTTGTTCACTGGCTTTATAGTATTTTTTACCTTGCACGTCTGGTTACATTTGGTAATGTGAGTCACACACCTGATAAAAGACAATTGATATTAAATATTGATGATGATAGTTAAATAAAATATTGTAATTGCGATGCATATGTATGTGACTTTATTATGGTCAGGAGATAGTCAGCCCGAGGGTGTTTTAATATGTTCTAATGTGGCCCCCTTTGAAAACAGTTTGGACACCCCTGCTATAAGGCCTACTTTTGCCCGGGACCCGCTGAAACCCTCCTAAGGACCCCCACTTTAAGAACCAATGTTACAGAACTGTAGGAAAAGGATCCATCCCAGAGTGGTGGAAATGACGTATGTCATGGAGAAGATATAGTTACAGCAGTGAGAGGCAGTGCTGCATTTAGCATTGGCAAGTAGCCAGCCTCAGTCTGTCTGCAAATGCTGGAGAAATACTATAGCCTGATATGAACCCTTCACACACTGACTGAAGAAGACCTATATTATTTCGAAATGTAAAAAAAAAAAAAGGTTATTGCATCGGCTACGAGCTAGGCAATCTCTTTTCTTTGCAACAGTTACAAATCTCCCGTGGTCAGCAGCACCTCCTCACTTCTGGTGTGCGCTTCTGTTTAATTGCTTGATCTTTAACTATTTTAGCTAAGCTAGGCTATAATCATCTTTTCTGCTCTTTCCATCAAATCACATACCTTTGAAAATTCATAGAATAATATCCAGAGATTATTTAAATCCTCTGTGTTTTTAAAAGACCCCTTCTAGTGTCGGAAAATATCAGACAGACACGAATCTCCATTCTCCAGTGTAAAGATAGAGAGCCAGTAGATTCAGATTTCTTTATTCAGATTTCTTTATTAACCATTGTGTAATACACATAGGAATTTGCTTTGGCATACTACATTTTTGCATTCAAATCAATTTTTTCACATATAACATAAACAAAAACAAAAAACAGACAAACACCAAAACACAGACAGAACGCAACACGTAGTCACCACAGCAGCCATGGGCGGCGCTATCTTGGAGAACCTGCGCAACAATTCAGGGCGATCAAGCGACCGCCTTCCTTGAAGAGCAGATTCAGTATCACCCGAAGTCAGCACAAAGCAGAGACATTTTTACCCATAGCCTATTTTTTGGTCTAGTTCAGATGACTTGACTTCTGGCTTCACAGACCGCAGACACTGTGCTTCCTTGCCTAAATAAGGATTTGACGAACGCTCGCCGTGGCAGAGTGGACGGCGCGTCGAATGACGAACGCGCTGTGGCGCTCGTCATAGGCAGTAAAAGAGTTAACAGTGCATAACCTTGCCATGGCTCCTTCTCTTTTCAGGAATCTTACATTTGATGTTCTGAATGCCATTAATGATCTCAAAGTGTGTAGTTGCCCTGGCTTCCATGGCATAGAAAGCACATTTCTTAAACTAGCTTAACACTTTCTTCGATGATGGTGAATGCTAACCTGGTGAAATGCTAACCTGCCGACGCTGGTGAATGCTAACCTGGTGAATGTTAACCTGGTGAGAGCTACTATGCCTAAACCTAACCCAAACCCTAACTCTAACCTCAGTAAACCTAACCCTAAAACCTAACCTAACTTAGTTGAACTAATGTTGGGACGTCGAAATATCGAGATTTTACACTTATGAAATACCGTCCATCTGGAAGTGTTCATGAATCACTCCTCTGCACAAAGCGGGCAGTGCACTGGATAACTACAGACCAATTTCAATTATCTGTTTGTAACCCAGGTTTCTGTATCAATGATGTAAATGTATTGGTGTCACTGCTGTATGTGAATTCCTGTAGGTGGGGATTCCAGTCACAGCAATCAGCATTCACTGACGCAAGCTTTGCGAGTGCACAGACTTTGGGAAAGACGTGCTGTGATTGGCCAGTAGTCACCTTGAGTGGCAGTTGGGGAAAAAGCAGTCCCCACAACAAGATTTACGATGCTGTGCCTAACGGTACATAACTCGGACGGCGCTGCCGCTGAGTCGGCTCAAGCGAACTTCGCAATGCTTGGCCCGGTGACTCACTCATTTTGGCTCGTTTGGCGGGGCCTCGCGTGGCTCAAGTTCGCTTGAGACAGCGCACCTCCATCTCGGTCAAATAATATGCTTTTTATCGTCTGAAAAAATAGTCTGTGGTTGTTGGAAATAAAGTGGCAGCTGTGGGTTTCGATCCCAGGATGTGGTTTGGGAGTCTAATGATTAGTGAGGCAAGTCACTGACCAGCAGCAAGTATAAGCAGTGTCAGCCTGCAGTAGTGAGTGAGGTGAATGCTGGTTCACATCACACATGAGCTGCTGCAGAGCTCTCCATTCTGATAGTCTCCTGTTAGTACTTTTAATCGGTTCAGTATTTAGTTCACTTTAACACTCATAACATTTAGTAGTATGACGAAGCAGACTAGAGCATCAACTTACCAAAAAACATGGATATATGGATAACGTATATAAATATTTACAGCTCTTGGTGGCCAAGTCTAGAATCCTTTACAAGTGCTACAAAGCATCATTAGAGTGCAAAACTAAGATAAACGGAGGCCAAATTACTCTTTTTAGAACCCCTCAGGTGATGGTTAATGGTACACTTAGCAAGTAATAAATTATCTGAGAAACTAAGAGCGTCGGCTCGCTAATACCTCCCCGAGCCACAAGCTGCTGCCAAATTTCTTAATGTCGACCTCTAATCCTTTGTAATGATCAAAAGTCAATAAAACCCATGAGCAGTGATCCCTGCGGTATCGCTTTAAAAACACATTCATGCGTAATCTGCAACGTGATATAGCAATCCATGCTAAGCCTTCATAATGGCATAATGGGGAGAAGACGACAGCCTCCACGTGACCTCCCCCTGCAGGTAACAAGAAAATCTTGTGAAACAAATGTCGCCACCCACCCAATTATCAAGGATACACGAAAGAAGAAGAAGAAAGTGTTTGCTGTGCTTGGCCATAGGAGAGACTGCTCCCTCACATCATTATCTAGATCCATCCCTCTCTTTCTCTACTTTTTCCTCTCTCTCTCTCTCTCTCTCTCGTTCTCTCTTTCCAGATATAAGGGGCCTAGTCCATCAATCCATTTGTCATGGCCACTGGAGGAATGGTAGCCGTGGTTTTTGGGAAGTAGAATAGACTCATTATAATTGCCATCATCTACGTTATCATTATCATTTTATGAAGTTATCCAAGAGCAATTTACATCATTATGAGGGATGGAGGGCAAGGCGTTCCTCTTCCATTTGTAACATTAGCAGAGCCACAAGTTAGGGTCTGCGGCGCATCGTACACACACACACACACACACACACACACACACACACACACACACACACACACACACACACACACACACACACACACACACACACACACACACACACACACACACATCTCTGATGCAGTGCATCAGTGCAGAGATCAAGATAGAGTATCGGGAGAGAGTGATGGCTGTGTTGACCCACAATGTCCACGGTTCATAATAATAAAGAAAAGAATAGGGGTTCAGCTACAGTACACTGTTAGCTAACAGACAGTGCTGCATGCGTCCAACCATTTGTGAGCTGTGGCTGTTACTGTCCAATCAAGCCTGTACGTGCGGGTTAATCATGCCAACGTAATCTGAAGCGATTCCTCTCCCGCCTGTAATAGACTTCGCGGGTACGGCGCGTTGCCATGGCAAACGCCGCTCTATCAAAACGACCCTCTGATGCCCCGACTGTCCGTTTCCAGGCATCAAACACATCAGCCGTTTTACGCCTCTCTGCTCCCCCTTTTCATTTTCTTTCTTTTTTTTTCTCCCTTCAACTCTCTCTCTCTCTCTCTCGCTCTCATTTATATTGTGTCAGTTCTGGCCTCTCACTGGCTGGGGCTTCTTCAAGCCACAGAAATCAATAGCAGTCCATCAAAGAGCAGGTGCAGCGGGTTCCCACCACGAGCCTCTGATTGGCTCATTAAAGTACGAGATGATTCTCGAGAGCGCGGCTCAGAATCGCAGAATCTCGGCCGCTTTTGTTTGCAGAGTATCGGGTTCAAACAAGGTATCCGTGGTTGCGCCTGCAGATACTCCTCAAAAACCCTGAGACCCAAAGACCCTGAGAGACCCACGAAAACGACAAAAAGGCGGAGAGCGGTTGCACTTCCAGCAAACGTACACCACAGGGACTGTTGCTTTCTTTTCTTTGTTCTTTGTCATACCATGTACAGTACAGTCTCAGTCAGTATGACTGCCAGCAGCATGCTGGCTTGGTGGTCATAGCCGCGAATCTCCAGCAAACTAAGGCTGCGGCGATCATTGATATAGATAATTAGTATAGCGATTATTCTTTTTCTTTTTGTTATTTTTTGGGCCTTTTCTGAGCATTTATTGTATTAGTGGAGAGCGAGACAGGAAATAGAGAAAGAGCAGAGGAGTGACATGCAGCAAATGGCCTGTCAGGCAGTAGAGCCCATGTGGTATGCCTAAATCTCTCAGCTATTGGGTAGCTATTTTTCTATCAATTACGTTTTCCGCATCCCAACAGCCAACCCCAGGCCAGAACAGCACACCACTCTATGTTACATATAAGATCTTATATGTAACATATATTTATTTATTCACTCCTTGACTATACTGTAATTCCCTTTATTCTTGCCTCTCCAAAAAATCTGTTCACCGCCTGCAGCTAGTTCAAAATGTGGCTGCACGGCTTTTAACTGGCTCCAGAAAATTTGATGATATAACACCCATTTTAGCTTCCCTGAACTGGTTGCCTATTTCCTTTAGAATTGATTTAACATTTTCACTTATCACTTAACTCAGTTAGCGCCGGGCGACTTTACGAGCGACTAGTTCACTATGGCGTTTGGTGCCGAGCGACTCGGAGCGACTTTTATATAAAAGCATTGTTTAAGATTTTAATATGTGTTTATAGACGGAGCGAAATGGTTAGCTTACCTCAGCTAATGTCCACACGTAAACCGTGAAAAAAAAGGATACGATTATGACGTCACCTTTAAACCAGGGCTTCCTGTTGACAACAGGCCTCTGCTAGCGTTAGCCTCAATGCAACCATCCGACCCTCACGTAGCTTCACTAGGTCGGATTTTGATTCTGAAACTTTCTGTGTGGCATCTATATACGTCCCGATGCCCATACCAATGGTGGTTTGAGACGATCAAGCACGAATTGAACAGTATTGAGCTGAAATGGTGACCGGCGGCCCGTCCATGTTAAGTCAATGAGGACCAAGTCAGCGTCTCATCCTGTTATGTGGATTTAAACAGGCTTAACATGGGACCATGTCAGTGTATGGTGTATGGTGGTCTCTAGTGGTCATCTGGTGGTATGGTATGATGAACGTGCATTCGTTAAGGTGGTCTGGTTAAGGTGGTCTGGGGGGATACAAAATAGCTATTTCCTGGCGTTATAAGCGCACATTCATATTCATATTTTGGAAATCTGGCCCTGTATGAGTTAAGGCCTTGGACCGTCCTACATGTCGGACTTACTTGACCCTTATGTGCTATCCCATGAACTGAGATCCTCAGGCAAAGGATCTATTACATTTTATTTTTTACTTTTATTTTGTGATGTGTTGTAGCAGTTTTTGCATTGTTGATTCTTCTTTGTATTGTTGCTTCTTCTGTTAAGCACTTTGTGACTTAGTTTGTTCTTAAAAAGTGCTATACAAATAAAGACAAGTGTCCAGGGGCACCTGGTCCAAGCGCACACCACATAGGCATTGCCACATAGGCATTGATGCCTGACGGCGTCGCCGGTTCGATTCCCGATCCGGACGACCATTGCCATTACTGTCTAGTACAGCAGCAATATTGGAATTTACCAATGATACTAATGAAGGCTCTGTTCCATTCTGGTCAAACAGAGTCAGGGTGCCGATATAGTGCATGCTGGCTCACTGGAAACACTCATCATGCTACACCAGTCTTAACTCTTTCCCAGTCTCCGCTAAAATGGCTTGTCCTCAGATTAGCCGGGAATTTTTATTATTGTATTATGATCTAGAGTGCATTCATTCATTCAGGCCATCAGCACAGATACACATTCCACGTGTCTGTTTTTGTTTTGTTTTTGTCAGCTAATGTTTACTCACCAGTGAATAGTCTCGCTTCCCATTGAGATATAGTGGGCATTTGGCGGAGGCTTCTCCCCCCCGGGATGCTTCGCGTGCGCGTTTCGTGCACGTCAATGTGGACACAATCAATGATCTCCGTATGAACTGTAAATCCATGCATTTTCGTTGCGATCCGCTCCGTCAGTGTTGCTAAGCTAAAGGCTACGTCCAGACAGTAACTCATGGAGAAAAACACGCCCATCCCCCGCTCAGCGTCCCCCCCGCCTCCTCGCACGCAGATGGGGTGTGCCGATATGTTGGGTAAGCCGATCTGGTGATATAAATGGTGTGCCGATATTTTTTTTTTATCATTATCATTTATTTCGTTTTTAATCACCTAGTGCGTATATGTACGATCATGCTGCGCCAGTCTTGCGCAATAATGCGTATATGTGCGTTCAGGCTGAGAAGTTGGTGTCCAGGTACCCTCATGGTAACTTGAGGCGGTTCCAAATGGCCCCTTACGGGTGTGTAACAGGTGCATTTGGTTCCATTTGTACACGTCCTTGTTTGAGAGCCGCTGTGCGACACTAAATATAACGGAGCCTTCAGTAGTATAATTGGTAAGAATTGTGAAGGAAGTCTTTCCAATATGGCAGCTGTGCATACTGCATAGAGCCTATAGTCCAGCATGCAACTAGGGGATAAGCGATATCATCGTTTATCGTGATAAAAAACACTCACGATAATCGTATCGTGGAGATTTAATTTATCGTGATATCGTCCTCCGTCATGCACTGGGATCAATTCACCTTTTATTTGCTGAGCTGCATATCCGGTACCATTTATTGGTAAAAGGTACTTATAATATACGCACTTTTCACTCTATCAAATGTCTTTGCCAAAAAATAGCCGATCTACAAGCTCACAACGAGGCCGCGATGCGACGCGTTGTGAGCTTGTAGATCTGCAATTTGTTGGCAAATGTTCAGCCCCAGGATAATGGATTTTTATTATCGTGATAATATCGTAAGTCGTGATTTCTTTTGTCACAATAATCGTGATATATGACATTTTCATATGGTCCCATCCCTACATGCAACAGTCAACGTGTGAGACGTAGCAGTGGATCATTAGCCCCATGTGTGCACGCTGCTCCCATAGGGCGAAACCATTAGGGAGGCGGATCACGGAGACACTTTGAAGATGTCCACTCCTCACTGTGTCCAGTGGGTGTGTCTGTCCCTGTGATCTGTCGGCCATGGCTGAAGGCTGGCAGACAATGAGCTACTGTTCAGCTGAACCCTGGCCATTACGGACACCCAGGAGGGGGGAAAAAAGGAAAGCCTCGTTCTTTTTATAGAAACATCCAATAATATCTGCCGTTGCCATGTGTGCCTCAGGGTCGGAGCCTGTGTGCGTGTGTTGTGTGTGTGTGTGTGTGAGAGAAAGTAGAGAGGACATCAGCCTTGCAACTAACATAGAATTTAACACTTCACCTACACGCGTGCGCCGTGCGCGTGCACACACAAGCATGTAACTCTTTCCCATTGGTTCTCGTCACAGCTGGCAGACTAGATGGAATCACTCGCCGCAGCACTGTGATGTTATCAGTTGAGAGAAACCTGTGTGCAGTACACAGGTTGACCCGCACATGGCACTTAAACGTGGACACGCTGGGTCATGCTGGTTGCTGACAGGATAGTGTTGTTGACCACATAATAGCAATGTCCCTGGTTCAGTTCTGACATGTTACGCGTCATTCCCCCTCTCTATGCTATGCTCTGTCTCTCTCAACACTGCTGTGTCTGAATAACAGGGACACACTGGTCAATACACTGCCATACTGACTAGGGCATTCACGAATAGTGTTTTTTAGTATTCGAATTATTCGACCTCAAAGTATTTGAATAGTCGAATATTCGACAGGACTGTCCAAACTGTCAAATATTAAGTAAGCAAGAGGCGAACATTATGAAAATAGCCGATCTACATGCTCACAACGCCTCGGAACACAATATTTATCTGTGGAACAGAGTCACATTAATTGTAATACCTACAATTCCAAGTGCTTGTCAGGGTGGGGATCCCCAGTTCAAATATGTTTAATTTGGGTGTCACAGCCTAAAAAGGTTTGAGAACCCCTGGTATAGAGCATTAACAAATTCATCGAAAAAAAAAAAGAAAAGTGAATATTCGACTTCGGTGAACAACGTCAAATAGTGACTTTGATATTCGAATATTTGGTGAATGCCCTAATACTGACATGTACAGTACACACACACACACACACACACACACACACACACACACACACACACACACACACACACACACACACACACACACACACACACACACAAACATATACACAAACACCTCTGCCGTGTTCTAACAGTATTTTTCTTCCACCAGGATTCAACCACGGTGACCCCGGTGACTCTGACAGTTGACCCCAAGGGTTACTTCCTTTACTGGACTGACCAGAACAAGGTAAGACGCCGGCCTTATGCCTCATTCACATACAGAAAAGCCAAGCTAATGGTTGGCTTGGTAATTCAATGTAATCTCTATGCAAACCAGCTTTTAACATTTCCAAGCTGGAAGAAAAGCTTGGAAATGTTTAAAGATGGTTTGCATAGAGATTACATTGAATTACCAAGCCAACCATTAGCTTGGCTTCTCTCAGTGTGAGCATTAGAGCTTAACAGAAGTATACTGGATGTGGTTAAAACCATTAAAAGAACTACATACTGGAAGTGGTTTAAGCCATTAAAAGCAATACACTGGATGTGGTTATACCCATAGTGGGTTAGGCTGATGGTGGTCATGGGGTATTGATTTGCCTTCTCTGCCCCCACAGTGGTTTTGACATGACATTATAAAGACCTCTCTTCCGCTTTTACACAACTTTTACTCAGGTTATTCTCATTAACTGCACCTCTTCAAGTATCCAAATTAGGATCCACTAATGTTCTGACAACCCACTAAGTACACTGTCATTCTGTTCTTCGTGAATGGTGCATGGGTCTCGACAAGACCAGCAGTTTTCAAAGTGGGGCCCTGAGACATCCAGGAGTCCTTGAGAGAGTTCCAGTTGTTCAATTTCATTATCATTCAGTTCATTTCAGATATTACAATACAAACGTTTCGCCAGTGGGCCTTAACCTTTCTAGATATAGTATATTTAGAGCAGTCGATAGCAAGGTTACACGGAGCAAAAGAAGAAAACATTAATATGTGGTCGGACATTGCAGATAAGCTTAAGGCTATGATTCAAGAAATCACTATATAATGGTAACAGCCTAGCACAGGCATGCACTATTGTACATTCCGTGTTGGTCCGGGGAAAGGGGGTGGGTGGGTCTTCTTTTCCTTTTCTTGTTTTGCTATTGTTTGTGTTGTTTGTATGTTAATTGCATTTTTCTTTTGATTATGGAAAATAAAAATAATTGATAACAAAAAAAAAAGATATTACAATACAGTATCCTATATAGTATAATATCCCCTGACCTGTGTGTTCCCCAGAATAGCAATGGGTGGACGGGGTGTATATTCAAATTTGTTTTCAAATAGATTCCTGGCCGACCGTTTGCCTGAGGTAAAATGGCTTCCCGAAATGACCTTTTTAATAGTCTTTTTTAATGTCGTTGTAATGGTGTTGCAGTGCATGAAACTCACAGACCTTAAAGTTTAGCTGAAATGGCATTTCGCTAGTCTGATTTCCATATCTTGAGGCACTGTATTTCCAAGTGAAACCGCATAGGAAGGTGGTACACAAGGTTATAAATTGATAGACAGACAGACAGACTATTGATCCCACGAGGATAATTTATTTGCGATGGCAGTTACAGCAGACAACAAGAACAGATAATGAGAACACAGCAGGAAAGAAAGATACAGACGCATCAGTGCAAGAGTCACGTTTGTCATTAGCAGTGGTGGAAAAAGTAAAAGTATCAATACTGCAATATAGAAATACTCCGTTACAAGTACAAGTCCAGAATTCAAAATGTACTTGAGTAAAAGTATAAAAGCTTTGGCATCAAAATGTACTTAAAGTTATACTATGTAACTTTTTTTATAAAACAAATCTTAAAATTGTCCTAACTGTTAAATCGCTAAAGTTTTAGAACCCCCACTCTGTTATTTTCAGCTTCTGAAGCCTTCTCTTTATATGTTTTCTATGAGTTGTGAGGGGGGGAGAATTTCCCGGCAAAATGATGTCATCTCCCACATGATACACTACCGGCCAATCACAGCGCCGATCATACACCACCGGCCAATCACAGCGAGTCTTGCTGTCTCTTCAGAAAATAGCTTCCCTTAGCAACTGTGTTTACATTGGTGAAGGAATATTGCATGCTACTCCCTCAATCCTGGTCTAAAAATGACGGGAGACGGCTCTATGGATTCGTATCGGCGAGGCGGAGGCGGTCGCGGGGGTCGCGGTGGTCCGCGGACCCCCGTTCCGGTGGTCCGCGGCGAAAAACGGCCGAAAAAAGCAATACCGCTACTGACCACTAGTTGAGCAGCTTCCACAGTACAGCTTTAAAGTACCAAAAGTAAAAGTACAAAAATGTTTGAAAATATCAGATCTACAAGCTTGATGCGACATGTTGGGAGCTTGTAGATCGGCTATTTTCAAATAGCCTTAAGTGTAAGGGCTAAAGTGGTTGATGTTTGTTTTATAATATTGTAATTTATATTAGCAAAGCAACTAGTAACTAAAGTTTTCAAATAAATGTAGTGGAGTAAAAGTACAATATTTGGATCAGAGATGTAGTGGAGTAGAAGTAAAAGTTTTGGAAATTGGAAATACTCAAGTAAAGTACAAATACCACAAAATTGTACTTAAGTACAGTACTTAAGTAAATATACTTACTGTAGTTACTTTACACCACTGGTCATTAGTCCACAGGTGACAAGAGTCACGTTGGTCATTCGACCAATGACAGCGCGAGATGTATCGAGCATTACCGTCATTGTACAGCTTTGTGGCATGGTTAGTAATATTCAAATGCATGAAGAGTCACAGAGTGGAATTCTTTTTGGTTTGGCTTTTGTTACACATATGTAATCGTGTGATAGTCATCACAGTTTTTATAGCATTTTCTGTTGAAATGGGAAACTAATATTGGCTCTGTTTGCTTGTTAGTGTCATCTTTATTTAAATGAGGTTTGGTCAGGCAAATTGTTGGCATATTAATATCTTGGAGTGAAAAAAGCCCGAAAATGATTGCGTCTTGGGCCAGCTCTGATCTGGTCTAAAGTCCCTTAGCACAGTATTTACCCGCTATTTAAAGAGTGCATTAGATAGTAGACTAACCATACCACCTAACGTACTGTATACAGTGTGTTCGCAACGAATGCCGTGCACAATCAAAATCCATCCGAATTCATTATATCAATAATAATAATAATAATAATAAACTTTATTTATATAGCGCTTTTTAAGAACAAAGTCACAAAGTGCTTGACAGAAGAATCGACAATACAAAGAAGAATCAACAATGCAAAAACAGCAACAACAATGAAATGGAATAGATAAAAAAACATAATAGCATACATTAAAATCAAGAGTGCTAATGGTTGAAGGCAGCTCTATAGAGGTGAGTTTTCTGAAGGGATTTAAAACGGGGCAAAGAGTCAGCAAGCCTTATATCTTCGGGCAAGGCATTCCAAAATGTTGGGGCCTTGGGGCTCTAACAGCAAAGGCACGTTTACCTCTTGTTTTATAGTTACAAGCTGGAATGTTCAGCAGTCCTTTGCCTGAGGATCTAAGTTCACGCGATGGCACATAAGGGTCAAGTATGTCCGAAATGTAGGACCGTCCAAGGCCATATATGGCCTTGTAGGTAAT